>NC_081199.1:43941515-44281515 GCF_902713425.1 Acipenser ruthenus | reverse complement strand
AACCATTTTAAAATAGAGACACATATTTTGCAGCTTCAGTGGTTGTATGTTGTCCAAAGTCTCTGTGGTTTTAGTGTTAAACAGGTTTTTTTTCTTGCATTTCTTTATATCGGCTTAAATTTGTTGCAGTAAAACAACATGTTTTATTTTAGAAAACTTTCAATTCTGTGTTATTTGAAACAATAATTTGACCTGTTCAAAACAAAGAAAATGTGTAGTGAAAGATTTGTCATAGTTTTTCATTTATGGTTATGTGGTAGAAAATTCACAAAACAAGGTATTCTAGACAATGTTAAGAACACATATTTTAATGTAATAACTTGTATTGTACCACTCTGTAACTGTTTGTATTTTTCTACTCTGTATCTTATGTTTGCAACAAATAGCTGCGTGCAGAATAATGCCGCTGTCAGCAAGAGGGGTATCCACAGATAGCACCAAGCATCCTGTCTTCTAAATGTGAACGCTGACATGTTGTGGCACTAGCCACACAAGTGTTTAAATAAACACTCCCTTTAGTTAAAATGCCTGGCCAGGTAACTTCTTAATTATTGTATCTATTTAATTAAGGATTCCCCTTTAAGAAGGCTGAACTCCCATGAGCCTTTGTTCTTTTTTAAACAGGTAGAGGGTGGAAGGGAGGCAGGTTTTGTGTTCTGGGTTCCTCCATTTTGTGTATGGCGGTGTGGTTTGTGTGCAGGTTCTGAATGGGTTCCAGTTGGCTTTCAGGATTTTATTTACAAGAAAATTATATTAAATAAGAACTATACCTACCTTGGAGCATCTCTTGGACAACTTGTTGCTGTTGGACTGCCACTGGAACTACAGAATAAGCATCAACAAACAAACAAACAGTCAGGTGAGATCATTCTGAGGTTGTTTCCATTTTTGCATTTGTTTCTTTTTTGCTCGGTTGGATTACTTGGATTGTTTTTTGGACTTGATTTGTTCGAGACATTGTTTTGCATGAGTGCTATGTGTGTGATAATTTTTGTTATATATATATATAACTTATACATTTATAATTTTTTTTTTTTTTACTATATTAGTAATTGGCTATTTCATATATTTATTTCCTTGCCTGACTTTAAAATTGTTTGTTGCTTTACCCTCTACTATTTGTGGGCTTGTCTTAAATCATTTGCGATTCACTTGTGTGTAGTTTACTGGTGTCTGTGGCATTAAATTTGTTAATTGAGGACCGTCGTTTTTTTTTTGGTTTTATTCGCTGTTGGCTGAAGCTTTTAGTTTCAAACCGTTACAATGTGGCAACCAATTGCAAAAGTAGAAGTTATGAGTCATGAAGATAATTTTGAGCCACCCTTTTGACTGTTCTACTAAAAATATGGTCTCTGTCTCCTCTGTATGCAAGAGTTTTGCTCAAGTTGCTACATGCCCAAGTGTCACATAGACAGTTTGTGGAGGTACCTATAAATATCCAAGTTTGGCAGTGTTATGTGGGCTTGTTCTCAAACTGACTCTGCACTGAGTGTTGTGACAGGCTCCAGGTTTGCAAATCTTAATAAAGCTTGCTGTTTGAGAATCTACAGTCTCTCTTCCTTTCAATAGAATTTCCAAGACAGTTATTTCAATAAGTCAAGTGAAATCTGTTTTTTGCCAAAATTTCAAGGAATCTCCAAAAGGGTTCTTTAATTATTCAGGGGTCTAAAGGGTTAAAATATATAAAAGAAAATAAAATGTATATCCTAAAAGGTTGAAGGGCTCATAAGTGAATGGTCATGGGTCAAGAGTCAGTGGTGGGGGGGGTGGTCTATGTCCAATGGGGACGGGCGCGGAGGATGAAGAGAGGCAAAGACGAGCCACGCGCGTCAAAAAGGCCGGCGCCAGCCTTTTTGACGTGCGTGGCTCGTCTTTGCCCCTCTTCATCCTCCGCGCCCGTCCCCATTGTCCCTCTCTGTTCCTCCCCATCATTTCTCTCTCTTCTTCCCTTCCACCCCCCCCCCCCTTTCCTTTCCTGGGGGGCTCCCATCTCTCTCTCTCTCTCTCCAGCCAGCCTTCTTTCTCAGCACTGTATTTACTCACACACGTTCATCTCAGCCACTTCACTCATACCAAGCACAATCACTAGCTCAAGCCACACAGCTCTTGCTATATAATATATAAAGAGTTCAATTGTTATTTAAAACTCATATAATTAGTCCAAAGTCTATTTGTGGTTTGATTTTATTACAGTATATTTCTATCTTAAAATGATAAAAAAATATTATATTGTCACCAAAGTGGTCATTGAGGATTATATGGTTAATGTTTTATACAATTTAATTCTTTGAAATTAAAAAATATATATTACACATAACTTTTCATTTATTCCTCACAAATCAGTATTTTACAATTCAGGATAATTGGGATATATGCTAATTACATCATTCCAATAGCTATTTATAATTCGTATAACCAAGTAAAATTCAATTTAGGGTTACTACCCATTAATTTATATATTAAAATAAGTTCAAATATTATATTGTTACCAAAACGGCGTTTGTGGATAATATATGTTCAATGTTTTATACAATTTTAATTATTAAAAATATATATTTAATTTTAAATATATGTACCTTTCCAGTTAAGTGTCACAAATTGAATTATGGGTAATATGAAAATATACGGGATATGGAGAAACCCATTGAATTATTCTGCCGTAAACACCGCAATTAACCACCAGGGGGAGATGTTCGGAAACTACATGCAATCTTGTATTTGACCAAATGTAAACAATTATCATTTTGTCTACGAACATCCGATCCAGACGCATGATACATCTTTGGAAAGCCACAAAACGGCTTTTTTAATATAAAAAATAACCCCTGCATATTGAGCTACAGGGCACAGCACGAGCAGTGAAACCGGGGTCCCCACAGACTTCAATCAGGCGCGTTCACGATCATAACAAAGCCTACGTCAGCATGCGCGCTTCACAGAATGTCCGCCCCCATGCTTGCCTGGAGTTTCACATCGCAACTCACATCTCCTCAGGTAAAACAAAACCGTATTGTTATTTATACCTGTTTAAGGGGCTTGTTTTTTGGCTGTACGGCTTCATCTCATCCTTTTTGTTTGTCATAATCGAAAGCGCGCCAGCCTCCGTTTTCTGTGTTTGTTTTAACCCTTTGCAGTCCATTTATTAAGTGCGCAACAGGCACGTCAGGTTTTCACACGCGCAGTTAATTTTAGACGCGCTGTTTAAAAGTGTTTTTTTTCACAGTCAAACGGGTTTAAATGGCCCTGCATATCAACAAAGCATTCACTAGGCATCTCCAGCCCTGCCCCACCCTTTTCGTTTGCTATAGCGTTTACCTATGTAAGAAATAATAATAATAATAATAATAATAATAATAATAATAGTCGTACATACCGATCGATCATCTCCGGATCACTCGTTTTATCACCAAACTCCTCAATAATGCGATCCAAGTCATTATTTTATTACAATAACATCTGAAAAAAGCTCTACAAATGTCCATGATAGTCTCTGTGCGCTGACGCACTCAGCCAGCTTGTTTACTATGAACGCCCCGTTATCTGATACCTGATACCATATTCATGAGATACGCCTTTTTTTTTTTTTTTTTTTTTTTTTCGACTTGTCTCGGCTCCTGTCGCTACCACTCGGCAATTGAATGGTTTTCTCGGCTTTTTCCGGAGAAAAAACGACTAAACACCCGTTTATTGCGTTGCTATAATGATGTCGGACCCAGTCTGACAAAGGACCTGTGAGGAATAATTGCAATGTCGGACCCAGTCCGACAATGGACCGCAAATTAATGTTGCTGTGTTGTTTTTTGCTATGGATGATTTATCTGATTGCCCCCGCTAATGCTTTATTGTGCACACACGAGGTTGTTGGCTCTTCATGGTTTTAATATCACAGGGTGTGTGTTAATTTGTTTTTAATGTTGGGTGTTCGCAGCACACAAGTTCTGAAGGAGTGACGTCGCTGTTTATTATATTGTTGTTCTTGTTCCCTGCAGCATTGATTGTTGGCCAATCTGTATCTATCATTTTGGGATCCATGGTGGTTGCATTACATTAGTCACTTAAACTGTAATTTCTGATTAGAATTCACTGTGTTGTTTATGTATTTGTGTGGAGTTTATTGTTTTAATTAATATAGTTTTCTGTTTTAACAAGATATAAACTGAAAACACACAGTGTGGGATTTGTCAGTGTGTGCCTCGTAATCACGTGACCCACGATTTAAGAATACGGGGGGTGCGTTCACGAGAGGCAGACTTTGTTAAGTCTGCGCAGATTCTACAAAGATTCCGAAAATTCATTGGCTACTTGCTCCGATTCTGTGCGGATTCTGCGCAGAATGACGGAAGTCTGCGTGTCGTGAACGCACCCAAACTGTCTCCACACACAACACACAGCGTTCTTGCGCCTGCCGTCACTCCTGCACACGTGAGCGGAATACATGCAGGCTAGAGTGTCTCACGCGTGTAGGGCTGTGTGTTGAAATGAACCTGGAAACAAATTCAAATCCATGCGTTTCCAGCAGATGTGTCCGTCCTCGCCTCTTGCTTTGCTCGACTACCTCTAAGAGAAATGTGTTGGGCTTGTATCTTCACCTCAGTGTTGCTATTGTGTTTAAATTGACATATTGTTTTCGGCCCTTGCATTAAATGTCGGTTCATCTGTGAGACTGAGAAATAATTCTCACACAATATTATGGCTGTAGACCAAGAGCAAGTTCATAATACTGGTCTGTGACAATGTGAAGCACTTCCAGTGTATTTATTTATTTATTTATTTATTGCATTTATATAGCGATTTTTGTACAAGCGTTTCACAAAGCACTGTACAGTACAAAGCACAAAAAAAGAACAAACCACAATACATTTCTATAGCATGCCACACATACAGACCATAATAATACAAAAGCAGCAGTTTTTATAAAAGTGTGTTTTTGCTCTTGACAATACTCGACCGTCCCCTCGCTAGATTGCTCTGATACTGTGTGTGTGTGTGTGTGTGTGTGTGTGTTCTTGTCTCTCGCCTGTCCGGTGTGGATGAAGATGTGGTTTCAGTGTTTAATGCTCGTCCCCTCACTGTGTGTTCTTGTCTCTTGACAGGTCTGTGAGGATGAGAAGGTCTCCACAGTCTGGAGTCTGGTCTCTGACAGGCTCAACATACCTGTCAATCAACAGGGACTCCTCTACAAAGGCAAGGCGCTGGCAGGTAGGCTGAACAGCACAGCACAGCACAGCACAGCACAGATCACCCCTCATCTCGCCCCTCGCCTCACCCCGGGTCAGTGTGGCACAGCCTGCCTGCTCTTCTGAACAAACACTTCAGCCCTGCAGACGCAGTGAGAGTCTGGAGCAGCTACACAAGGTAACCTGAACACAATAAACACACACACTGCTATACACACAGAGACACACACACACACACACACACACACAGTGAGAGTCTGGAGCAGCTACACAAGCTAACCTGAACACAATAAACACACACACTGCTATATACACACACACACACACACACACACAGACACACAGTGAGAGTCTGGAGCAGCTACACAAGCTAACCTGAACACAATAAACACACACACACACACACACACAGACACAGTGAGAGTCTGGAGCAGCAACACAAGGTAACCTGAACACAGTAGACACACACACTGCTATATACACACACACACACACACACACACACAGTGAGAGACTGGAGCAGCTACACCAGGTAACCTGAACACAATAAACACACACTGCTATATACACACACACACACACACACACACACACAGTGAGAGTCTGGAGCAGCTACACAAGGTAACCTGAACACAATAAACACAGACACTGCTATATATACACACACACACACACAGTGAGAGTCTGGAGCAGCTACACAAGGTAACCTGAACACAATAAACACAGACCCTGCTATATACACACACAGACACACACACACACACACACACATTGAGAGTCTGGAGCAGCTACACAAGGTAACCTGAACACAATAAACACAGACACTGCTATATACACACACACACACACACACACACACACACACACAGTGAGAGTCTGGAGCAGCTACACAAGGTAACCTGAACACAATAAACACACACACTGCTACACACACACACACACACACACACACAGTGAGAGTCTGGATCAGCTACACAAGGTAACCTGAAGACAATAAACACACACACTGCTATACACACACACACACACACACACACACACACACTGCTACAATGCACACCGGATTTAAAAGTATGTTCTGTATTACAGTGCCACATGTCGTCTCTTTTGGCAAGTGATATTTTCAAAATAATATTGAGTGGCAATAAAGAGTGCTGACTGTATTTGAACCCGGAGTAACTGTTTGTTAAGGTAGTTAGTAACACTTGTGATTGTATTTAATGATTCTTTATATAGCCGTGATTGTCTTGATTTCAATGCAGTTAATTAATGCAGAAGTTGTTCTTCCCTGCAACTATTGTAAGGATTAATGCTGCCTCTTTCAACTTGGGGTGCATGCTATGTATTTTTTGGGGGACACTTGTGGGACAGGTAAAGTTGTATATAATGTCCAACTAGGCTGAAAGCATTTATAGATTGCTTTATTTTTTTTTTTATTATTTTAGGTGATGAAGTGACACTTTGAATATGGGGCCTGATGAGAGAAGTATCCTTTTCATGTGGTTTTGGTTTTGCCGTTGTGAGCAGGTGTGGGAGACAGCACCGTGTCTGCATGTGAAATAACAAAGTCATCGCAGTGGAGGGACTCTCTGAAGGCTGCTGTTTGTGGATTTGTCTTTTAATGTGAGTGATCTACTGTACTGTGATGCCACTGACTGTACGCACGCTGCACTGCAGGGGAGACACCGCTGGCATTCAGAGGGCATGCTTGTTCATTTAAAGCACGCTGCACTGCAGGGGAGACACCGCTGGCATTCAGAGGGCATGCTTGTTCATTTAAAGCACGCTGCACTGCAGGGGAGACACCGCTGGCATTCACAGGGCATGCTTGTTCATTTAAAGCACGCTGCACTGCAGGGGAGACACCGCTGGCATTCAGAGGGCATGCTTGTTCATTTAAAGCACGCTGCACTGCAGGGGAGACACCGCTGGCATTCAGAGGGCATGCTTGTTCATTTAAAGCACGCTGCACTGCAGGGGAGACACCGCTGGCATTCACAGGGCATGCTTGTTCATTTAAAGCACGCTGCACTGCAGGGGAGACACCGCTGGCATTCAGAGGGCATGCTTGTTCATTTAAAGCACGCTGCACTGCAGGGGAGACACTGCTGGCATTCACAGGGCATGCTTGTTTTTACTTTACCACAACATCTGCACACACACACACACACATATATATATATATATATATGTATAATGTATGTATATATCAATACATGTATATATGTGTTCTTATCTAGTGTCGTGCTAGAACGGTTTTGGCCTTAGCAATAGTCAATGCTAGTAATTGGAAATCCTGAGTAATTGAAAGTATTTTATGTGTTTCACTGATGTGTCATGAGGGGTGTTTGTGCTGCACTGTGGGTCACTGATCTGTCATGAGGGGTGTTTGTGTTTCACTGATCTGTCATGAGGGGTGTTTGTGCTGCACTGTGGGTCACTGATCTGTCATGAGGGGTGTTTGTGTTTCACTGATCTGTCATGAGGAGTGTTTGTGCTGCACTGTGTTTCACTGATCTATCATGTGGGGTGTTTGTGCTGCACTGTGTTTCACTGATCTATCATGTGGGGTGCTTGTGCTGCACTGTGTTTCACTGATCTATCATGTGGGGTGCTTGTGCTGCACTGTGGGTCACTGATCTGTCATGTGGGGTGTTTGTGCTGCACTGTGGGTCACTGATCTGTCATGTGGGGTGCTTGTGCTGCACTGTGGGTCACTGATCTGTCATGTGGGGTGTTTGTGCTGCACTGTGGGTCACTGATCTGTCATGAGGGGTGTTTGTGCTGCACTGTGGGTCTCTGATCTGTCATGAGGGGTGTTTGTGCTGCACTGTGTTTCACTGATCTGTCATGTGGGGTGTTTGTGCTGCACTGTGGGTCACTGATCTGTCATGTGGGGTGTTTGTGCTGCACTGTGGGTCACTGATCTGTCATGAGGGGTGTTTGTGCTGCACTGTGGGTCACTGATCTGTCATGAGGAGTGTTTGTGCTGCACTGTGTTTCACTGATCTGTCATGTGGGGTGTTTGTGCTGCACTGTGGGTCACTGATCTGTCATGTGGGGTGTTTGTGCTGCACTGTGGGTCACTGATCTGTCATGTGGGGTGTTTGTGTTTCACTGATCTGTCATGAGGGGTGTTTGTGCTGCACTGTGTTTCACTGATTTGTCATGTGGGGTGTTTGTGCTGCATTGTGGGTCACTGATCTGTCATGTTGGGTGTTTGTGCTACACTGTGGGTCACTGATCTGTCATGTGGGGTGTTTGTAATGCACTGTGGGTCACTGATCTGTCATGAGGGGTGTTTGTGCTGCACTGTGGGTCACTGATCTGTCATGAGGGGTGTTTGTGCTGCACTGTGTTTCACTGATCTGTCATGAGGGGTGTTTGTGCTGCACTGTGGGTCACTGATCTGTCACGAGGAGTGTTTGTGCTGCACTGTGGGTCACTGCCACACAAGGTCACTGTATTTTGGATCATGTTTTTTTGTTTTTTTTAAAACCTTTATTTAACCAGGAAGTCACGTTAAGATTCAAAATCTCTTTTTGGAGACAGATCTGACCAATAGGGCAGCAATACAGAAACAATCACACACATTAACAGATTAACAGAAACATTTCAAAAATAATAATACCATGAAACAGTAATTAATCAGGACATTCCATTGGATTATTTGCAACTTTAAAATTAATTAAAACAAGTACATTTATCAGAAATAAAATTTCCCCCCTGATTTTTTTAATCTGTTAATAATGAGATAGTTTGACATGCTTTTGAGGTCGTTCCATGACCAGTGTTTGCTCTGCAGTTGATAGAATGTCATTCGCTTGGTCGTTATTGTTGTCTTTGACAGATTCCTGGAGTGTGTGGCTGTGTGCCTGAGTGATATCCAGAACTTAAGAGAAGTCGTTTCAATTCTGGTTCTTTCTTGAGGAGAGGTGACTTGTAGTGGTGAGTGTCAGGGTCAGTGTGGCTCGCTCCTGTGACTCTGAGCCCTGGAGCCGCTTTTAAGGGACAGTGTCCTGCAGAGTCTGCCTCGACATTGTGTGAGGGCGTTTGTACCTGAGAATCAGGACTAGCTTCTCGTGACGAATGGGATGCTGGCTGGAGCATTTCTTTATGTAGTTCAGCTTGTTAGTTCACATGTAGCTGACAGTGTGGACGTGCTCATCTTGCATTGCGAGTGTCAGCTGGTTAATTCATGACTACAGTAACCTGCAGGTCACAGCTTGCACAGGTTCATCAACATTGTCAGTTATTGTCTGTACTTGTATCCTCATGTATCCAGTGTGCGCAGTGCTGTAGCAGACAGTGAGGAGTAGTGGAGCAACAATCAATCCATTTATCCATCCTCTGCCCTTAAATTCCCCGAGCTGCGATTACATATTGTTGAATCGATGCATGAGATGAGAGCCCAGTTTGGAGTCTGCTGTTGCCGTTGTCCCAGGAAATATGTTGATCAAGCTCTAGAATTTAAAGGGGAGGTTCCATTGTTTCTAATGTAACCGAGCCTAGGCTAGGAAATAAGTAGATCGAGCCAGGAAATAAGTTGATCGGATATGTTAATGAAAAATAAATAATTTAAAATTCATTTTGTAGATATAATTTATATCAATTAGTAGATCGGATTTATTCGTCAGTATGCTGCTTGATAAGATGATGTGAATATCGCTTTAGATCCGATATATTAGCCTAACAAAAATGCATAATTTAAAATGACTTTTGTACGTATAATTTACATTAACATGTAGATCGGATACATTCGACAGCATTACGCTAGATAAGGGAATGTGAATATCGCTGTAATATATATTAGCAGCAAATAAATCATTTAAAATGAATTGTACGATTGTACATTTCTGATTGTGTATTTCTGTTTGTGTAACAAACGTTAACTAGCAAAACGTGTTGCGTATTGACGTTATTTTGCATTTCTGGAGGTGCTTTTGTTTTGGGAAGCACTACAGTTTGGACAGCAGGTATGCGAGCGATTGTCCAAAAGTTAAAGCATGAGTTTCAATCATGGAAAACATTAAGCTCCATGCTGCGATTACTAACTAGGCCATGGAGCACATCAATCACAGGATGCACAGCCCATCTTTGCTTGTTTGGTTGTTAGTAGCTTATTGATCCCAGAATCTCATCAAGCAGCTTCTTGAAGGATCCCAGGGTGTCGGCTTCAACAACATTACTGGGGAGTTGGTTCCAGACCCTCATAATTCTCTGTGTAAAAAAGTGCCTCCTATTTTCTGTTCTGAATGCCCCTTTATCTAATCTCCATTTGTGACCCCTGGTCCTTGTTTCTTTTTTCAGGTCAAAGAAGTCTCCTGGGTCGACATTGTCTATACCTTTCAGGATTTTGAATGTTTGAATCAGATCGCCGCGTAGTCGTCTTTGTTCAAGACTGAATAGATTCAATTCTTTTAGCCTGTCTGCATATGACATGCCTTTTAAACCCGGGATAATTCTGGTTGCTCTTCTTTGCACTCTTTCTAGAGCAGCAATATCCTTTTTGTAACAAGGTGACCAGAACTGAACACAATATTCTAGGTGAGGTCTTACTAATGCATTGTAAAATTTTAACATTACTTCCCTTGATTTACATTCAACACTCCTCACAATATATCCAAGCATCTTGTTGGCATTTTTTATAGCTTCCCCACATTTCTAGAGGAAGACATTTCTGAGTCAACATAAACTCCTAGGTCTTTTTCATAGTTCCCTTCTTCAATTTCAGTATCTCCCTTATGATATTTGTAATGCACATTTTTATTGCCTGCATGCAATACTTTACACTTTTCTCTATTAAATTTCATTTGCCATGTGTCTGCCCAATTCTGAATGCTGTCTAGATCATTTTGAATGACCTTTGCTGCTGCAACAGTGTTTGCCACTCCTATTTTTGTGTCGTCTGCAGATTTAACAAGTTTGCTTACTATACCAGAATCTAAATCATTAATGTAGATTAGGAATAGCAAAGGACCTAATACTGATCCCTGTGGTACACCACTGGTTACCTCGCTCCATTTTGAGGTTTCTCCTCTAATCAGTACTTTCTGTTTTCTACATGTTAACCACTCCCTAATCCATGTGCATGTATTTGCATCCATGTGCATCCCCTGGTCAGCTGTCCAGCTCACTGCTGCAGAAGTTTGTTTGGGGCTGGGACAATGGACTTGTGTGTTTTAGCCATTTGTTAATCTTTGAAGAGGACCTGCAAGTTTGTCTTGCAGTCTTCCCTGCAATAATGATGGACTTTATTTATTTGAGAATCTGTGTTGGAAAATGTACTTTTTGACGGTGAAGTTGTTTTTAAAAAAACAAGTAAAGAAAATGTACATGATCTCTAACTCGCTATTTGACAAATAACAATTAAAAAATGAAAGCATGTGTGATGCTTATTTCCCTGCAAGCCCTTTTCTTTGCCCACTGGAGCACACAGCCTCTTATGGGGGTTTGGAACCGCAAATCACTGCATCTTAAACACACAGCTCTAGAGTCCGTAACTACAGCATGTACTGTACCATTTATTGTGTGTGTTTTAATGAAGTCTGCTGCTGTACTTGTCTGGCTGTGAGCTTTTGCTTTACCAACAAACAAGGAATTAATTATTTTTTACATACAATTCCCCATTTATATAGTTGGGTTTTTACTGGAACAATCTAGGTAAAGTACCTTGCTCAAGGGTACAGCAGCAGTGCCCCACCCCACCCCACCCCACCCACACTGCCCTCCTCCGTCTGTGGAGACACAACCAACATCGTTAGTTACAACCTGCATCATTACTTCCAGTCAACACCCAGATTTACAACCACCACCATGACTCGCAACCAACAGCATTACTTACCTCAGGAACTCACCTCCGGGACCAGGATTCAAACCACCGTCTTCAGGGAGAGGAGGCCATCGGCATAGCCATTGCGCCACCAGCTCCCACAGGAAAGCTTTGGTTCACACTATATATAAGCTCAATTAACACATTCTTTGAAACAAGCAAAGAACTCGCCTGGATTTGAACCCAGTCCATCTCACTTCCACGGAGTAGTCTGCTTTTTTCATTGTCTTATATAAGAAATTAACCAAGTCTTTGAAAACAAAGGAGGAACTCACCTGGATTTGAACTCAGTCCCCCAAGGTGAGCAGCACAGCATGCTAGTGAACTAGCCCACTGCACCACCTGTCTGCTTGTGACTGCCTTGCTGTCTAACCTTGTATATGAGGTTCACTTCCCTTGTCAGAGGTCGCACTGCAGGAGTTGAGAATCCTGGCGCTGGCTGCACAGTTGCAGTCTTTCATGCCACTGAAGAGAGGAGGGATTATGAAACACCCCTGTTACACAGCAGGGCTCGGAGGTAAATACCAGGGATACCAGGTCAATGCTATGAGTGTTAACACTAATCATATATATAATAACTGTGTGGCTTCCAGAGGACATGTGTTTTTTATATTGTGTTCCTCGTCAAGCTGTGGAATCTGAAGCTGCGCAGCAGAAATGATTCCACTTCCAGCAGGTTGACTTTGTGCAAAGTTTCTATTCTGATGTAAACTTTCAAAAGGCTTCAGAGGCTTCTAGTCGTAGTTTAAAGTTTCAGCCAATAAAAGTGACACGTTGTGTGTCTGTATTGTAGCTGCGATTACTGCCTGGTGATTGAGAATAAATATGTATAGATCCCCTTTCAGGGCTTGTTGTGTGACAGGATGCTGCATGGAGCCATGAAGAAGGGAAATGTCCACACAGTATGTATTTCCAAACGTCCGGATTTATTAAAGAAAAAGGCTTGAAAGTAAAACAATCTCCCCTCTATGAGCAATGGTAATGGAAGGGCTGCAGTCCCCAGCAAAAACACACACTGTTACCCACAAGCCTCCTGCAACAAACTGGGCTCCTTTTAAAATAGCAGAAAGTAGAAAATGTGGTTTGTCTTACCAAACACACACAATGCGAACAGTCAGTCAATATGTAGCGGTATTGTGAAGCGGGATGTGGGGTTGCTCAATGCCTTGCTCACTGGGTGTGCTTCTATTCTTTTAAACAAAGTAAGGAGAGGAGAGGGGGAGGGGAGGAGAGAGGGGAGGGGTGGAGAGGGCAGCAGCAGTATTCCTCAGTCTAGGAAGGACAGCTCTCCACAGCCTCAGGGTGAAGCATGCGAGTCGCCAGCCGCTCCATATCATCCAGGCTCAACAAGCGCAGCCTCCGCTCGTAATCCTGAGAGAGAGGCAGAGGGAGAGACACAGAGTCACAACTACACGCTGCTCTACACCTGCATTTCAGAGTGTGTGTGCTGCAGCTGTGATTGTGTGTGCGTCTCTGTCACTGTACAGCTGTGTCTGTATACCACTGTGCATGTGCTGCAGCTAGGATTGTGTGTGTACCAGTGTTTATTGTGTTCAATTTATCTTGTGTAGCTGCTCCAGCCTCTCACTGTGTGTGTGTGTGTTGGTATATAGCAGTGTGTGTGTTTATTGTGTTCAGGTTACCTTGTGTAGCTGCTCCAGACTCTCACTGTGTGTGTGTGTGTGTATAGCAGCGTGTGTGTTTATTGTGTTCAGGTTACCTTGTGTTGCTGCTCCAGACTCTCACTGTGTGTGTGTTTATTGTGTTCAGGTTACCTTGTGTAGCTGCTCCAGACTCTCACTGTGTGTGTGTGTGTGTGTGTGTGTGTGTGTGTATAGCAGTGTGTGTGTTTATTGTGTTCAGGTTACCTTGTGTTGCTGCTCCAGACTCTCACTGCGTCGGCAGGACTGAAGTGTTTGTTCAGAAGAGCAGGCAGGCTGTGCCACACTGACCCGGGGTGAGGCGAGGAGTGAGAGGAGGGTTGAGGCGAGGGGTGAGAGGAGGGGTGTGGCGAGGGGTGAGGTGTGACAGGAGGGGTGAGGCGAGGGTGAGGGGTGAGGTCTGAGAGGAGGGGTGACACAGGGAGTGCTGTTCTTGCTCGGGTGATACTTTCTCTGTTGGGGGCGTCACAACAAGTTCAGCTTGGAATCGGGAGTGATGGAGTCGTGTGACAGTCTGTGCTCATCTGAGAGAGAGAGAGGGAGGGGGAGAAACAGGAGAGATTCAAGACCAGGTAGATTAACCCTTAGCTGCCGACTCGGTGTAATTTCATAACTTTTGTTACGATGACAAAACACGTCATATCTCAGACGTCCAATCAGCAATTTTGTTTTTTTAAAGTGTGAGTCATAGCCATGACTAATGGGCTTGTCATGATACCATTGGTTTAGGGCTAGGGTGGGCGGGACATATAATATTTTGATTACAAGGGTGAGTCTCTGCCGGCACCATTGTGACTGAGTGCACAGCAGAGTCGAAGCTCTGTATCTCCAGTTTTACAATCCCAAGAGTGCTAATCTACATATCATCTAAACGGGAGGTACTGGGGCTAATTAGCCATATTGTTATTGTTTTTTTTCAACTTGATATTGTTTTTTTGTGCTGAGTACATCTGCAGTGTTTATTTTTGTTTTGTTTTGTTTTCGCTGTGTCTCTCGTGTGCGTGCTTGCTTGCTTGCTGGGCAGGGCTAACTTCATGACTGCTGTAGACAAGAGGAACTACTGTACCAACACCACGTTTTGTTTTGTTTGTTTGTTTTGTTAAACATCTTTCTTATAGTTAGTTTCACATACGTTTTTATTTTAGACTTGTTTTTCCTCAGGAGAGAAGGCAAAACTAACAGGTCTATCGCATGTGATGCAAAGTTAGGCGTTTGTGTACGTCTGTGTTTTACTTTTTCTAGTCGATTCATTATTTCTCTGTAGTCGTTATTATTATTTAATTATGCATCTATTATTTTTTAATTTTTTTTATTCGATGTGTAAAAGAATGAGGAAAACACCTTGTTTAGTTTTTATTTTTACGTTGTGTATGTAGCCTACGTAAAAAACAGAGACATTTAGCTGTAGTTATTATTTAGCCATGTATTTTATTACTCGTTTACTGTGTGTAAAGAACAGAAAACATTATTTAGCTGTTGTCACTATTATTATTTAGCCATGTATTTTATTACTTGTTTACTTTTTTATGTGTGTGAAAAAGGATGGAGCAGAATATTATTATTATTATTTATTATTATTATTATTATTATTATTATTATTATTAATTGGTATTTATTTTAATGTTTTATGTGGGTGTGTGTAAGACAGAAAATGGATGGAGACAATCAGCTCTAGCATGTGGTTCAGTCACTGAAGAGGAGGAGGGCCCTGACTGAGGAAGAGATCGAGGGCATGTACGCCATGGAGGAGGACCTCCCTGATGAAGAGCTGCTGCAGGAGGATGAGGAGGAGGAGGAGAGTGATCTGGAGGAGCCCCAGTCCAGCACTTCAACTGCAGGGTAGTTTTGATAATAAATATATACAGCACAATATGGAAGGTTTTATTTTTTTTGTCTCCCTCCCTCCCAAATAAAATTCTTAATTTCAAAAGTTTTATTTGTAATATACTTTTTTTTTTAAATAAAAAAAATTAAACATTTTACTTGATAACTTGTGTGTTGTTTCTTTATTTTTGTACTGAAATATAATTGTATCTCAAACAGGGCAACAGTGTTTCCAGTCTCACTTTTTGCTAAGTTTTAACCCTGGTCTGCCTTTGCCATTTCGGAGGTTGATTTTTGTAAAATACTAGGCATTGCAAAACCTTATCTAGCTCTGCAACTGTTCAAGATATTTCAATTCTGATTTCAGATTTGAATTCCTTGGAAAATTGTGCAGCTACAATATACTCAAGTTTTTTTATATATTTAACTTGGAAAGAGGTTGAAATTGACCATTTTTTAAAATATTATTTCGATAATTTTTTGGGAGGTGTAGCTCATATGAAAATAAAAATAAAATCACCCCACAACAAAATAAATTACATCACTGGAAAGATCTACTTAATGGCGTTCTGTAGGTGTATTGGGTTTTCATTTCTGATTTAAGGTTCCAAAACTACAAGTGTTTAAACAGAAAGTGTTCATGTTTATGACCGGATATGGTTATTCCCCGTCGGCAGCATAGGGTTAAAACACTTCATGCAACTCAAAGATGATAAAAGATTGAAAACACTTTGTTTGCAGGTGTTACTGTTAATAGATATATGTAGAATAACATGCATGCTTTTTAACTGAGTGTGTAGCTGCTCCAGACTCACTGTGTGTCTGTGTGTGTGTGTATAGCAGTGTGTGTGTTTGTGTTCAGGTTACCTCGTCTAGCTGCTCCAGACTCTCTGTGCTGTGCTGTGCTGTTCAGCCTACCTGCCAGCGCCTTGCCTTTGTAGAGGAGTCCCTGTTGATTGACAGGTATGTTGAGCCTGTCAGAGACCAGACTCCAGACTGTGGAGACCTTCTCATCCTCACAGACCTGTCAAGAGACAAGAACACACACAGACACACAGTGAGGGGATGAGCATTAAACACTGAAACTACATCTTCATCCTCACAGGACAGGCGAGAGACAAGAACACACACAGACACACAGTGAGGGGATGAGCATTAAACACTGAAACTACATCTTCATCCTCACAGGACAGGCGAGAGACAAGAACACACACAGACACACAGTGAGGGGATGAGCATTAAACACTGAAACTACATCTTCATCCTCACAGGACAGGCGAGAGACAAGAACACACACAGACACACAGTGAGGGGATGAGCATTAAACACTGAAACTACATCTTCATCCTCACAGGACAGGCGAGAGACAAGAACACACACAGACACACAGTGAGGGGATGAGCATTAAACACTGAAACTACATCTTCATCCTCACAGGACAGGCGAGAGACAAGAACACACACAGACACACAGTGAGGGGATGAGCATTAAACACTGAAACTACATCTTCATCCTCACAGGACAGGCGAGAGACAAGAACACACACAGACACACAGTGAGGGGATGAGCATTAAACACTGAAACTACATCTTCATCAGTACGCACGCCTCGAGTGAAGTGACATCCCTCATCTGCACCATGCAAATGCATTTAGTGTAATTTCAAACGGGATTGAGATTATTATGCTCAAGAGCTAAAAGGCAAGAACAACATACGGTTAGAAATAATAAAACAATGTTTTTAAGAAAGCCCTCAGGACACGACATCCCCTCCTTGACAACGTCCTGTCCTCCTGTAGGAAGTGTCTCTTCAGCAATACCTAAGCTGGGAAGGTACACATTTTAAAGGGCCTTGATTTGCAGCATCGCAGTTCGACCCGCTCTGATGTTTTATGTTCTGTTATCAAACAACCGCTGACTTGCCCAATCGTAGAAAGTAGAAAATGTGGTTTGTCTTACCAAACACACACAATGCGAACAGTCAGTCAATATGTAGCGGTATTGTGAAGCGGGATGTGGGGCTGCTCAATGCCTTGCTCACTGGGTGTGCTTCTATTCTTTTAAACAAAGTAAGGAGAGGGGGAGGAGAGAGTAAAGAGGAGAGGATAGAGGGGAGAGGGGAGAGGGGAGAAGAGAGGGGAGGGGTGGAGAGGGCAGCAGCAGTATTCCTCAGTCTAGGAAGGACAGCTCCATGCACTCCACAGCCTCAGGGTGAAGCATGCGGGTCGCCAGCCGCTCCATATCATCCAGGCTCAACAAGCGCAGCCTCCGCTCGTAATCCTGAGAGAGAGGCAGAGGGAGAGACACAGAGTCACAACTACACGCTGCTCTACACCTGCATTTCAGAGTGTGTGTGCGTCTCTGTCTGTGTGTGTGTGTGTGTCGGTGTGTGTGTGTGTATTGCAGTGTGTGTGTTTATTTTGTTCAGGTTACCTTGTGTAGCTGCTCCAGACTCTCACTGTGTGTCTGTGTGTGTGTGTGTGTGTTTGTGTTCAGGTTACCTCGTGTAGCTGCTCCAGACTCTCACTGCGTCGGCAGGGCTGAAGTGTTTGTTCAGAAGACCAGGCAGGCTGTGCCACACTGACCCGGGGTGAGGCGAGGAGTGAGAGGAGGGGTGAGCTGTGCTGTGCTGTGCTGTGCTGTGCTGTTCAGCCTACCTGCCAGCGCCTTGCCTTTGTAGAGGAGTCCCTGTTGATTGACAGGTATGTTGAGCCTGTCAGAGACCAGACTCCAGACTGTGGAGATCTTCTCATCCTCACAGACCTATCAAGAGACAAAAACACACAGACACACAGTGAGGGGATGAGCATTAAACACTGAAACTACATCTTCATCCTCACAGGACAGGCGAGAGACAAGAACACACACAGACACACAGTGAGGGGATGAGCATTAAACACTGAAACTACATCTTCATCAGTACGCAAGCCTCGAGTGAAGCGACATCCCTCATCTGCACCATGCAAATGCACTTAGTGTAATTTCAAACGGGATTGAGATTATTATGCTCAAGAGCTAAAAGGCAAGAACAACGTACGATTATAAACAATAAAGATGACCCCCAGTCAATATAGCCGGGGGAATCACACCCCCGTCAAACCGCACCCTGCTGATCAGAGCTCACAAAGACAAACACATTATTAAAAGCCACTCAGCAAACAGTCACAAGCGGGTCCGGACGGCCATTTGTTATTAAAAATGCGGGATTCAAAAACAACCGCTGCACTGAATAATAAACAAAGTAAACGAGATGCACTCACCTGGTTTAACGAGCGCTGTCCCTCGTAGTCTGTGTAAAACAATAGCAAACGCCTCCTCACATGGCGTCCTTCTTCCACAAACTTATCACATGAAATAAAGTCGTTTCACACAGACACACGCTGAGCTGTCCTCTGCTCTTTACAATTGGTAGCGAACTTCAGGGAGACAGACGAGGCTTTAGCTTTCATTTCCTATCCAATGCTGCCTTCGTGTGGACATTTGGTAGAACTGCTGTCGAGGGGTTGATTTGAGTGTTAACTAATTCTGCTTCATAAAATCAAATGAAACCTGCTGAAAAACGTCATGTTAGCATACTGAAATACACGCCGCTTGTAGTTTTCCATATACTTAACTAAAAACTGACACAAATATAAAATGTGACATTTCCAAAACTGACGCTGCTCTTTTATTTAAACAACTGCTCTATCAATACAATGGTCGTCGTGAATCTTGGTTATATTTCTACGTCTGTGATAAAATTATTGCAAACACCCGTATATACTTTTAGATACATTTTAAACCGCTATAAAAGAGAACTACAATTTATTCCTTCAGGCACGTTCCGGTTTAGAATCGTTGTTTTCTTTGGTTATTTTGAAACTGCCCGTTTTAAAATATGACTCATAGTAAAACAATTCTTCACTAAAAGCATGAAAATATAATATTATTAAAATACTGACGTGGACACGTGTACTAAAAAAATGTTTTATTAATAATAAATGTATATTTTTAAACAGGTGCGCACCTTGGACAGCTATAGGGTCTATACAAATTAGGTAACGCATTTCTAACTTTTGATTCGCTAACTGTGTTCGCCAATCAGAAGTCATTTAATTTGTGACTTGTCTTTTATCCAATCAGATTGTTTAGGACAAGACGTAACCGTTCCACTTTCTCTCCACGAGATAGCCGCATCGGTAAGGAATTCATCAAATAATCTTCCAGCGCCTCCCGACTGCAGTACCGCTGCGTGTCCACTGGAGGGAGCCCAGCGCCTCCGTGGCGGCGACTCCGCATGACTCGAGCGCGTTAGTGACGTCCCCGCCCCGATTGGCCCGTCTGTCGCTGTTTGTGAAGATAGCGTTCGCAGTTTTCACTGTAAACCTCTGGAGTTTGGGAAGGGAAACTGCCCGTGAAAGCTGAACGACCAAAACTGTGAAAAATGACATCGCTCTGATAAAAATACGAGACGACCTACACAGCATGAGTCATAAATCACAGAAATCTTGATTCCTACAAACATCATCATCATCATAATAATACACGTCATTAATTTGTCTGCAGTGTTGCTGGGACTCCCAGCGTCACATTCCCCTCTGGCTGTAGTACCGGTGTGTGTCCACTGGAGGGGGCAGTGTGCCTCACTGCCTGCTTGCCTGCGCTTTGGCTCCGCACCCACTCAAAAACCTTTTTTAAAATGTATTTTGAAATCTAAATTTGGACGCGTGTATTGTTTTGAAGTCAGCAAACATTTGAATTGCAGATGAACGAGTGTAGCTGATGGAATTGGATTAAGCTTAACACAAAGAAACGTTTGTGTCAGTGCTTCACAGAGGGTTGTTTTAAAATAAGTTTTTTTAATTTGCAGACAGTTTGTGTGAACTCTATGACGTTGGAGACAGGACGCTTCACGTGCTCCAGTTTACACGCAGTGACTGAAGAGGAGATGCGATGTACCGTTGCTTGTTTTAGACAATGGGGACGGGACTGAGCGCTTACAGAGACGAGGGACTAACATGAACACAGAGTAACATGAACACACAAAGGCACACACAATTTCACAGTCACGATGTTAACTCGGGGGAAAGATGCCCTGCATGGCCGATTGGCTGAAAAGCAGAACAGAAGCAGCCTATCACATGAGGGGAGGTGGGTGGCTTTCTTATGACGTCACCGCTGCCAGTTCTATAAAGAGACCCGTTGTGCGCTCTCACGTCAGATGAAGAAAACGAGTCGTTAGGTTTGTGTGGATCAGCGAGCACGCTGGAAACTAGAGACCAAGTGAAGCGTTGGAAATCCTGCGAGCTCCTCGGGTCGCCGCTGGGGGCGGTCAGCCGCCGGGCTTGTCCAGTAATGTTGCGGTTAAGCGCTCGCTGCTGGGTCCTGACGGGTACCGGAGAGGCTCAGTATATTTCATTTTGAAATGCCTACATTGCGTCCTTCTGTTTTGAATGTGCAGGTCTATTTGTTTCTATTTTGTAATGTGTTTATTTAGTGGAGGAATTTGATGGTAGTTTCGTATTCACTTTCTCATTGCCCTGACAGTGATTTGTGAAAGAGCCTCATGTTTTAAATGATTGTTGAACACACTTCAATAATAAAGGTTATTTTAAATCCGGTTTGAAACACCAAGCATTTGAAAAGCAGATTCAATCAATAATAACGGAATTGTATTAACACAAGACGTCTCTGCTTCACAAAGCTCGTTAACAACGCAGAGGTGCCAGCTTATAAAAGCAGAACCGAGGAGAACAGCAGCAGCATTTCTTTTTTTCAAGGCCAGGGGCTGCTGGCCTGAGAAATGAAAAGGCTCTTGGGTCTGGCAAGCCAGTAACATTATTTCTGCTGTTTAATGTAGAACTGGTAACTGTAAACACATGGCATTTAAAATGAACAACCCCAATACAAAGACTTCAACACAGATTTTTATTTATTTTGTGTTTCTTCTGGATTTAAATATCAGTAATGAAGAGTGAGTGCTTCAAACCTGGACTGAAATATTCAACCTCAAAACTATATCAAAATAACAACACCTGAAGAAAGATTTGATCTCCTCCTAAGAGCTGCAGGTTCCTCTCTCTCCTCTCCTCAGAGCTGCAGCTCCCTCAGTAGCAGGTTCCTCTCTCTAATCTCCTCTCTCTCTCCTCTCCTCAGAGCTGCAGCTCCCTCAGTAGCAGGTTCCTCTCCCTCCTCCCTCTCTCTCCTCAGAGCTGCAGCTCCCTCAGTAGCAGGTTCCTCTCCCTCCTCCCTCTCTCTCCTCAGAGCTGCAGCTCCCTCAGTAGCAGGTTCTTCTCTCTCCTCCCTCTCTCCTCAGAGCTGCAGCTCCCTCAGTAGCAGGTTCCTCTCTCTTCCCTCTCCTCAGAGCTGCAGCTCCTTAAGTAGCAGGTTCCTCTCTCTTCCCTCTCCTCCCTCTCCTCAGAGTTGCAGCTCCCTCAGTAGCAGGTTCCTCTCTCTCCTCCCTCTCCTCACCTCCCCTCCCTGGGGAGGAGAGAGGGGAGGAGAGAGGGGAGAGGGCAGCAGCAGTATTCCTCAGTCCAGGAAGGACAGCTCCATGCACTCCACAGCCTCTGGGTGAAGCATGCGGGTCGCCAGCCGCTCCATATCATCCAGGCTCAACAAGCGCAGCCTCCGCTCGTAATCCTGAGAGAGAGGCAGAGGGAGAGACACAGAGTCACAACTACACGCTGCTCTACACCTGCATTTCAGAGTGTGTGTGCTGCAGCTGTGATTGTGTGTGTCTCTGTGTCACTGTACAGCTGTGTCTGTGTGTGTTTGTATAACAGTGTGCATGTGCTGCAGCTAGGATTGTGTGTGTAGCAGTCTTTATTGTGTTCAATTTATCTTGTGTAGCTGCTCCAGCCTCTCACTGTGTGTGTGTGTGTGTGTGTGTGTCTGTGTGCTGTATCTATGTGTCTGTATATAGCAGTGTCTGTGTTTATTATGTTCAGGTTACCTTGTGTAGCTGCTCCAGCCTCTCACTGTGTGTGTGTGTGTGTGTGTGTGTGTGTGTGTGTGTGTGTGTGTGTGTGTGTGTGTGTGTGTGTGTGCTGTATCTATGTGTCTGTATCTGTGTTTATTGTTTATTGTTTTCAGGTTACCTTGTGTAGCTGCTCCAGCCTCTCACTGTGTGTGTGTGTGTGTGTGTGTGTGTGTGTGTGTGTGTGTGTGTGTGCTGTATCTATGTGTCTGTATCTGTGTTTATTGTTTATTGTTTTCAGGTTACCTTGTGTAGCTGCTCCAGCCTCTCACTGTGTGTGTGTGTGTGTGTGTGTGTGTGTGTGTGTTGTATCTATGTGTCTGTATCTGTGTTTATTGTTTATTGTTTTCAGGTTACCTTGTGTTGCTGCTCCAGCCTCTCACTGTGTGTGTGTGTGTGTGTGTGTGTGTGTGTGTGTGTGTGTGTGTTGTATCTATGTGTCTGTATCTGTGTTTATTGTTTTCAGGTTACCTTGTGTTGCTGCTCCAGCCTCTCACTGTGTGTGTGTGTGTGTGTGTGTGTGTGTGTGTGTGTGTGTGTGTGTGCTGTATCTATGTGTCTGTATCTGTGTTTATTGTTTATTGTTTTCAGGTTACCTTGTGTTGCTGCTCCAGCCTCTCACTGTGTGTGTGTGTGTGTGTGTGTGTGTGTGTGTGTGTGTGTGTGTGTGCGCTGTATCTATGTGTCTGTATCTGTGTTTATTGTTTATTGTTTTCGGGTTACCTTGTGTTGCTGCTCCAGCCTCTCACTGTGTGTGTGTGTGTGTGTGTGTGTGTGTGTGTGTGTGTGTGTGTGTGTGTGTGTGTTGTATCTATGTGTCTGTATCTGTGTTTATTGTTTATTGTTTTCAGGTTACCTTGTGTTGCTGCTCCAGCCTCTCACTGTGTGTGTGTGTGTGTGTGTGTGTGTGTGTGTGTGTGTGTGTGTGCGCTGTATCTATGTGTCTGTATCTGTGTTTATTGTTTATTGTTTTCAGGTTACCTTGTGTTGCTGCTCCAGCCTCTCACTGTGTGTGTGTGTGTGTGTGTGTGTGTGTGTGTGTGTGTGTGTGTGTGTGCGCTGTATCTATGTGTCTGTATCTGTGTTTATTGTTTATTGTTTTCAGGTTACCTTGTGTTGCTGCTCCAGCCTCTCACTGTGTGTGTGTGTGTGTGTGTGTGTGTGTGTGTGTGTGTGTGTGTGCGCTGTATCTATGTGTCTGTATCTGTGTTTATTGTTTATTGTTTTCGGGTTACCTTGTGTTGCTGCTCCAGCCTCTCACTGTGTGAGACGAGGGGTGAGGAGGGGTGACACAGGGAGTGCTGTTCTTGCTCGGGTGACACTTTCTCTGTTGGGGGTGTGACAACGAGTTCAGCTTCGAATCGGGGCCGATGGAGTCGTGTGACAGTCTGTGCTCATCTGAGAGAGAGAGGGAGGGGGAGAGACAGGAGAGATTAAAGACCAGTCAGATTAAAACACTTCATACAACTCAAAGATGAAAAAAGACTGAAAACACTTTGTTTGTAGGTGTTACTGTTAATAGATATACAGTATGTAGAGCAACATGCATGCTTTTTAATTGAGTGCTGTGCTGTGCAGCCTACCTGCCAGCGCCTTGCCTTTGTAGAGGAGTCCCTGTTGATTGACAGGTGTGCCGAGCCTGTCAGAGACCAGACTCCAGACTGTGGAGACCTTCTCATCCTCACAGACCTGTCAAGAGACAAGAACACAAAGATAGTGAGGGGATAAGCATTAAACACTGAAACTACATCTTAATCCTCACAGACCTGTCGATATACAGGAACACACACACACACACACTTCATGAGACAGGCGAGAGTGAGCACTAACACTGAAACGGACTTGGATTATCACAGACCTGTGAAGGTACAGGAACACACGCACACAACCAGAGCAATCTAGAAGCACAGCGAGGGGACGGAGGATCAGGAACATCAGCACACAACCAGAGCAATCTGGAAGCACAGCGAGGGGATGGAGGATCAGGAACACACGCACACAACCAGAGCAATCTGGAAGCACAGCGAGGGGGTGGAGAATCAGGAACATCAGCACACAACCAGAGCAATCTGGAAGCACAGCGAGGGGGTGGAGAATCAGGAACATCAGCACACAACCAGAGCAATCTGGAAGCACAGCGAGGGGGTGGAGAATCAGGAACATCAGCACACAACCAGAGCAATCTGGAAGCACAGCGAGGGGATGGAGGATCAGGAACATCAGCACACAACCAGAGCAATCTAGAAGCACAGCGAGGGGATGGAGGATCAGGAACACACGCACACAACCAGAGCAATCTAGAAGCACAGCGAGGGGATGGAGGATCAGGAACACACGCACACAACCAGAGCAATCTGGAAGCACAGCGAGGGGGTGGAGAATCAGGAACATCAGCACACAACCAGAGCAATCTGGAAGCACAGCGAGGGGGTGGAGAATCAGGAACATCAGCACACAACCAGAGCAATCTGGAAGCACAGCGAGGGGATGGAGGATCAGGAACACACGCACACAACCAGAGCAATCTAGAAGCACAGCGAGGGGATGGAGGATCAGGAACACACGCACACAACCAGAGCAATCTGGAAGCACAGCGAGGGGATGGAGGATCAGGAACATCAGCACACAACCAGAGCAATCTGGAAGCACAGCGAGGGGATGGAGGATCAGGAACATCAGCACACAACCAGAGCAATCTGGAAGCACAGCGAGGGGGTGGAGAATCAGGAACACACGCACACAACCAGAGCAATCTGGATGCACAGCGAGGGGGTGGAGAATCAGGAACATCAGCACACAACCAGAGCAATCTGGAAGCACAGCGAGGGGGTGGAGAATCAGGAACATCAGCACACAACCAGAGCAATCTGGAAGCACAGCGAGGGGATGGAGGATCAGGAACATCAGCACACAACCAGAGCAATCGAGAAGCACAGCGAGGGGATGGATCAGGAACATCAGCACACAACCAGAGCAATCGAGAAGCACAGCGAGGGGACGGAGGATCAGGAATATCAGCACACAACCAGAGCAATCTAGAAGCACAGCGAGGGGGTGGAGGATCAAGAACACACGCACACAACGAGAGCAATCGAGAAGCACAGCGAGGGGATGGAGGATCAGAAACACACACATACAACCAGAGCAATCGAGAAGCACAGCGAGGTGATGGAGGATCAGGAATATCAGCACACAATCAGAGCAATCTAGAAGCACAGCAAGGGGATGGAGGATCAAGAACACACGCACACAACGAGAGCAATCTAGAAGCACAACACTCCTGTGTCAACATTTGCCACCATGCAAATGCACTCATTGTCATTTAAAACTGGATTTGTATTAAGAGCATAAGAAATTTTACAAACGAGAGGAAGCCATTCGGTCCATCTTGCTTATTTGGTTGTTAGTAGCTTATTTCAAAGTGCCCTGATTTGCACCCCCGCAATTCAACCCACTCTGTGATGTTTTATGTTCCGTTATCAAACAACTGCTGACTTGCCCAATCTCAACATAAACAACGGGCCGCTGTTCTAGCGAGGCAGCTTCTGAAAACGAATTCCTTTGAGAAGATTGCAAAGGGATACTGTAGCTGTTTAGTCTTGCTTACAGTCTCACTCACGTTTCTCTCTCATTCTCACTCCCCTACATAAAGGTGACCCCCCCCCCCCCCCCCAAATCAATATAGCCAGGGAAGTCCCCCCCCCCCCCCCGTCAAACCGCACCCTGCTGATCAGAGCTCACAAAGAGAAATACATTATTAGAAGCCACTCAGCAAACAGTCAAAAGTAAACAAACATCACAAGCGGGTCCGGCCGGTCATTTGTCATTAACAATGTGGGATTCAAAAACAACCGATGCACGGAATAATAAACTAAGTAAACAGGTGCATTCACCTGGTTTAACGAGCTCTGTCACTCGTAGTCTTCTTTGCAAAACAATAGCAAACGCCTCCTCGCTTGGCTTCCTTCTTCCACACACTAACATATTACATTAAATATACTTGTTGGACCTCGTTAATTCGGAGCAGCTCCGACAAGCGGCTGCGGTGTCCTGTGCTGTTACAATGGGCAGAAAACCTCAGCGAGCTTTCATTTCCTATCCAATGCTGCTCCTTTCGTGTGGCCGTTTAGTAGAACGGCTTTCAAGTGGTTGAAATGAGTAGTAACTAATTTTGCTTTATAAAGTCGAATGAACCCTGCTGAATAATGTTACGTTAACATATTTAATTACACACTGCGTTATAGTTTTCTATATACTTCACTAAAAACGGAACAATTGACAAATGTGACTTTTCAAAATCTAACGCTGTCCATTTTTTAAACTGCTGCTGTATCAATACAATGTTCGTCATGAATCTTGCTTAAATTTTTATACTGTGCTATTAAATTATTACAGTTACGTTCAACCGTATATACTTTTGGAAAGAGTTTAAATCGCTATAAAAGAGAACTTCAATTCAAACGACTCTAAATCTTTCTTTCAGTAACGTTCTGGTTTAAAATCGTTGTTTTGTTTGGTTATTTAGAAACTGCCAGTTTTAAAATATGACAGCTAGGAAAACAATTCCTCACCAGATACATAAAAATATAATATTTTTTAAATACTGATGTGGACCCGTGAACTAGAAAATGTTTTATTAATAATAAATATATATTTTTAAACAGGTGCGCACGCAGGACAGCCATAGGGTCTATGCAAATTAGGTAACGCGATTCTAAGTTTTGATTCGCTAGCTGTGTGCGCCAATTATTATTATTATTATTATTATTATTATTATTATTATTATTATTAATATTATTATTATTATTATTATTATTATTATTATTATTATTATTATTTACTTATTTATTTCTTAGCAGACTCCCTTATCCAGGGCGACTTACAATTGCTACAAGATATCACATTATTTTTACAGACAATTACCCATTTAAGTCATCTACTTATTTTATCCAATTAGATTGTTGCAGCAGCAGTGTGGAGTAGTGGTTAGGGCTCTGGACTCTTGACCGGAGGGTTGTGGGTTCAATCCTCGGTGGGGGACACTGCTGCTGTACCCTTGAGCAAGCTACTTTACCTAGATTGCTCCAGTAAAAAACCCAACTGTATAAATGGGGAATTATATGTAAAAATAATGTGATATCTTGTAACAATTGTAAGCCTGCTAATAAATAAATAATAATAATAATAATAATAATAATAAAAAATAATAATAATAGTTACAGCTTCACAGTCTCCTCTGGCTGTAGTACCAGTGCGTGTCCACGGGGGGGGAGCAGTGTGCCTCAGTGGCTGCTCTTGCCTGGGTGTTGGCTCTGCGGTTACATGTAAACACTACCCGCTCTGGCTGTCTGTCTAACGTCGTAATGGCGCCCTGCCGCACTCAATCACATGACTCAAACTCTTATTTAAAAACGTAAATTTAGACGCGTGTATTGTTTTGAAGTTACCTAACATTTGAATTGCAGATGAACGAGTGCAAGCAAGCTTACTATCTCCATCCAGTGGATACTGCCAGGTGCTGCAGGCAAGCTCACTGTCTCCATCCAGTAGATACTGCTTGCTACTGCAAGCATCTCACTATCCCCCTCTAGTGGATAATGTCAGGTACTGCAGGCAAGCTCACTTTCTCCATCCAGTGGATACTGCCATTACTGCAAGCAAGCTCACTGTCTCCATCTAGTGGATACTGTCAGGTACTGCAGGCAAACTCACTCTCCCCCTCTGGTGGATACTCTCAGGTAATTCAGGTAAGCTCACTGTCTCCCTCTGATGGATACTCTCAGGTAATTCAGGTAAGATCAGTGTCTCCCTCCGGTGGGTGCTGCCTCATGTCTTATGTCTCATGCTTCATGTCTCATGTCTCATGTCTCATGTCTCACGCAAGTCAAAAAGGAAGTTAGAAAGGCAGAGAGAGAGAAATGAACATTGCTAAGGGGGCTAAAACCAATTCCAAAATGTTTTTCCAATATTATAACAGCAAGTGAACATTCAAAGAGGAGGTTAAATGTTTAAGAGACACAAATGGCAAAGTCATAGACAAAGAAAAAAATAGCAAATATATTAAATGATTACTTTTCACAGATTTTTACAAAGGAGGATACAGATAACATGCCCCACATGTCGACCTGTTCCTATCCAGTTTTAAATAACTTTAGAATAACAGAGGTAGAAGTGTTAAAGGGACTAGGAGCAGGGGTCTCCAGCCCTGGTCCTGGAGAGCTACTGGGGCTGCTGGTTTTCGTTTCAACCAATCTCTCAGTTACTTAATTGAACCAATTATTGGTTAATTAGTCAAGATTAACAGGTGTTCCACATCTTTAGCCACTGATGATGTAAAGACAGCTATAAAACCTGCTGGACAGGGGCTCTCCAGGACCAGGGTTGGAGACCCCTGTCCTTGTGACTGTCCAACTAGCACCTAAGGGGTTAATAAAACAAAAACCTCGTTCCTAAAATCCAGCTGTTGGACTAGCCCCTCCCATTTAGAAAAGAAAAAAAACACTATGCGCTGAAGCTCCCAGTTTTTGACAGGCACTAGACCAATGAAAATTCAAGAGTGAAAAGTTACCCTCACTGAGCACCCAATAACAACAGATAGAAGGCAGGGCTATCGAATCAAATTTGGTTGAATGGGAGTACAAAGAGCAGCTGAATAGGGATGCGGAATCGATACAGTGTATATGCATCCGTGATATCCAGGGTACAGGGCGCTGTGCTACAAACACAGGTTGCACAGTCAAGTTTCATTTCTATACCGGAGAGACCTGCCATATGCTGAATGAAGAACAACAGCTCCGATGCAACAGAACGGAACGGGGAGATCTTTGCTGCATGATTTACTGTGGATAAATACAAATCTCAACTGCCTGAAATGTTATAAAGGATATACAGTATGCTGTACACGAACACGCTTATTGATCTCCCGGGGGTTTATTTACTGAACAGACGCGTCATCATTTTATTTTCAATCGCAAAAGCATTCTTGATTTGGAAGACGTTCTGTGTTAAAGCAAGTCCTTGCGGAAGGAACACAAAATAGCTAAATGAATCTCGTGGAGATATGATAGAGTTAAGCGTTATACAAAATGTAGGAAGCCTTCTCCTGTGAAAGGTGCCAGCTCAGGTGTGCAGCCGCAGTGAGTGGGTAAGCAAGGGGGCGATGACGAGAAGGGCAAGACCACCACGAGCCAAGGTGACGCTGTGCTTCGTGTTCATGGACACTTCGTTTTATTTTAAAGCAAACAAACCTTCATTGAAATGAATGGGGAGCCACATCGGAAGAGCTGTCGCTGCAGTTTGACCTGGCTTCAGTTTAGGTGACGATTGGTGATTTTGTTTCACCGGCCACTCAACTGAAAACAGGATTGATATTTTTATATTTGCAATTAGTTGCAGGACACCTTGCGCCTAAAAGGATCCACGAGTCAGTTATTGGAATAATATCATTGAGCAGATTCACCGCTCACTCCACAAGTACCAGATATTGGATTAAAAGGGAATTAATTCTGACAATTTGAATTAGATTTTATTTTAAAGCTGCACTATTTGCATTTTGAGCTTTTTAAAAATATATATATTTATACCACGATAAGATACAATAGAGTTAACTAGCAGAACCTTACAGTGTGACTCATTTTAATTTAAGGCTTTAAAAATTTTGAAAAAATGCTTAATGATCAGATATTTCCCCTTGAGCTTAAAATTCTTTTTTAAAAATACATATTTATCCCCAGAAACTTTTAACAGTAAAAATATGTTTTAAATGTTCTATTTTAATTGCTCTGGTATGTGCTCCTGAGTATTGAACTGTAAAAACTTCCATGGTTAAATAGTTTAACCTAAAATATTTGTCTGGAAGATTACTGAACTCCTTAAAATTGTTATAGAAAGTTGAGCATTATTATTTATTATTTTGTAGTATTTTCAACATAAAGACTAAATGGATAGCGACTGTGGAGCCCAGCTGTATCACTAACATCGTGCTGAAGAAATGGATTCCCACTGCTTTGTTTTGGCTCAATAATTAAATAAACAATTGAATATCAGTCTCTCGCCATTTCAAGCTGTGTGTATCTCGGATATGTCCCGATCCAATAGCGTGAGCCCTCCAGGGTTAACTGCCCCTGGACCTCGGGGTGGGACTGAACATCGCTCTGCTTGGAGCGACTCCCACTCCAGAGCCAATGGGTGTCCTTACTCCACTAAATCAGCTGCCAAGAAAACCACCAGGTCCAGCAGCAGGTGGAGGGGAGAAGAGGATTTGGAGCGGCAGCTGGGAAGGACCACAAGCACTGTGAGCCGAGTCAGCTTCAGATCCAAGTGTGCGTGGCAAGACAATGCACAGGAGGGCCGCAACAACAACACAGCAGCCCCAAAGCAGGATGGGGAGCTGAGAGCCAAGTCTGTGGAGCTCGGGCTGGAGGAGAGGAGAGGGAAGAGCAGAGCTGAGGAGCATGCTCAGGAAATGCACTTCTCCATGGCTCAGTGTTGCAGCAGCGTGTTGCAGATCTTCAGATCCAAGAAGTTTCCTTCGGTAAAGCTGGAGAGGTTGTACCAGCGTTACTTTTTCAGGCTCAACCAGAGCAGCCTGACCATGCTCATGAGCGTCTTGGTGGTGCTGTGCACGGTGATGCTGGGCTTCCACTGTGCAGGGGGGGGTTACAAGCTGCCCTATGTGGTTGTCTTTACTGTTGCCATTGCGCTCATCGTTGTGCTCATGATCATATGTAACAGGAATGGGTTCCACCAGGACCACATGTGGATCATCTGTTACCTGGTCATCTTGGTTGTCATTGTGGTGCAGATCATTGCGGTTTTGCTGGTGGAGCCCAGAAGTGCCTCAGAGGGGATATGGTGGACTGTCTTCTTCATTTACATCATCTACACGCTGCTGCCGATCAGAATGCGGGCTGCGGTCATGAGTGGAGTTATTCTGTCAGCTGTGCACCTGACCATCTCTTGGAAGTTAAACGAAGTGGACAGCTTTCTATGGAAACAGGTAAGAATATCTTTGCAACTTGACACAAATCATATGTGACTGTCACCTTTAGATCATTGCAATCCTTTTGTTTTTTTGAATGTGAGGGAAAGGTTTTGCTCTTAATTTGCTGTGCTGTCAGCTACTAAATTGACATGGTGTTGTTAAACTTTACATTTTCGAACAAAGTGGTTTACATAAGAAGGTAAAATTAGACACAACAGTTTACAGAATTCAAGGTTGATTAGCAGCCTGTTTGCAGTTGACTGGAGATCTTTATTTTACTGTATGTATGGCACATTTACATTTTTAATAACTCTAGTAGCTTGTGTACAATAAATGACTCTGTATTGAGTACACTCTATAGGCACGCGTGTGACAGACTGCTGACATTTCCTCCACTGAAAGCAGTTTGGGAGAGCAGTGTCATGCATCCTTCATTCCTACAGAACAGGAGGTGTCAAACAGAACTGTTGACCTTTTCTGCTAATTGCTTCCCACTACTTCATATTAATAAATTATAACACAGGTGTATTTCCAGGAGTGCTTCTGTAGCGTAGTGGACGTTTTGTTGTTTTATCTTCTTTCAAAACATTGATGACAAAAAAACACAGCAAGGGAACGTTCCTCCAAAGTGGTTTAATTAGTCTTGAAATTCCAAGGGGACCTGATGAGCCTGGGTTATGTTTCACTTATGGCTAATTAGAAATTCCCCCTGGTTGGTATGAATCGCAATGATTTTACAGGTCTTACGCCTGGGTGTGCTGTACCTGAACCTGGATTTTGGATATCTTGTAAGCTATGGGGGGTTTCAGTGTCTATTTATATGTTAGAAATACAAATCAATACAGAAATGTCCCAGGTTTAGATGTATCTCATGCTGGGCTCCAGCACAAGGCCTGTTGACTAATGCATTTGCAGACTCTGGATGGATGCTGTAGCTTGTTGGTATGGAAATATTGCTCAGAAAATACTGTTTCCTTTTCCTGACTAAAAGTTGCGTGGGGGTGGATAATAATTAGGAAGGGCTAAATGAACACAATCTCTTTTGTGAACAACTCCGGTTCTGAACAGAGCCATGAGTGTTCTCATGGGGCTATTCACCATAGGACTAGATCTTTATTGGTGCCTAATGGTAAACAATTCTGTATTTCTGAATACTTACACAGCAGAATGCTTACAATAATTCTTCCAGTTTTAATTGATAGATTATTCCATCCATATCACAAAAATAAACTGTATCTAGGCATAACAGACTATGCAAGTGTACAAAGCAGAAATATGCTAAGAAAGCGATGCAATGTACGTTGTCACTGAAAAGTAATTTGTTAGTTAGTATTGGAGTAATTGACCTGGTCATAACAAGTAAGGAAACTGTAAAAATAAATCCATGAAACAGCATTGGAAGCTTCCTCACCTGAAGCTATTACTGCAGTTTGTGTGGTGCTTTCCTTCACAGCTTTATCTGGTATTGCTCAGAAACCGTATCTCTACGCTTTCCTGCAATTACAGCAGCACCTACAAACACGCTAGTTAAATAACATAGACATGAACAATAAAGTAGAGTGTTGCCTGAAAGCAGCATAATCTTAAACATTTAATATGTTTTGAATAATAAAAAAAACATTTTAATAGCATTAACAAACCAGTGTGTTACAGGGTGGTGAACCAGTAAGAAGTAATGGGCCATAAAAATGGTACCTCTGTTGCACCAGTAAGCCGTCAATATTGCACTAATGGCAAGCCCAGATTTTTGAGGAGGTGGTTTAATCCATAAAAAGGCTTGGCTTTGTTTGATATTGATATTGATGTAAAGCTAAATAATGATAAATGGACTGGCTCCATTCTAGTGTCTAGTCCATGTCCCCTTGCTGTGCTCATGAGGTTTGTTGGTAAGTGTTAATTTTATGGGCTGTTCAAACCTGTAAATTAGAAATACAAATACAATGCAAAATCATTTGTACTGTTCTTTCTATAGAATTATTTATGGTAATTCTTTCTATAGAATTATAAGAACATAAGAACATAAGACAACATAGGGAACATAGGGCAGCAGTGTGGAGTAGTGGTTAGGGCTCCGGACTCCTGACCGGAGGGTCGTGGGTTCAATCCCTAGTGGGGGACACTGCTGCTGTACCCTTGAGCAAGGTACTTTACCTAGATTGCTCCAGTAAAAACCCAACTGTATAAATGGATAATTGTATGTAAAAAATAAAATAACTGTATGTAAAAATAATGTGATATCTTGTAACAACTATAAGTCGCCCTGGATAAGGGCGTCTGCTAAAAAATAAATAATAATAATAATAAGAAAGTTTACAAACGAGAGGAGGCCATTCAGACCATCTTGCTCGTTTGGTTGTTAGTAGCTTATTGATCCCAGAATCTCATCAAGCAGGTTCTTGAAGGATCCCTTGGTGTCAGCTTCAACAACATTACTGGGGAGTTGGTTCCAGACCCTCACAATTCTCTGTGTAAAAAAGTGCCTCCTATTTTCTGTTCTGAATGCCCCTTTATCTAATCTCCATTTGTGACCTCTGGTCCTTGTTTCTTTGTTCAGGTCAAATAAGTCCCCTGGGTCGACATTGTCTATACCTTTTAGGATTTTGAATGTTTGAATCAGATCGCCGCATAGTCTTCTTTGTTCAAGACTGAATAGATTAAATTCTTTTAGCCTGTCTGCATATGACATGCCTTTTAAACCTGGAATAATTCTGGTCACTCTTCTTTGCACTTTCTAGAGCAGCAATATCCTTTTTGTAACGAGGTGACCAGAACTGAACACAATATTTTAGGTGAGGTCTTACTAATGCATTGTAAAGTTTTAACATTACTTCCCTTGATTTAAATTCAATACTTTTCACAACATGTCCGAGCATCTTGTTGGCCTTTTTTGTAGCTTCCCCACATTGTCTAGATGAAGCCATTTCTGAGTCAACATAAACTCCTAGGTCTTTTTCATAGCTTTCTTCTTCAATTTCAGTATCTCCCATATGATATTCATAATGCACATTTTTATTGCCTGCGTGGAGTACCTTACACTTTTCTCTATTAAATTTCATTTGCAATGTGTCTGCCCAGTTCTGAATGCTGTCTAGATCATTTTGAATGACCTTTGCTGCTGCAACTGTGTTTGCCACTCCTCCTATTTTTGTGTCGTCTGCAATTTAACGAGTTTGCTTACTATACCAGAATCTAAATCATTAATGTAGATTAGGAATAGCAGAGGACCTAATACTGATCCCTGTGGTACACCACTGGTTAAGTGGTGTACCACAATTATTTATGGTTAAGTGGGGTACCACAAATAATTATTTATGATAACCAGTGGAGTACCTCAGAGATCAGTATTAGGTCCTCTGCTCTTCCTAAACAGTAGAACTGCATCATGACTCGTGTTCATTCATTTAATAAGATTTAGTAGTACAGCGCAACTTATAGAAACATTTCTCATGCCAAGTCTGTGGTTTATCTTGCTGGTAGAGACATAAGAACATAAGAAAGTTTACAAACGAGAGGAGGCCATTCAGCCCATCTTTGGTTGTTAGTAGCTTATTGATCCCAGAATCTCATCAAGCAGCTTCTTGAAGGATCCCAGGGTGTCAGCTTCAACAACATTACTGGGGAGTTGGTTCCAGACCCTCACAATTCTCTGTGTAAAAAAGTGCCTCCTATTTTCTGTTCTGAATGCCCCTTTATCTAATCTCCATTTGACGCAGCAGGACTCTGCACGCCAAGTCTGTGGTTTATCCTGCTGGTAGGTGCTGTAAAAGAAAACTTTCTCTATGGAGCTGGGCTGTCCTTACTTACTTCAGTACACAGATTAGTCCGTAGAGGAAAATAATCCATGGACACACAATTGCTTCACAGTGCAGCCGCATCATTAGGAATTCTGGGTCTCCAAAGCCATTGATACATTTGTGTCTTTCTGCCCTGTCTGCTTGTGTTGCTACAGCAACGATCAACCAGCTAATTGGATGCAGAATAAAGAGATGACCTTCATTTGAAATGTGCCATGTGTGTGTTTTCACATCTCTTGGGAGTCTGTACTGTACTTGGCAGTTTGGAGTTTATAATTGTTGAATAGAAGCCATCAGTAGTTATTGTCTAGTTTGTTTAGATGTGCATGAAGGACATGCTACTGTAGAAGAGAGATACTAGTTCAACTATTATTCACATCCTCAGAAACTAAATGCATGCTATTCAGTAGAAAAGGAGAAATGCAAATATATACAGGAACATTAGAGGTGAATTATTCTTAGTGTCTATTAAAAATGCACCCTTTTTATTGTTTGTACAATATTCATTTGAAATCCTTTTTTTTCAGAGCTACAGTTCCTTGCTGTAATCCTGCTGCACTAATGTGATTCCAGTAAAGCGGATCTCTTTCTGCACTGCAGCAGAGCTTGAGTATTTCAGTGTATTTCTTCTAGCACATGCCTCTGGTGTTGCTGGTAGTACTGCTGTGGTTCTGTGAGGGAGTGAGGGAGCGGTGATCCAGGGGAGGGGAGCATGTTCCTCTTTTATAGGGTAGCACTACATAGAACAATGTACTGCAGTAAACTGACAACAATATTCTGGAACTGAAAAGCAGAACTTGATCGAGGGAAACGCTACATTAATAAATTTTGTACATGAAATATCAATGTTTCTGTTCCAGAGGATGGCTTAAAGCAAATGAAAAAAAAATCTCTGCTGTGATTCATTGATCACCTGTGAGTGGGAGTGGCCTCTGAGAACGGCTCTGCTCTCTCACTGCGCTGCAGATGCATGTGAAAACGGAATGGTTCTGGCCCCCAGCCCGTCTGCAGCAGGACTGATGGGAGAACTCAAAGAAACGCACACCGTCGTTGTTGTGGGTAGTGTAGTGTCCAGAGACTTACTAAATCCTCAAGTAAAGGCACAGCCTCACTGTTGTTGTTGGTAGTGTACGTTATGTGGCCAGAGGGTTTCCTATTTGCATGAACCAGCAATATATTTCCAGTAATGCCCCCAAAACACACACATATTAAATGAGCCTGCCAGCCACAGAGATTGCATGGCAGAAAGGGAACATGTTGCCGTGGCAACTCCTCTACAGGACACAAGGCAGTTGAATGCAGCGTGAGCCACTGCAAGCATTTCAGCGCTTGTCAGCGTAGGGACTGACACCCAATGGGATTTACATGTTAAGCTGTTGACCTGCATATGCCATTATTTTTCTGAATGTATTTATTTAACTAGGAGTTAGTGATTATTACCCAAATGCAGGCACACTGTAATGGGAGTATGAGATCAAGTCCCGGTCCTGGGCTTAATGCCTCCGGGAGGCATTTGTCCCGAATTCGTAGACACAGTGTAATCTTACAGTTTAGCACCACAGTCAAACCACAGCATATCTGTTTAGAGCGCATCATAGCACCACCCCTGCTGCATTATTTTTCAATGCCTTACACTCGCTCGCTTGCCTGTTAAAAATGATATATATCCAGACGCCCCCCCAGAAACCTTTCACATGGTCCGCACAACTGAAACACACCGACATCTCATCTCATCTCAAGCCGATAACGACTCTGCATCACCATGCTGTAAAGTGTTTCACTCAGAGGGCTGCATTTCTGTTCTTTCCTTTTTTTTAAATAAATAAACACAGCGCACTGCCATCGAGACAGAACAGCAACTACAGTGACAGCCAAATAGTCCACAACAATTAAAGCTACAAATCAACCTATTTGAAGTACAGACTTAAAGGAAAAACTGTTGATTCCATTTCTAATCATTTTACTTTCACAATCACTAAAACGAATCATTACCCCCGTTCGGGGGCAACTGTAAAAAAAAAAAAAAATCTAAATGTACCCCAGCACTCAAAATGGCAGGTGTCCCATTTTTGCATTTTGAAAACGTGCTCACCCTAGTGTCGCGAAGGGGAGCTGCAGTACAGTACCAGTTCAATTGGCAGACACTTTCGTACTATTGGTAAGATGTGATGACAATGAGCCAAAAAGGTTTTCTACTTTCTACTTTTGACTTTTTAAAGTGTTACCTGATCGTTCTGGATACTACAGTAGCGACTGCTGAAGGATCTCAGTGCACTGCAGTCTCATGCCATATTGAGCACCTTTTTATTTTAATACAGTAGAGACTGCTGAAGGATCTCAGTGCACTGCAGCTCATGCCATATTGAGCACCTTTTTATTATTCTACAGTAGAGACTGCTGAAGGGTCTCAGTGCACTGCAGTCTCATGCCATATTGAGCACCTTTTTATTTTAATACAGTAGAGACTGCTGAAGGGTCTCAGTGCACTGCAGTCTCATGCCATATTGAGCACCTTTTTATTATTCTATCAAACTGCCCTGGAAGTATAGGTGCATGCTACTGTATGTTATAAATTCAATGCTGTGTAAAATCAAATTGACAGCAGTCTTCGTATTCTGTATGAGACCAGGAACGTGTCTCAGCACTGACAGCAGGATATACTGGCAGTGTACAACTTGAGAAGACTGCAGTGAAGGAGAGTACATGCAATATGATGTACATGGGATTACAACATTGTGGGGCTCTATTAATTAGGAGCCGTTGTGTCTGACTCTGTCATGCCAGTAATACTCTTGTGTTTTGAATGTCTTTGTTGAACAAGAAGGCTACATCCCCCTGGCACAATACTGCACAGATTCACATGGTCAGCTCTACCTGTAATCCATCAGTGCTCAGAGCCAGACAAGACATTAAGCACCTAATGATTCTAAAAATAGATACCAGGCTTCAAGTCAAGTCTGCTGTTACCATGCAAACCCAGCCCACTCTCATTCTGTTTGATCAGCATTGCACAGGGGTGGGGCTGGCTTTGCTGAACCCTACATTGTCAATGCAGCGACCTGATGTAGCATTGCATTGACTAGTACTAAAAAGAATATACAATGAGAGGAATGATTCGAAGATAATTAGGAGCGTTTGTCTAATTTCTGATTCCTGTTCTTTTCAACTTGAGGTATTGCATTTATTTCCATTGAGTGCTATAGAAATGGAAGTGACACCTTGTCATACACCATGTCTCACTCTCTTCAGTGCTGAAAGGGTAACTTCATAAATGAGGTTTTATTTGAAAACATACTATAAAAATGCATTTTCACATGGAGTGTAAAATAGAATGAAGAAAACCTCTGATGGAGCTTTAAAAGGATCTTGAAGTATCAGAAGAGAAGTCCTTCATTACAGTACACAGTGTACATTATTCAAGTATATATTATCAAACCTTTTAATCAGGTTCATTTTGCTGGGTGGTGAAAAGCACTGTAATAAAGTCTGTGTAATAAATAGGACTGCAAGGACTGCTAATTAATGTGTTGAAGGTGCTGATCATTATATATATATAGAGAGAGAGAGAGCAGAGACTCCGAGTCAGTAATGGACAGAATAGCACGTCAGGCATCAAGGGCACAACGACAATTAGCTTGTATTGAAAACTCAGTCAGTACAAAATCATTGTGTTTGCGCGTGTGTGTCTTTATAGCATCGCCCACACTGTAATAATTGAATGTTTACTGCTCATGCAACTTACTCTTCTATTATTATTAGGAATAATCCCTTGATCAGGTGGCTGCGTGTCTCATTGCTGGTGTAGGGTACAGTGCATCTATAATCCCTTGATCAGGTGGCTGTTTGTCTCATTGCTGTGATAGAGTAGAGCATCTATAATCCCTTGATCAGGTGGCTGTGTGTCTCATTGCTGGTGTAGGGTACAATGCATCTATAATCCCTTGATCAGGTGGCTGTGTGTTTCATTGCTGTGATGGAGTACAGCATCTATAATCTCTTGATCAGGTGGCTGTGTGTCTCATTGCTGTGATGGAGTACAGCATCTATAATCCCTTGATCAGGTGGCTGTGTGTCTCATTGCTGGTGTATACAGTGTGTGGCAGAGTAGGGGGAGGAGAGGTAGTGAGGGGCACTACATTCCCCAGAATGCCATGGGAGGTTGCAGTTAAATTAATGAAGCCCCTGTATAAAAGGGTTAGAAACCCATAGTGCTGTGTGCCAGGCAGAGGAAGCCCACATGTGTTGGGGAGACCTGTGTGGTCCGAAACGAAAGGGACAGTGTGAACTGCAGTGTTTGGTGTAAACAAGGAGAACAAGGAGTTTTGTGACCAGAAAACAGCTTGGCTGTCCGGTATAGATTAGAGCTGGAGTAAAGTTTAGTTTAGCACTCCTGGAAGGAATTAGGCTTTTGTTTTTGTTTATTTTTGTTTGCGTGCACAATCGCGCTAAAGTCCGGTTTCTGTGTCTGGGTCAGTAATTTCTAAAGGGTGCAACGAGCCTGAGCTGAGGGCTTTGACACAAGTGCTTCTGTCTGTGTTTCAGCAATCCTTTTATATCTTCCAGCCGGAACAGGAGGCTGCATTCCTGACATGTTAAAAGTCGAGCTGTTGAAGCAGACTCAGGGTGGCGTAGTCCTTGAGGATTTTCACTGCAAACTCCACTTGCTTTTTACAGTTAAGATTATCCTATCTCAATAGCAGCGAGCTCATGCAGTATTCATGCACTAACGATCGTTTTTGAAGTAGTGATGGTTCATTAATTACTGTGCATGCTGCTCTCGTTATACAAGCAATTATACAAGAGACCTTGAATTATATTAGTTTGGTTCTAGGACAAGACTTCAGACCGGAGTCTTCAGTTCGTGTTTTACTAGCAAAAAACAAAAAAATCGATAGTTGTGTTCTCCATTTAATTTTACTCCCATGTGCATCGCACTGAGCTTTTCCCAGGTCAGTATAACCTGGGAGTCCTGTAATAAGTTCACTTCACAGTGATTGAGCCTCCTGTATGTGAATTCTTGTGGCAGTTCTTGACTATGCTGTGAGCCTGACAGCACTGAAGAGTGCATGTGATAGTCAGGAGAAGCTCATCCAGTCATTACAATGGCCTGTCCTGTTCTCTTCTTCTTTGCATCATTCATGGGCTTACTGTACTTGTTAACTTGGCTTATTAACTCATTATTAACAGGCACTGCAGCACGGACCTCTTTAGCATTTCTTTTTTGTGCCTGGGGTCCTCGTATAATTATACAACAGTGACAGGTGTTGCCACAATATAATGCCTTGTTATGTGAACAAAATGCTGCAGCTGGTACCAGAAGGATGGCTGTTTATTACACAGAGTGGCCAAAAAGCTTTGAGGAGGGAGAAAATGTGTGTGCTTGTAGCTTAAACTACAATGGCAATGTAAACAAAACACCTAGCTCGTTTCAGGAGCACTGACTACATACTTATGCAGGTCCCTGACTAGCTTGCAGGATGGCAGAACACTTTTTTTTTAAGAATAGACACAGTTCTCACAGTTGTGACTGCTCAGAACCAGAGCACAGCCTTCAGCCTTCTGCTTCTTTCTACTCAGCAGTGCAGAACAGACTGGCTCCCTTTTAAACTCTGCACCTGGCTTTAATTTACAATGGCCGCCAGGTGCAGGTGATAATTAACAATTAAATACATTTACACATGTTTTTGGCAGGGAGGATTTTAACCCCCTCCCTGCTCTGTTACAATAGATAGTAGCTCATTGTTTAATTAAGACACTTATGGAACTGCTTCTCCCCCCGTAACCCAGTCATCTTAAACTACACATTTATTTGGAAAGTGTATTTCCGCCTGTAAACACTTAGGCCGGTTTAGTGTTTTAAGCAGTCTTCCCATCACTGTCCAGTCGTCCCCACAGCCAGGGACAAAGGGTTTTTCTGCAGATTTATTTTGTGCCGTCTGGTATTTCATCTCTTTCACTGCAGACCAGTGCTGCTGGCCTGTGCCTCTTCCATTTCCAATGAGAGACTCTGTATGAACTCTTCCATTCCCAGTGAGAGGCTCTGTATGAACTCTTCCATTCCCAGTGAGAGGCTCTGTATGAACTCTTCCATTCCCAGTGAGAGGCTCTGTATGAACTCTTCCATTCCCAGTGAGAGGCTCTGTATGAACTCTTCCATTCCCAGTGAGAGGCTCTGTATGAACTCTTCCATTCCCAGTGAGAGGCTCTGTATGAACTCTTCCATTCCCAGTGAGAGGCTCTGTATGAACTCTTCCATTCCCAGTGAGAGGCTCTGTATGAACTCTTCCATTCCCAGTGAGAGGCTCTGTATGAACTCTTCCATTCCCAGTGAGAGGCTCTGTATGAACTCTTCCATTCCCAGTGAGAGGCTCTGTATGAACTCTTCCATTCCCAGTGAGAGGCTCTGTATGAACTCTTCCATTCCCAGTGAGAGGCTCTGTATGAACTCTTCCATTCCCAGTGAGAGACTCTGTATGAACTCTTCCATTCCCAGTGAGAGACTCTGTATGAACTCTTCCATTCCCAGTGAGAGGCTCTGTATGAACTCTTCCATTCCCAGTGAGAGGCTCTGTATGAACTCTTCCATTCCCAGTGAGAGGCTCTGTATGAACTCTTCCATTCCCAATGAGAGGCTCTGTATGAACTCTTCCATTCCCAGTGAGAGGCTCTGTATGAACTCTTCCATTCCCAGTGAGAGACTCTGTATGAACTCTTCCATTCCCAGTGAGAGGCTCTGTATGAACTCTTCAGAACCACTGCATTGCTATGCACTCCTTCACATTGAAAGATTACAGGAAGCCTGGTTGGGCTGGCATTTTGTTCTCTGGAGAACTGTTTTTTAAAACAGCTCTATGAGTGAGAATGTGTGGGGAATTTGTAACAAGCAAAAAAAAAAAAAAAGTTGTTCATCCGTACTTTGTTGATGTTTTGCTTATCTGGGTCCATGTCTTAACATTTCAATTGGATTTGGACAGAATTTGTTTAGATTTGACACCATTCTTTTCATTTTATTTTCTGCATTTCAAATCATGTTTTTTTAAATGTGCAAGTGAGTAAAATGGCTGCACTAAAGTGTATTTTGTGAGCTCTACATTCTTTTAATACTGTTGCCTACTTTACTGTTTTTCCTTTAAGAGCACAGTGTTCAACTATACAAACATTTGCCACAGGATATAGTATAAGAACATAAGAACATAAGAACATAAGAAAGTTTACAAACGAGAGGAGGCCATTCGGCCCGTCTTGCTTGTTTGGTTGTTAGTAGCATATTGATCCCAGAATCTCATCAAGCAGCTTTTTGAAGGATCCTAGGATGTCAGCTTCAACAACATTACAGTATACAAGAGCTGCATATGTTAATGTTGTCTGGCACGAGGTGTGTAGTTTCCCTTTTTGTTACTGGCAGTGCCATTGTGAGTACATGCTGTGCAGTTCATATTCTGCATAATTCATTAATAAGACTGACATCTCTGACAGTAAGTAACACTGGGGGTTTTCCACTGTACTGTAATTGAGATCTTAACAGGCAGGCGATTCCAATAGGATTCATATACGGTACAGTAGAGTCGATTTAGATTGCCTGCTGATTGAAATATCCTTCATCACATTGCAAAAGGCAATGCAGTGTGTATACACAGCACAGTATATCACCGTACCTGATGCAGTGTGTATACACAGCGCGGTATATCACCGTACCTGATGCAGTGTGTATACACAGCGCGGTATATCGCCGTACCTGATGCAGTGTGTATACACAGTGCGGTATATCACCGTACCTGATGCAGTGTGTATACACAGCGCGGTATATCACCGTACCTGATGCAGTGTGTATACACAGCACGGTATATCGCCGTACCTGATGCAGTGTGTATACACAGTGCGGTATATCAATGGCTGTGTTATGGGTGCCACTGGTACAGTGCAGACTTGGTGGTTCTTGCATAATCTAGTCCAGCTGATTTCTCATAGGCTCTTGCCTGTACTTCTCAAGTCATTAAACCAAAATTATATCCGCCATGTGGAACACAGTGGCTACTTCTGAACAAAGGAGCCAAACAGAATCACATGCCACACAAAGGAGCCTAAAGCAGCAAATGTTGCCCCTTGAGATGTTCCTCATAGTAGTAAATGGTGCTGACAGGAACAAGCTGGAGTTTATTGCCAAGCAAGATCATAATGTGCTCTTTGATTAGTACAGTGTGTCCTGGGTTTGTGGAAAACAGATTTATAGATGTGAAGTGCAACTGTAGGAAAGGATAAGGCAAATATTTTGTTTAATGCATTAGAGTATAAGAAAAGTTAAAACAATAGGAGGCTATTCGGCCCATTGAAGCTTGTCTGGTTCCTAATAGTGAATCAGAACCAGCAACATGGCTTTGCAGCCACTTCCATATACTGTAGGGACTGCATGGGAGAAATCACCTCTTCCTCTTCCTCAGTCTCCAGTTACCCTTCTGATGCTTTGGGTTCAGGTTCTTCATGACTCGCACCCTCTTCACTGAATTCTCTCTGAAACCACAATGTCCTCAGGGTAATGGAATGATGTTCTGTATCCTTGTAAATGGGTAAGAAAGCCATGTGGTAAGTATCTGGTGACCCTTGTTTTCAGTGACCCTTGTGATGTAAAACTAAGGAGTTCAATTACTGGAGTGAAATCCTGCACTCTGATTGGTTAAGAGGACATCTGTAGTGGATTTCTTGTGCTGTACAATGTGACTTAACAGCAAAGCAAACCGGTGGTGTTGGTCTTGAGTGTCCATTGATTTGTCGTGACAGTTAGTCTGTAATTGCTTTATCCTGTCTGTATCCAGGGTCAGAGCCATACATCAAGCTTGGTAAGAAGTGAGAGCTGCTGGGAAAGTGCAAGTCCATGGTGTCTCCCATGATGACAGCGAGTGGCAGAACCAAATTCCTCCATCCGTTTTTAACTGATGCCACTTTAATGCTTCTCTGGTGAACTCTTTCAACACTGCTGACCTGTATTCAGGTCCAGGAAAGAACTCCCTTGGAAGTGAATGAAAGGCCAGTATTGTTTGTGTTCCATAACGCTGCTGTATTGCTGCAGTGCTAACAGATTGTTGATCCAGAAGAAGAAACGGTGTGCTCAGGCTTACTGTACAGTACATTCCAAAGCTGTGCCAACCACTGGCACGCTTTCAGCTGTTTAGTGATTGAGATCAGCCAAATACCCTGCGGTCGCCTCTGATTAACATTGCTCCATGAAAGATGTGGAGTCTACAGTGTAGGGCAGTGGTACTCAACAGGCCCTCGAGATCCGCTCCAGTCCTGGTCTTTATTCCAGCCAGGTCCTAAATCACTTAATTGCCCCTTAACAGCTTCAATTAACTACATTAGAACCTGCTTGGAGTAAAAACCTGGACTGGATTTGCTCTTGAAGGCCAGTTGAGTACCACTGGTGTAGGATATACAACAGGATACAATATCACATTTTATTAAAGGGTTTTCTTTCTTTTGTGTGTAAAATGTACACAAGCATTGATTAACATGTCAGCTTTTAAAAATAATGTAGCCTTTTCATTGTTTAATTCCAGTAAAATGAAGTATTTTGGAGTGACTGTATTATTATTGTATTTGTCATTGTTTGACAGCTGCAAATGTACTGAAGGAAACCAGCAAGTTCATCAAACAGTAGGAAAATCCTGCTAATGCTATTAATATTGCTGTCTGGTTTCTTTAGATCACACTCATTGGTTACTACAGTACCCGCTGTACAGAAATGGTTTGAACATCCAAATCCAAATCTCTTCTTACAGAGTTAATAAGACTTAACCCTGCCAAACAAATGCCTACCTGCTTCTAAACTTTTTATACCACAGTGTTATTACATTGGACAATCTCTGTGTAAACCAGGCTTTCTTGTCGTGTACAGTGATTTAAAAGTGCTACTTATTCAAGAACATTCCACGTAGTGGTGTTGTGTTACCATTCCTAACTTTCCAGGAATCATCAGTGTTCGATGGATGTGAACTCCGGATTTCTTGTCTAAGTCACGCACTGCCAAAAAAACAAATCTAGACACTACAGACAGAATGTGATCTTCTCCAAAACATTCTAATTAAATGCAGCATATGGTAGTTTTTCTACTAGGAGCGAGGCTGTTTGGAGACACCACCCTGTGTGTAATTTAATAAAGAGACGTGACCTTTTCACTGTTCATTTTTATGTAGCGTGATCCTTGGGAGAGAAGGACCACATCTGGGTCTGAGGGTAGAAATGTTTGCTACCGTGTTGGAACACTGACCGTATATAAGTTTTGAAATGAGTTTGGCATGCTAGCTCTTAACATCACAGTGTGTCTCAGCACCTCTAAGCTGTGACGTAGTTTGTAAAAGGCTGTAAGTGGGTTTCATTGGAGATGAAATGAGAATGTGTTGTAGTTGAGCAGAGCTCAGCATCTCTGTACAGAGTCCCATGTTCTGTATATTACTGGGCTTCGTGGTCCGTTCTTCAAAGGTGCAGTTTGACATTTGAGACTCCTTCTTCTTAAGCATGTATTTATATTGCTCACTCCGGACGTTTTGTACAGTTATGCCACACTGGTGAGGTTGTTAGTTTTTTGTGTCTGTGTGCTTTCTTCTTTTTCTGAACTGGATCAAAGGACACCCACGGTAACTGCTGTGTCCAGTCATGCTGACGCATGACCCAGAACAGCCCATTTCAGACAGGCTAAGCCTCCTGCATTGGCCAGGAGTCTCACAGATCAAAAGCACTTTCCTGCTGGGAAATGTCTACTGCCTCTGGCCCCCGTGCAAAGGGACGGAAAGCTTCATTTGGAGTTTGGATGCAGTACTCTCGCTAGCACAGTATCTTGCCATTATGTTGTCTTGATGCTGGTGTCTGTACTCACGTTAAGATCTACAGTAATCTATTAATTCTATCAACACCCTGTATCAAATACAGCACACGTGCCATACACTGTATGTCTGCATAGAGTGCCTGCTATAAAAATAGAACATAACTTCCAGGCTTTAGGCTTAATATGAGCTCATAGGTGGATTTGTATTTCATTTCTAGTAGCACTGTACATTTGGGCTGCACTGTACTGAAATCAATGGGAAAGCTGTTTGAATTGAATTGGTTTTGCAGTAAGAGTAATGTTTTAAATGCCAGAGCAGTTGAAATTCAGCATGCCTCCTTTCCATTGAGCAGCTGCTGCATGGACTGTCCTTTGCCACACTGGTAGGGTGTGTTCAGAGAAACATTCCGTCATCGTAAAGGTTGCTGAATAATTATTGTCAGCCCGACTTGGGAAAATTGCTGGGTGTGTGTCCATTAAATGGATGTAGCCTGATGTATTAAGTATATTATCCTGCTTGCTGTGTGTTTGTCTTTGATGTTCATTATTTATCCCTCCTACTTTGAAGAAAAGCAGTCCTGTCTGTATTATTTATTATTATTTATTTCTTAGCAGATGCCCTTATCCAGGGCTACTTACACGTGTTACAGAATATCACATTACAGATAAGAACAGTTCTAAAAGACAATGAAGTCAGTAGCAAATAAGAGCAAAATCAAATAAGAGAAAATAAATCCAGTAAATAATTACGTTTTCGATTAAGAGCAGTAAACCTGTAGTAAAAATATTTGCTTATATGATAAATTCCAATAAGAGCAAGTAGTAAGTACAATAAATGATTAAGAATGATTTCAAATAAAAAAACGTGACTACAGATACCTTTTTAGGAGTAAAATCAAGTACAAGATGCAGAAAATATAATTATAATTGATAGCAGTAGTAGAATACAGCAAAGTGTGGAGCAGTTCAGTGCAAGAGCAAGATGATGCAAGTATTGATTCAATTGGGTGCCATGAAGTCCAGTATAGTTGAGAGTTGTGAGGTTTACAGATGCTGTCTGTTGGATGCTGGGATTAAGTTCTCTATTTTTCGGTACTATTTTTGAATTAGTAAATTACAATCTTAATATGTGGGTTTATATAGTATTCCTATGCTGAATCTTACTAAAACGATTTTGTAATGTACAGTTATACAACAGCGCTCCCTCCTTATTCACATGGATGGAAATAACACTCCTACAGTAATGCATAGCAGTGTCACCGATGCCAGGTTTTACGAGGAGCTTCATTAGCCACAGTGTAGAGGTACTATAATAAGTTCAGATATTAAACTCACTGTAAAACCAGGAAAACTGCTATGCAATGGGAGTCTTCGTGCCATCTCTGATGTACTGTTGTGTATGAGGGCCCTTCACTAAAGCACTGTATTCAATACTGTATGTCACGTATTTGTATGTGTTAAGGAGGCTGTGTGGTCCAGTGGTTAAAGAAAAGGGCTTGTAACCAGGAGGTCCCCGGTTCAAATCCCACCTCAGCCACTGACTCATTGTGTGACCCTGAGCAAGTCACTTAACCTCCTTGTGCTCCGTCTTTCGGGTGAGACGTTGTGCAAAGTCCTCTCTAAGGGGAGGGAGAGAGTAGGGTTAAGAATTGCTGTTGTCAAAGTACTTTCTAAAGGGAGGGAGGGAGTAGGGCTCGAACCAGATACAAATAACACAAAAAACAACAAAAGTTTGTTCAAATGTAAAAAGGAAAGTCCTGTTAAAAGGCAGTCAATGAAACCAGTTTCTGCAGCCTGTACATATTTAAGAAGTGCTTCAGTACTATACCTCACCCCCTCTTCCTATGAAAGCGCTGGCAATCATTAACCTGCAGGAATAATATTGCAGCTGGAAGTGTACATATCCAGAGGATGCTCTGCGGCACCTTGGTTACAGCTGGTTTGGATCATTATAAAACTCAAGAGTGTCGCCTCTTCAGTATTTGCAAACAAAGACAAATTCAGCTTGCTTTCTGAACAGGTATTGTTCAGATAGTGTACAAAGAGTAACGCTTATCTTGAAATCTTCTTTGGTAACGTAACACACACACATAATGACAAGGGTGTTTTCTTTGCTCTGTGTAATGCACACTCTTGTATAGAAAATATGAAGGAAACCAGAAGGGTTTTATTATAGTACAGCAAGTCATGTGTGGTACAAAACAATAAGACTATTGCAAGTACATCTTCAACTACAAATAGTATTAATAAAAAGTGTAATATATTCACAAACTACCCTAGCATTCATCTTCATTTATTTCAAAGCCTTGCACAGTGTGGTAGGTTATCCAGCTTCTGTCATCATTGTGTTCAATCTCCCCGTACTTTGTACTGTAGGGAGTGTGTACAGGAAAAGCACTTTGATTAAACCTTGTTGAAATACACATACACAAGACCAGTGACCTGCCTGGTGATCTTGGCTTTATCTATTGAAGCATGTCATCCCTTTAAGGTGTTCTTGTTAAGGAAATGAGCCTGAACTAGGCTGTGGATCCTAAAGCGAGTAGCCTCCTGCTGTGGACTGAAGAGCCTGAAACATATGTGCAGAAGTGTTTCATGTGGACCGTGCTTTCTCTTTGTCTTAAGATAATACAAATTATCTCAAGATAATACAAATTGCCCTGAGGTACAAATCAGTATAATCTAAATGTCAATATGATCTTGATTTGTAACACAAACAAGGCACACAGGGATGCTGTGCCATGTAAGTTAGTGATAACACAAGATAACAGGCTGGCATTCAGCGTGATAAACATTCTGAAGAATGCTTTTAACACCAAGTGGGAACGCAGCGAGACACACAGTGTACAGCTGAAGACTTGCACTGTCATGCTTTCTGTTTTTGCACTGTCGTGCTTTCTGTTCTTGCACTGTCATGCTTTCTGTTGCACTGTCGTGTTTCTGTTCTTGCACTGTCGTGTTTCTGTTCTTGCACTGTCGTGTTCCTGTTCTTGCACTGTCATGCTTTTTGTTCTTGCACTGTCATGCTTTTTGTTGCACTGTCGTGCTTTCTGTTCTTGCACTGTCGTGCTTTCTGTTCTTGCACTGTCATGCTTTCTGTTCTTGCACTGTCATGCTTTACTATTGTATTTCTGTTCTTGCACTGTCTTGATTTCTGTTCTTGCACTGTCATGCTTTACTATTGTATTTCTGTTCTTGCACTGTCATGCTTTACTATTGTATTTCTGTTCTTGCACTGTCGTGCTTTCTGTTCTTGCACTGTCATGCTTTCTGTTGCACTGTCGTGTTTCTGTTCTTGCACTGTCGTGTTCCTGTTCTTGCACTGTCATGCTTTTTGTTGCACTGTCGTGCTTTCTGTTCTTGCACTGTCGTGCTTTCTGTTCTTGCACTGTCGTGCTTTCTGTTCTTGCACTGTCATGCTTTCTGTTCTTGCACCGTCATGCTTTACTATTGTATTTCTGTTCTTGCACTGTCTTGCTTTCTGTCCTTGCACTGTCATGCTTTCTGTTCTTGCACTGTCATGCTTTCTGTAGCACTGTCGTCTTTCTGTTCTTGCACTGTCATGCTTTCTGTTTTTGCACCGTCGTCTTTCTGTTCTTGCACTGTCATGCTTTCTGTAGCACTGTCGTCTTTCTTTTCTTGCACTGTCATGCTTTCTGTTTTTGCACTGTCGTCTTTCTGTTCTTGCACTGTCATGCTTTCTGTTTTTGCACTGTCGTCTTTCTGTTCTTGCACTGTCATGCTTTCTGTAGCACTGTCGTCTTTCTTTTCTTGCACTGTCATGCTTTCTGTAGCACTGTCGTCTTTCTGTTCTTGCACTGTCATGCTTTCTGTAGCACTGTCGTCTTTCTGTTCTTGCACTGTCATGCTTTCTGTCCTTGCACTGTCGTCTTTCTGTTCTTGCACTGTCATGCTTTCTGTAGCACTGTCGTCTTTCTTTTCTTGCACTGTCATGCTTTCTGTAGCACTGTCGTCTTTCTGTTCTTGCACTGTCTTGCTTTCTGTCCTTGCACTGTCATGCTTTCTGTTCTTGCACTGTCGTGCTTTCTGTTCTTGCACTGTCATGCTTTCTGTAGCACTGTCTTTCTGTTCTTGCACTGTCATGCTTTCTGTTGCACTGTCGTGATTCTGTTCTTGCACTGTCATGCTTTCTGTTGCACTGTCGTGTTTCTGTTCTTGCACTGTTTTGTGTTGGAACCTGCTGTTGTACATCTTTGTGGAGTTACCAAGTCATTTTCTGTACCTTTCTATTCTTAGGTCCACGTAACATCTGTACAGCAGACACTTAAAAACATTGCTTGTCTTTCTGTCTTGTAAATGCTTGTACACTGCTTTTCTGAGAGAAGGTTGATTGCATTGTACAAAGACAAATGCTTCCATATTAATTGTTAATGTGACTGTTCTTGCGCAAGATGTTATTTTGCTATTTTTGATACGGCTACAATATCTAATAGTAGAACATGCTGAGCTTCTCTGACCCTTGAACTGAAGGAGCTTGCTACAGTGCAGCACCAGGGAGACTTGATTCTTTCTAGTGTTGAATAGTGTCCTTCAAGGACCGGCTATTGATACAGACAGGAATGGAAGTGGGACTACTGTACTGCTTCAGCATATTCTATCACTAATGTACTTTTGTGAATTTCATTTACCAAGAGGTTTAGTTTACACCGATGTGTATGAAAGGTACAATACAGTATAAAAAGTCAGTCATTTCTGGTTGTTATTTTAACCTGTGTTGCACCAGTTGTAATCTAAATTATTCATTTAATAAGTCATTTTTTTGATACTACAAAATCTAGAGATTTATTTTTTCCCCAACTGTAATATTTTGCCTGGACATCAAAATACAGTAAACCACCACAAAACGTTTCCAAAATGATTGATTTGTATTACTTTATATTGTATTACTACTTGGTGTACAGGCTTACAGTATATTACAAATAACTGTCTGAACAAACTGAACGGGAAATGCAGAACATATTGAACCTGTAACATATTCATAGGGAAGATGTGTTTGTCTTGTAGCCCCCTGGATGGACATTCCATGCCAAATGGGATGGTTGGTGTACCACTAGGAGACAGGTACGATGCTGTAGCGCTGTCCCATCATGGGATGGTTAGTGTACCACTGCGAGACAGGTATGATGCTGTAGTGCTGTCCCATCATGGGATGGTTAGTGTACCACTGGGAGACAGGTACGATGCTGTAGTGCTGTCCCATCATGGGATGGTTAGTGTACCACTGCGAGACAGGTATGATGCTGTAGTGCTGTCCCATCATGGGATGGTTAGTGTACCACTGGGAGACAGGTACGATGCTGTAGTGCTGTCCCATCATGGGATGGTTAGTGTACTACTGGGAGACAGGTATGATGCTGTAGTGCTGTCCCATCATGGGATGGTTAGTGTACCACTGGGAGACAGGTATGATGCTGTAGTGCTGTCCCATCATGGGATGGTCAGTGTACCACTGGGAGACAGGTACGATGCTGTAGCGCTGTCCCATCATGGGATGGTTAGTGTACCACTGGGAGACAGGTACGATGCTATAGCGCTGTCCCATCACAATTCCTTCAGCTCATTTATTAGAACTCTGCTCGTGATTTCTTTTTAGCACTGAATGTGTCTCTGGAACTCTGTTTATTTGCATCGTCTCTTGTGGTTTTGGAGAAACCTACGTAATATTAAGCCTCGAAAGCAAGACATGGTGGCTTGAAAACTTGTCATTGTTTCGTTCTTTCTTTGCTTAAATGAACCTGAGACTGCTGTGGAAAGATCAGCTATCTGTTTGTCTCCAGTGCTGTGAATAACTTACCCTTCTGCCCCATGTGAGATTTTCATGGCAAGATGAGCTGCTCTTCATAAAAACCAAGAACAGTGGAAGAAGCAGCTGTGACAGTGTTGACCTGCTCCATGAGCAGCTCATCAGATTGAGGTGCTGAAAACATGATGCTGTCCACGTAGGAACTGCAGATACTGTAGCCTGACAAAATCCACCTTCAATACAGAGTGATCCATTTCTACCAGATTCTGTAACAACCTGACATGCTGAACCACGGCTAAGCGTTCCATTGAGTATATCATTTAAATTGTATTACAAATAAACTGAAACTATATAGATCTACCAATGATGTAAGGGGCTATGCTGGTGTAACACATAACAGTATACATTGATTATAATGATGTTATTTGTAATAGTAAAGGTTTGTATAAATAATTGCCTCTGTATGCTGTGTTCTGACCAGTGTCTCCCATTGGCTTCCAGCTGGTCTCAAACGTGCTGATCTTCTCCTGCACGAACATCGTGGGAGTGTGCACCCACTACCCAGCAGAGGGGTCCCAGCGGCAAGCCTTCCAGGAGACCAGGGAGTGCATCCAAGCAAGACTGCACTCGCAGAGAGAGAACCAGCAACAGGTGAGGAGTCCCAGTCCAAGCAAGACTGCACTCGCAGAGAGAGAACCAGCAACAGGTGAGGAGTCCCAGTCCAAGCAAGACTGCACTCGCAGAGAGAGAACCAGCAACAGGTGAGGAATCCCAGTCCAAGCAAGACTGCACTCGCAGAGAGAGAACCAACAACAGGTGAGGAGTCCCAGTCCAAGCAAGACTGCACTCGCAGAGAGAGAACCAGCAACAGGTGAGGAGTCCCAGTCCAAGCAAGACTGCACTCGCAGAGAGAGAACCAACAACAGGTGAGGAGTCCCAGTCCAAGCAAGATTGCACTCGCAGAGAGAGAACCAGCAACAGGTGAGGAGTCCCAGTCCAAGCAAGACTGCACTCGCAGAGAGAGAACCAGCAACAGGAGGGGCTGTAATTAAAGAGCTTGCCAAGGGGAGGGGCTGTAATTTGTGCATCTGCTCGACTCCACAGGAGCGCCTCCTGCTCTCTGTTCTGCCCCGCCATGTTGCCATGGAGATGAAAGCTGATATCAATGCCAAACAGGAGGATATGATGTTTCATAAGATTTACATCCAGAAGCATGACAACGTGAGGTAAGCAGTATAGATAGTGTAACACTTCAAAGAGATCTCTGACTGTGTGTGTTTATTTAGTGGTTCGGTGGTTAATGCACAGTACAGTGTGAGGAGTGCAAGTGGCATGATCATGTTGCTTTTCACAGTTTTACTTTGTACACTGCTTTTTATTTGAACTGCGATATAACATCATTTAAACCGTTTAAATGTCCACAAAATAAATGTATTTAAGTAATACACTTTGCCAAACTGTATCCCTGACATTGTGAGATTCAGCAGTCCCTGGGCTGGATTTAGGGGCACATTTTCTCATTTTTCTGCAACTCTGCTTGCATTGCGAATGTTTTGCTAAAATCGCAAGTGAGTGAAACCTAAGAGTTGTGGAGAAACTGCAATTATCGCAGCGCTGTGGAAATGAATACATTGACATGAATGAACACAGTAAATCATCCGCAACTCTCTCAATGCATAGAAACCCATCGCAACTTTTTGCAAAATGAAGACACATTATTTGGGCTTGGCACAGCCCCAGCACCTTCAGCTATGAAAGTTAAAAATGGCATTTAACAGCATGATTTTCAAAAGGGGCAAAATAAGAACTAGGTCGCAAAATTATTTTCAAAGCCTGATTAATGTAAGCAAGTCACTTGATTTATATTTGTAAAGCGTCAACAAGTGAATACACAACACATGTCATCTAAACCATTTGAAAGACATATACTTAGTGACCCAAATCGGGTTTTAGAAATCACTTTGCAACTGTTTTGCCACTTTGGAAAATCATGCTGTAAATGTTTGGATCTCAGATGCGTATTCTTACAATTCTCAACACGGTTTTATTCATTCTGCAGGTACTTGCACGCGCTAAACAGAAACAGTCCACTGCCAGGGATATTAAATTACTTACTAGAACATAAGAACATAAGAAAGTTTACAAACGAGAGGAGGCCATTCAGCCCATCTTGCTCGTTTGGTTGTTAGTAGCTTATTGATCCCAGAATCTCATCAAGCAGCTTCTTGAAGGATCCCAGGGTGTCGGCTTCAACATTACTGGGGAGTTGGTTCCAGACTCTCACAATTATCTGTGCCTCCTAGTTTCTGTTCTGAATGCCCCTTTATCTAATCTCCATTTGTGACCCCTGGTCCTTGTTTCTTTTTTCAGGTTGAAAAAGTCCCCTGGGTCGACATTGTATTTGCTTACGATTGTAAGTCGCCCTGGATAAGGCCGTCTGCTAAGAAATAAATAATAATAATAATAATAATAATAATAATAATAATAATAATAATAATAATATACCTTTTAGAACCCTACGTGACACTGGCTGCAAAAGAACGACTGCGACTCTATTGTCGTTTTTTATAAACATATAAAGGAAATATGCTTACTTGTTGATTTGAAAAACGTATTGAACGATAAAGAAAATTCTTACACTACTTGTTTTGACTGAATGTACACAACAAGCTTCAATATGAAAGTGGAACATTAATTTCAATAAACAACAAGTTTTTAATGAAAACAAATATTGTAGCCTACTTCACTAAAGTGAAAACTGGCTTCTGTTATTTTTAAATACCACTGCTTCTGATTATACACTGTTTAATAACAGGAACCGCATTTTATTTAGGTTAGTGTTGAACTTAAACGCGTTCATGCTGTACCCCTACCCCTACGCAGGAACATCACCTGCTAACTTCCCCTATTCAAACAATACATAAAAACAATAAGAACAGTCTGGTTCTCTCTTTCCCTTTTTCAATGAATAGAATTTAATTAACAGAGAATAAAAACAAACCAATATCTAGCCTACAGAAATGTATTTATTTATTTATGTATGTATTTATTTATTGGAATCTCCACAAACTGCGGGTTCTGTTGCATTCACAGCGCTGATAACGTTAGATATAGCTAGATATTACTACAACGCAGACCATGGGTGAAAGTAATGTTTGTGTAGGGTGCATGTATCGTGTGTGTGTGTGTGTGTGTGTGTGTGTTCTTTTCAATCAATGTTGGCCTTCTGGAGTCATATATGAATGCATTTCCACTTTTTATTTCATTTCAAACCGTTTAAATACCTAACCATAATAAAATCTAGAATAATAGTGAATAGGCTATACACAGAGCAAAAAAAGTGGACGGGCAAAATACATAGTTGCCCCCCCACCACCACCACCAAAGAGAATGTTTGACTGAATCAGCCTGCGTTCTGATCCAGGGAACCTGGGGTCTGCCTGTCTCTCATACAAATAGTGTGAATGTCTGACTGAATCAGCCTGCGTTCTGATCCAGGGAACCTGGGGTCTGCCTGTCTCTCATGCAAATAGTGTGAATGTTTGACTGAATGAGCCTGCGTTCTGATTTAGGGAACCTGTGGTCTGCCTGTCTCTCATACAAATAGTGTGAATGTTTGACTGAATCAGCCTGCGTTCTGATCCAGGGAACCTGGGGTCTGCCTGTCTCTCATACAAATAGTGTGAATGTTTGACTGAATCAGCCTGCTTTCTGATCCAAGGAACCTGGGGTCTGCCTGTCTCTCATACATTAGAATGCATTAGAAGGCTCGTGGTGAAGGCTGCCTGCTGACTCGCTTGAGGGGATGGGTTACAAAAATGAAAGCAGAAAAAACATTGAACTTGGCTTGATGTAATATATTATTGTAACACGTAAAAACGTAGACCCGACACAAACTTGAGGTTTTAGTGCTTTTTACGCGCACTTTTTATAATATAAACACCTAGCTCTACTCGAGCAATAACTAAACATACAGGAACACACTAACTATTAACAGGACAGCTAAGCTGTTTACCCGTTAACAAACAAACACACTGTAGCACAGTAACACGCAGTACCTTCACACTGTAGCACAGTAACACGCAGTACCTTCACACTGTAGCACAGTAACACGCAGTACCTTCACACTGTAGCGCAGTAACACGCAGTACCTTCACACTGTAGCACAGTAACACGCAGTACCTTCACACTGTAGCACGGTAACACGCAGTACCTTCACACTGTAGCACAGTAACACGCAGTACCTTCACACTGTAGCGCAGTAACACACAGTACCTTCACACTGTAGCGTGGTAACGCAGTAACTTCACACTGTAGCGTGGTAACGCAGTACCTTCACACTGTAGCACAGTAACACGCAGTACCTTCACACTGTAGCGCGGCAACACGCAGTACCTTTACACTGTAGCGCGGTAACACGCAGTACCTTCACACTGTAGCGCGGCAACACACAGTACCTTTCAATTGACTGCTCGGCAGCAGAGCACACCTTCCTGCTTCCTTCAACTCAGCAGTGCAGAACAGACTGGCTGTCTCCCTTTTAAACTCTGCACCTGACTTTAACTTACGATAACTGCTAGGTGCAGGTAATCATTTAACAATTAACAATAAAATGAAACAATTAACACACACATTTGCACGTGTGTTTGGCAGGGAGGATTTTAACCCCCTTCCAGCCTCCCCCTCAGCCCAGTATTGCATGGTTCGAGGTGCTGTTCTGTATGGGGCTGCGATGTCTTCAGTAAAATTTGTATAAACAGTGTGTTTGTACTGAAGCAGGGAAAGACAGGAAAGGAAGATCCCTGTTATAAAGAGCACATTATTATTATTATTATTATTATTATTATTATTATTATTATTATTATTATTATTATTATTATTTATCCAAGGCGACTTACAGGTGTTACAGGGCAATACAAGGTTACAATGCAAGCTTAATATACAATACAGTATAGTTTACAGTAAGTGCAATAATACCACTAAAATACAGTATGAAGAAGGATGCAGCAAGTTAAGATTACAGCAAGTTATATCAACAATGACATAAGAGCAATGGTGCAAGCATAGTGCATCAGCTGAGGATCCAGCAACGTGGTGCTGAGGTCAGGGAAGTCCAGTGCAGAGCACGAGGGGCAGGTCAAGAGAGCAGTCTAAGCAGGGGTGTCTTGAGGAGACGGAGGAAGGCACTTTGCTCAGTCTTGCTCAGAGACAGTCCCAAAGGTTCATGATTCTCCATTCTTCAGGCTAAATGTCCATGAGCGATGATTAAGAACACCCATCATGGGGTAATAAACAGATTCAATGTGTAATATTACTCAGATTCAGTGGGTAATGTTACTCAGAGTCAGTGTGTAATATTACGCAGATTCAATGTGTAATATTACTCAGATTCAATGTGTAATATTACTCAGATTCAATGTGTAATATTACTCAGATTCAATGGGTAATATTACTCAGATTCAGTGTGTAATATTACTCAGATTCAATGGGTAATATTACGCAGATTCAATGGGTAATATTACTCAGATTCAATGGGTAATATTACTCAGATTCAGTGTGTAATATTACTCAGATTCAATGGGTAATATTACGCAGATTCAATGGGTAATATTACTCAGATTCAATGTGTAATATTACTCAGATTCAATGTGTAATATTACTCAGATTCAATGGGTAATATTACTCCGATTCAATGGGTAATATTACTCAGATTCAGTGTGTAATATTACTCAGATTCAATGGGTAATATTACTCAGATTCAATGTGTAATATTACTCAGATTCAATGGGTAATATTACTCAGATTCAATGGGTAATATTACTCAGATTCAGTGGGTAATATTACGCAGATTCAATGGGTAATATTACTCAGATTCAGTGTGTAATGTTACGCAGATTCAATGTGTAATGTTACTCAGATTCAGTGTGTAATATTACTCAGATTCAGTGTGTAATATTACTCAGATTCAATGGGTAATGTTACTCAGATTCAGTGTGTAATATTACTCAGATTCAATGGGTAATGTTACTCAGATTCAGTGTGTAATATTACGCAGATTCAATGGGTAATATTACTCAGATTCAGTGTGTAATGTTACGCAGATTCAATGTGTAATATTACTCAGATTTAAATGGTAGGAAGTATTCATGTATGTGTGAAAATGGCAGCAGTAGCAGAAAGAATCCAACACTCTAGTTCTCATGATCCACCCCTAGTAGTGCAGGAGACTGTTCAGAGACGCACGCACACACACACACACACACACACACACACACACATACACACACACTGAGACGCACACACTGAGACGCACACACACACACAGAGGCATGATAGTAGTGCAGGAGACTGTTCAGAGACACACACACACACACACTGAGACGCACACACACACACAGAGGCATGATAGTAGTGCAGGAGACTGTTCAGGTATAAAGAGCTCTTCATTAGATAGTCCAATTGACTCCTACTGTAGATTCGTCTAGAGTTAAAGATTAGAAACTGCAGCTTAGATCAGCCCAGGTCTGCCCTTCCCAAGTCTGTTCTCCCTGATTTTGCTGTTTCTTAAGCAGTAGACTGCCAGAAGCAAGCACTGTCAGATGAGAGAACAAGCACCCCATTCTCCTATTCTACTCTGTTTCACACCTGGTTTGGTTTCTATATGTACATGTAATACGTAACATTGTGATGTTTTGATTGCTTATTCTCCCTGCCAGGACTATGGAGGTGATCTGAATTCCCCCATTTCTCATTTCACCCCCCACCCCCCTCCTCACATAAACCTGCTCAGCTAATGTAGGATGCACCTGTCTAGGGTGAATCATGTGCTGGTCTGGTATAGTGATGATGTTATATAAGATCTCCCAATAGGAGCTGCAAGGGGCAGTGTGCACAGACTTGTCACTCAGAGGAGCTGCAAAGGGCAGTGTGCACAGACTTGTCACTCAGAGGGGTGCAAGGGGCAGCGTGTACAGACTTGTCACTCAGAGGGGTGCAAGGGGCAGCGTGTACAGACTTGTCACTCAAAGGAGCTGCAAGGGGCAGCGTGTACAGACTTGTCACTCAAAGGAGCTGCAAGGGGCAGCGTGTACAGACTTGTCACTCAGAGGGGTGCAAGGGGCAGCGTGTACAGACTTGTCACTCAGAGGGGTGCAAGGGGCAGCGTGTACAGACTTGTCACTCAGGGCTTGGTAAATAATGTAGCAGCAGCATGGGAAACTATGTGCTCCCTGAACATATCGTTTTAAAAATGCGCACATGGACTGCAAGGAGAGAGTGAGCTCAAACTGTGTAGAGCTGAGAAGTGGGACTGGGATGAACTGTAGGCTCCACCTTGCAGCTTCACTAGAGGTCCCCCTATTAATCAGAATACTCTGAGGTTTATTCCATGCTGACAGCAGGCTTGCTCTCTGTGTTCCACTGTACAGGCTTCTCTGTGAATAGGAGTAGTAACTGATCACATATTTAAATAAAGAAATGCAATAGATAAATAGAGTTAATGGCACCAGGCTGAACCTTCCTGTTGGAAATGCAAAGATCTCCATTGCCAGGACTGTGGCTTCAGAAAGTCTCTCACTGTGGGCTTCAGAGGGGGCTTGCTTGACACCACGCTCTAAACTGAAAAGGCGCTGTGATGTATAATTGATAGAGAGCTATTTCCAGTCAGCCTGCAGAGGCCTGCAGTGTTTAGAGAGAGAGAGGGCTTTGTGTGCATCTGAAGCAGCTTCAGAAGAGAGAGAATATTGAAGAGGTAACTGGAGTGATGCAGAGTCTTTACCCTAAAGCTATAGCTTTATTGTTAATGACTGTCTTTAGGTTATTGTTTGTAGATAAAAGCCTGTGTTTGTGCATCCGTCTGTCTGTTGCCAGGAATCGATTCTCAGCGACTGTACATTATAACTTGAGAGAGACTTAAGATCAGCCCATAGCAGTCCTACACCTTTAGACAACATGACTGGTGTTATGTATGCTATTTTGAGAAGGCCTGAACAAGGTACTTTTTATCTGGAGTCCCTTTTTGCTTTTATCAAAAGAGAAGCCAATATGAACGGTAACCTGAGTCAGGAGAGCCTGCAGGTCTGAAATACACCCTATCGACGAATAACGAGCAGGTCGAAGATATGGAGGAATGGAATGAATAGTTTTGATTTCAAGCAAATATTGGTTAAAGAATCTGTGTATTTCTTGAAGCTTTATTGGTGTTGTGTGTGTGTGTACTGTACAGTACTGCAGTGTCTTCCTCCCATTGCCACCAGGTGCAGAGCACAGTGACATGACTGCAAAACGGAGTGATCTCCACTACTTTAGTTTATTACTGCGGTTCAGATTGTTACCTTTCAAAGCGTTTTAAAGCATGATGAAAGTTGTAATACTTTGAAGAAACCAGACAGTAACTTCTTTGTGAATAGGCTGTTTTGTAGCTTGCAGTGCTGAAAACAGTCACATTGTTCTCCTTATCCCTCCAGAGCCGCCCCACAGCCCATTTGCACTCCCCAGACAAAGCTCAAATGGTTTAGATGAAGTCATCTGTTAAGATGTTATCGGCTAGCTGGCTTGCTTTTACTGGCCTCATGACAGTAGGATTGAAGCACAGCAGCTAGATGGGGAATGTGTGTGCTGTCTGTGTCTCACGCCATGCATCATTACATTGTTGCTGTTCATGCAAACACTGGCATGTGAGTGTTGAGTCTTACGCAGCTGAGCATGTGCCTCAGCTGAGTTATAAGGACTGTACTGCACACAAATCTTCAAAAGGTCAGCAAACAATGTGGAAGCTTCGGATGCAATAATGTGCTTTGTTTTCAGAGCTGTTGTACCTCATAACAGATTGGCTGGTTGAAAACTCATCCTCCCAAGGCTCTGATACAGATTCAGAAGGTGTGGAAACTCCTGCTCTCTCGCACAGGGGCATGTTGACTTATCTGCTAGCTCTTGCGTGGCTGTTACCATAGTTATTTTGCTGTTGTTGCCAAGGTGATAAGATTGGGGCCTCCATAACTTTAACCCCCCGCAGCTGGTTTCGCAGGACCTGAATAGCGCTTTTCTTGAATTACTTTACCAATAAGCACTAATATTGGATGACCTAATTGAGTGCTGATTGAAGATGCTGATGATGATGTGCTCTCTGCACACCACTAATGTTGTGTTGCTGGCTGTGGAAACACAGCTGCCCACACACATGGAAAAAAGAAAGTCTGGAGTTTCTTCAAGTTTGTGTCTTTGTCTCTCTGTTTCTGTGAAAGGAATGTTTTTGTTGTTGGAGACATAAAGCTTGTATTAGCAGTGTACCCTTGTGCTGTCCCAGTGATGGACGTGTACCTGGAACGTAAAGACTAGCTGTTCTGTCCCAGTGATGGACGTGTACCTGGAACGTAAAGACTAGCTGTGCTGTCCCAGTGATGGATGTGTACCTGGAACGTAAAGACTAGCTGTGCTGTCCCAGTGATGGACGTGTACCTGGAACGTAAAGACTAGCTGTGCTGTCCCAGTGATGGACGTGTACCTGGAACGTAAAGACTAGCTGTGCTGTCCCAGTGATGGACGTGTACCTGGAACGTAAAGACTAGCTGTGCTGTCCCAGTGATGGACGTGTACCTGGAACGTAAAGACTAGCTGTGCTGTCCCAGTGGTGGACGTGTACCTGGAACGTAAAGACTAGCTGTGCTGTCCCAGTGGTGGACGTGTACCTGGAATGTAAAGACTAGCTGTGCTGTCCCAGTGGTGGACGTGTACCTGGAACGTAAAGACTAGCTGTGCTGTCCCAGTGATGGACGTGTACCTGGAACGTAAAGACTAGCTGTGCTGTCCCAGTGGTGGATGTGTACCTGGAACGTAAAGACTAGCTGTGCTGTCCCAGTGGTGGACGTGTACCTGGAACGTAAAGACTAGCTGTGCTGTCCCAGTGATGATGTGTACCTGGAACGTAAAGACTAGCTGTGCTGTCCCAGTGATGGACGTGTACCTGGAACGTAAAGACTAGCTGTGCTGTCCCAGTGATGGATGTGTACCTGGAACATAAAGACTAGCTGTGCTGTCCCAGTGATGGATGTGTACCTGGAACGTAAAGACTAGCTGTGCTGTCCCAGTGATGGACGTGTACCTGGAACATAAAGACTAGCTGTGCTGTCCCAGTGATGGACGTGTACCTGGAACATAAAGACTAGCTGTGCTGTCCCAGTGATGGACGTGTACCTGGAACGTAAAGACTAGCTGTGCTGTTTTTGTTCAGGTTAGAAAGGAGAGCACTTCATGTACAGTATTCTTTAAAAGAGCCAGGATTCTTGATGAACAAGGGCACAGCATTGGACATCATGTCCCAATAACATAGATCACAGTGTCCCAATAACATAGATCCATTGTTTTGAGCTGTCTTTGACACAGTGTCCCAACAACGTAGATCCATTGTTTTGAGTTGTCTTTGACACTGTGTCCCAATAATGTAGATCTATTGTCTTGAGCTGTCTTTGACACAGTGTCTTAGTAACATAGATCCATTGTTTCTTACTGAAGATTTGAAGATGTTTCTTTTCAGGTGAAAAAACAGACTTAACCATTTCCATTAGCTTGAATCTCACAACTTTAACAAGGTCACGATGGTCTTGTAATTGAATAAATTATATTTTAAAAAGCTTCTTACTCAACTCGGTCAGATAAAGCAGTGCTAGATTGGAGGGAGGGGGAGGAAAAGGTGATTGAGCTCAGCAAAGCAGTTTGTGAGATTGGACAGTGTTGCTTGCAGTCTTGTGTGGCACACTGTAGACTCACTGGCCCGTACTCGGAGCATGAGCACAGCGGTGTGCACATTGTATTGTGATGGTGATGCTTGTTAGAGACCTCCTGGGAACGGCACCACCAGGCTGCAGTATTGCTTGATCTTGGCCTCGTAGGGAAGAGACCCTTCAGAGCCACTAACACCATGGATAAAAACAGATCGCTGTTCTTTAAAATGACATTGAAAGAGAGCGTTCTGCAATCTGGAGCGTTCCTTTACAATGTAACATTTTATTTTTCTTAATTCATTTTCACTTGCTTGGGATGAAAGTACATTTTTAGAGATAATGGGCCACATTTTCAAAGCGTTTCCTCTGGTCTTTAATGACCTTCTATTTTTTTTGAAGGGTGAAAATTCAACAGTAATGTAGTGTACAGAACTGAGAAACAAACAGACTGATTAGGAGCCTTAAATTTCAGTACAGATGCTTGATTAGGAGCCTTCAATTACATTACTTAGATGCTTGATTAGGAGCCTTCAATTACATTACTTAAGTGCATGATACTGTTTTTGTATTGTGATTAGATGGGGGAAAACTGAGGCTAATCAGAATTGTGTTGCTCCTCCAATCACTAGACTAGTGAGGCAAATCATACAGCATTTTACTTTGAAATCTGGAATTGAACAAAAAAAAGAATTAACAGTGCTTCCTTTCGTCTCCTGCCTCTCTTAACCTTTGCTGTGCCATGTGCTTCACTCTGCACATAAAGGGTTACCATGACTACCCTGCTGTATCAGCCAATTGCTATTTCTCCATCAGTTGTTGTTTACAAGTAACACATCACCATAAATAAATAATACCAAACGAATGATTACACCCATTAACAAAGGGAAAGGGTCAGATCAGAGTAGCACTGACACTAATAACTTACGACACTAATAATTCATGACACTGATAATTGATGATTCTTTTTGTTCACTTTGGATGTGCTCAGTTTTGATGGTGGACAGACATTCCTATTTGTTCCCAGTTAATTGTCTTATGGACCCGACAGAGGCTTTTAATGAACTTGACGAAAAGGGGCACATGACCTGACAGCATGCAGACAGTGTAGGGAGCAGGCAATGATAATGGAAACTTGGGACAAATGGACCCTTCTTTATGAGCATGCCTATCCAGGGCATGACATCAAGGCTGGGGGTAACTGCAGCAACCAATGAAAAGCAGCTGGGCAGCTCAAAGCAGGGCTGGCCTATTCTACAGCACTGTTACTATAGGGATTATTGGATCTTACTCTCCATAACCCTAACCTGTCAAATACTGAGCTCAACTCAAACAGTGAAGCAATAATGGGTGCCTCCTTCTGCCTCAAATAAAGCAATAGGCTAGGAAATACCTACCAACATTCAATCAATCAATCAATCAATCAATCAAGCAACCAATCAATCAATCTTTATTTTATAAAGCACCTTTCATAGTGCACCACCATCACAAAGCGCTTTACAAGATGCAGTAACAAGAAAATCCATAATACTTTAAATACCGAGAAATGCATAATACATGATATACAGTAAAAAAAAACAATGCATAATACACTAAATACAGTGGAAAGTGCATAATACATGATAGTAGCATAATAGATGAAATCTTAGCAACAACACAGCAGCTAATAGCAAATATTAGACTTAGAAAGCATTTAAAGCTGGGAGAGAGTTCCAAAGAGTCAGAGCCATGAAGCGAAACGAGCTTTCTCCAGGTGTGGTGCACCTTTGCTTGAGGATAACAAGCATGTCAGTGTCGGAGGACCTCAGCTTGTCGGAGGGACATAGCGGGTCAGCAGGTTGAGGAGGTACTCGGGACCTGTGTGATGAAGGGCATTGTAGGTGAGCAGGAGAGTTTTGAAAATAATCCTGAACTTTACAGGTAGCCAGTGCAGCTGGGCAAGACGGGGGTGATGTGATCACGTTTTTTACATTTGGTAAGGATCCTGGCAGCGGCATTCTGAAGTAACTGCTGTCGGTTTATGGTGCGTGCCGGGAGACCACCATGTAGGGAGTTGCAGTAGTCGAGTCGAGATGAGAGAATTGCATGACAAAGTATCTCCACATCCGGGAAGGAAAGGTATGGATGGACTTTGGAAATGTTTCGATGATGGTAGAAGGAAGATTTGACCATGGAGGAGATGTGGGCATCAAAGGAGAGGTTGCTGTCAAGAAGTACACCAAGGCTTCGTACTGTGGTGGAAGGCAGCAACAGACAGTTTCCGATGTTCAGGGCAGCTATATTGAGATTTTTAAGTTGAGTTTTAGATCCTACTAGAAGGAGTTCAGATTTGCAAGTGTTCATCTGAAGAAAATTGGCAGACATCCAGGCCTCGATGTCTTGAATGCAAGCCGAGACCATGGCAAAGGGGCTCGACTTTTGAAGTAGAGCTGGGTGTCGTCAGCATAGGAGTGAAACATGAGGCTGTGTGGGCAAATGAGGTGTCCCAAGGGAAGCATGTAGATATTGAAGAGAAGGGGCCCAAGAACAGATCCTTGGGGGACACCACAAGTGACTGGGTTTTGCAACACCACTGCATCCAGCATAGAAAACAGACTGCATGCGTCCGGATAGATAAGAGGACATCCAGGAGATTCCAGCATACTTCTGAAGGCGGTCAAGAAGAATGCCATGATCTGTGTTGTCAAAATGGACTGTTAGGTCAAGGAGGACAAACACAGAGGGAGCACCAGCATTAGCATTGAGCAGGAGATCATTCACAATCCGGAGCAGAGCAGTTTCAGTAATGTGATGCGGCCGGAAGCCAGACTGTGGAGATTCAAGCAGATTGTTTTCCGTGAGATGTTTCAGCAGCTGACTGGCTGCAGCCCTTTCGAGAGTTTTGGAGAGAAAAGGGAGAGTGGAGATGGGACAGAAATTAGGTAAGTCAGCCGGGTTGAGGGAGGGTTTTTTGAGTACCGGCGTAACTCGGGCAAGCTGAAGGGAAGCAGGAACCGAGCCAGAGTCCAGGGACAGGTTGAGAGTGTGCGGAATGGAGGGAACAAGATCAGAAGCACAGAGACAGACAAGGTTAGTCGGCCAGGGGTCCAGGGGGCACGTGGCAGTAGTTGATTTCAACAGTAAGCCGGAAACGTCTGCAATGGAGAGAGGAGAGAAGGAGGAGAGGGCAGGAGGGGCAACCGGAGGAGCATCAAGGTGGTCAAGTAGTAGACTGGGTTTGTGGCGGGAGAGCATAGAATAGATGTTGATGATTTTGTTCTGAAAGAAAGAGGAGAAATCATGACAAGTAAGAGAGGAGGATGGACGGGAGTTGGATCTGTCGGTGGCTGGATGTAGGATTTGGTCAGTGGTCTTAGAGAACTTTAGGTTTACCGTGTCCTATAGTTGATTTCAGAGAAGTATTTCACCCTGGCAGCAGCGAGCGCACACATGTAGCTCGCGAGATGGTCGGTCCAGATCTCTCTGTGAACCGTTAGTCCAGACGACCTCCACTTGCACTCAAGCTTGCGACATTGCAGACTTAAGCAGTCAAAGTTCGAGGGTGTCCCAGGGGCAGTTTCGATCTTTCTTGACTGTTTTGGTTGTAAGCGGGGCAACAGTGTCGATGATACGAGTAAGAGTGGCATTGTAGAGGGCCACCACATCGTCAACTGAAGATGGGAGAGTACCAGTTAGAGGGGATGCAGAGACAAAGGGAAGGCTGTTAAAGAGAATAGGGAAGGCTGTTAAAATGTCTGTTTCTGTGAGTCCTGCAAAGTGTAGTTTGGGCATGCTTTTGTTCTGCACACCATAAGACTCTTGAGAATATATACATATATGACCTCTTTACTCGTACATCACTTGCCTGTTTTATTGGTTTATTCATTTATAATACAAATATCAGCATCACTAAGCTTTTTGTCAATGGTGGTTGAGATCTGCAGTCAGGGAAAACAATACTTTTTGCTGCCCAATGTATGAGCAGCAGAGCGGATAGTTCCAAGTGGCTCTGTATCCACACCGTGCATAATGGACTGAAATGAAAGGGGCTTTGTGAATTTTTAGACAGAGCCTTCCAACACCTGGTGAATACATTTACATTCATTCAGTAGGTTGCTTTCATATGTGTGGTGTGTAGATTGTGCATCCATACAGTGGAGTGTCAATATTCAAATAAAAACCTTTCTTTCTTCACAGTCATTGCTGTGCAAATCAATGCTTCATGATAAAATACAATTGTGTGTTGAAAAGTGGTTTGATTGAATAATGTCTTTATTTCCAGCATCCTCTTTGCTGACATCGAAGGCTTCACCAGCCTGGCTTCACAATGCACAGCGCAGGAGCTGGTCATGACTCTCAACGAGCTGTTTGCAAGGTTCGACAAGCTGGCAGCGGTGAGTGTCTGCAGTGCACAGCTTCATTGTGAAGGGGTGTGTGTGTGTGTGTGTGTCAGTGTGTGTGGGGGGGTGTAAATCTGTTTGTTTAAAGTGCATCTGGTCTTACTCTCCAAGTAAAACCCATTAGGGGATGTTAGATTTCTTTTAACACACATTTAAATTTTGATATTTGGAATGAGTTTAACCAATCAGAAAAACCATTACATTCGGCACAGCCTCATCAGGATCCTGATAATCGGGATTGCTGCTTAAATGGGATACAACCCTGAGAGGCGGTTAATCCCAGTGCTGTTTATATTGTTTAATTGGGACGTCCCTTCATTTAATTGGGATACAGTGTTTTCCAATGATGAACAGAGATTGCTTTTCAGAGCAGTACAGTGAGTACGTGATTACGCTGTGACTAAAGAACATAAGAAAGTTTTACAAACAAGAGGAGGCCATTCGGCCGATCTTGCTCGTTTGGTTGTTAGTAGCTTATTGATCCCAGAATCTCATCAAGCAGCTTCTTGAAGGATCCCAGGGTGTCAGCTTCAACAACATTACTGGGGAGTTGGTTCCAGACCCTCACAATTCTCTGTGTAAAAAAGTGCCTCCTATTTTCTGTTCTGAATGCCCCTTTATCTAATCTCCATTTGTGACCCCTGGTCCTTGTTTCTTTTTTCACGTCACAAAAGTCCCCTGGGTCGACATTGTCTCTACCTTTTAGGATTTTGAATGCTTGAATCAGATCGCCGCGTAGTCTTCTTTGTTCAAGACTGAATAGATTCAATTTTTTTAGCTTGTCTGCATACGACATGCCTTTTAAACCCCGGATAATTCTGGTTGCTCTTCTTTGCACTCTTTCTAGAGCAGCAATATCCTTTTTGTAACGAGGTGACCAGAACTGAACACAATATTCTAGATGAGGTCTTACTAATGCATTGTAAAGTTTTAACATTACTTCCCTTGATTTACATTCGACACTTTCCACAATATATCCAAGCTTCTTGTTGGCCTTTTTTATAGCTTCCCCACATTGTATCAGTATCTCCAATATGGTATTTATAATGCATATTTTTATTTGCCTGCGTGCAGTACCTTACACTTTTCTCTATAAAATTTCATTTGCCATGTGTCTGCCCAGTTCTGAATGCTCTCTAGATCATTTTGAATGACCTTTGCTGCTGCAACAGTGTTTGGCACTCCTCCTATTTTTGTGTCGTCTGCAAATTTAACAAGTTTGCTTACTATACCAGAATCTAAATCATTAATGTAGATTAGGAATAGCAGAGGACCTAATACTGATCCCTGTGGTACACCACTGGTTACCTCGCTCCATTTTGAGGTTTCTTCTCTAATCAGTACTTTCTGTTTTCTACATGTTAACCACTCCCTAATCCATGTGCATGCATTCCCTTGAATCCCTACTGCGTTCAGTTTGAGAATTCATCTTTTATGCAGGACTTTGTCAAAAGCTTTCTGGAAATCTAAATAAACCATGTCATATGCTTTGCAATTATCCATTGCTGATGTTGCATCCTCAAAAAAATCAAGCAGGTTAGTTAGAGACAATCTCCCTTTCCTAAAACCAAGCTGACTGTCTCCCAGGATACTGTTACCATATAGGTAATTTTTCATTTTCAATCTTATTATAGTTTACATATAATAGGTTGACGTAATTGTGTCAACCAGTGGTTTTTGCCTTGCCTGTCATCATGGCTGAGAAGCGAAAACAAGTTGATTTGCCTCTGGCTCAGAAGTTTGAACTGTTGAAGGAGCTGCTGGAGTCTTCTGTGGATTCTCAGGCTTCTGTGGAAAAGAAATTTGGCGTGTCAACATTGTAGTTGTCTTGCCTCGTGAAAGGTAAAGAAACAATTGACTCCTATTTCAAATGACGAGTTTTAACAATTACAGGTACTGCAGCACTGTATTCCTTCTGGTGTCATTCGATTTCTTATCATTTAGAAATAACAAACAAGAGGAAAGCTAAAAGGAAAGCTATCTGAGCCACAGTTTGGGTTGCATATTTCTGTATTTTTGTCCCCCTCTCTTTAGGAGAACCACTGTTTACGTATCAAAATCCTGGGTGACTGTTATTACTGTGTGTCTGGACTGCCAGAGGCCCGGGCTGACCATGCACACTGCTGTGTGGAGATGGGAGTGGACATGATCGAAGCTATCTCGTGAGTAACACCGCACAGTGCAGCTCACACAGAACAGAGTGAACCGTTAGTACAGTGCAGTGCAGCTCACACAGAGCAGAGTGAACCGTTAGTACAGTGCAGCTCACACAGAGCAGAGTGAACCGTTAGCACAGTGCAGTGCAGCTCACACAGAGCAGAGTGAACCGTTAGCACAGTGCAGTGCAGCTCACACAGAGCAGAGTGAACCGTTAACACAGTGCAGTCCAGCTCACACAGAGCAGAGTGAACCGTTAACACAGTGCAGTGTACAGCAGCTCACAAGTCAAGTCTGTGTGACAGTCACACCATTGAGTCCCTCTTTGCCAGTCTCAATGGTGAAGTCACTGGAAATGCTGTGAATGTCATTGTAACACTCCTGTGGTTCCTCCCAGGCTGGTGCGGGAGGTGACGGGCGTGAATGTGAACATGCGGGTTGGCATTCACAGCGGCCGCGTGCACTGCGGGGTGCTGGGCCTGCGCAAGTGGCAGTTTGACGTCTGGTCCAATGATGTCACCCTGGCCAACCAGATGGAAGCTGGAGGCAAAGCTGGGTGAGTCGTGGGTTCTTTATGGCAAATGCAATACTGCTGATTACAACACAGAAACCAGGCTTACTCAATTGCATGTTGAGCCATCCCAGGCTTTAACCCACCGCTGAAACATGAATGATGTAGGATAAAATGCACAGGGTCGTCAGAGAGTACGTTTACCACGGCAGTGGTATGGTGCATTGATGTGATAAACTTACTTTCTAATCACCCTGTACTATATCTGTAACTGCCATTTCTTGTGTGTGATGTTCTAATAATTAAGCTCAGCTAGATGACGCTGATTAGACCAATGTAAATATGTTGTGGTGTAAAATGATTTAACCTGGGAAAACATTTTGGTCACTTTTAGCCGCATCCACATAACAAAAGCCACCCTCAACTACCTGACTGGGGATTATGAAGTGGAGCCTGGTTTCGGAGGCGAGCGGAATGCTTACCTAAAGGAAAACAACATAGAAACCTACCTCATTGTGGGCTGCACTGAGAAGCGGGTAACTATTCCTGTCCTAGCTATAGAAACCTACCTCATTGTGGGCTGCACTGAGAAGCGGGTAACTATTCCTGTCCTAGCTATAGAAACCTACCTCATTGTGGGCTGCACTGAGAAGCGGGTAACTATTCCTGTCCTAGCTATAGAAACCTACCTCATTGTGGGCTGCACTGAGAAGCGGGTAACTATTCCTGTCCTAGCTATAGAAACCTACCTCATTGTGGGCTGCACTGAGAAGCGGGTAACTATTCGTTTCCTAGATACTGGCTGTGCTCCTAGATTCTTCTTATTTTTTCTTATTCAAATTAATTTATTGATTTAATCTGGATAGAACCTTGTTCAATGTTTAAAGTCACCCACTCAGAATAAAGCTAGTTCATATAGGTGACGAACAGTCCTTACAAGATATTTAATATACAGTAGAAATGTACATAGTCTTCTCTACCTGTAAATGTATTCATTGCTGTAGTGACTTGAGATCCTGTCATGGGATGCTGTGCTGCACACACACTCTATTACTGTACATTGCTCCTAAAGCAATAACTACAATATAAAGCTTTAATGAAGTTCTTAACACTGCCAACACACTTGCAATGGATACCCATGTAGAGAGCTGAATGGGCTTGTCAGCCAAATACAACACCTTCTAATCCACCTTGTAATCACAGCCTTGTATACACTAGCAATTCAATGTATGTACTGTAATCTGTCCCTGAGGATTTAAACATCTAGTTTTGACCCAGCCTATAGCATAGCATAGGATAGCATAGGATCAGATAGGATAGCATAGCGTAGCATAACATGGCATAGGATAGGATCAGATAGGATAGCATAGGATAGGATCAGATTGGATAGCATATCATACATAGAATCAGATAGGATAGACTAGAATAGCATAGGATAGGATAGCATAGGATAGGTAGGGTGACCACCCATCCCTAATTTGGAGGAACAGTCCCGAAATGTAAAGATCAAGTTCCGGTCCCGGGCTTAATGCCTCCGGGACAGCATTTGTCCCAAATTCCTAGACACAGTGCAATCAGAGCAAAGCCTCGCTCCTCCCCATCATTTCGCAATGCCTTATGCAACCCCAGAATGATTGACATGTTGTACAGCCAATCTAAGACATACTACATAAGAACATAAGAACATAAGAAAGTTTGCAAATGAGAGGAGGCCATTCGGCCCATCTTGCTTGTTTGGTTGTTAGTAGCTTATTGATCCCAGAATCTCATCAAGCAGCTTCTTGAAGGATCCCAGGGTGTCAGCTTCAACAACATTACTGGGGAGTTGGTTCCAGACCTTCACAATTCTCTGTGTAAAAAAAGTGCCTCCTATTTTCTGTTCTGAATGCCCCTTTATCTAATCTCCATTTGTGACCCCTGGTCCTTGTTTCTTTTTTCAGGTCGAAAAAGTTCCCTGGGTCGATATTGTCAATACCTTTTAGAATTTTGAATGTTTGAATCAGATCGCCGCGTAGTCTTCTTTGTTCAAGACTGAATAGATTCAATTCTTTTAGCCTGTCTGCATACGACATGCCTTTTAAACCCGGGATAATTCTGGTCACTCTTCTTTGCACTTTCTAGAGCAGCAATATCCTTTTTGTAACGAGGTGACCAGAACTCAACACAATATTCTAGGTGAGGTCTTGCTAGTGCATTGTAAAGTTTTGACATTACTTCCCTTGATTTAAATTCAACACTTTTTACAACATGTCCGAGCATCTTGTTGGCCTTTTTTGTAGCTTCCCCACATTGTCTAGATGAAGACATTTCTGAGTCAACATAAACTCCTAGGTCGTTTTCATAGATTCCTTCTTCAATTTCAATATCTCCCATATGATATTTAGAATGCACATTTTTATTGCCTGTGTGCAGTACCTTACACTTTTCTCTATTAAATTTAATTAAATTTAATTTGCCATGTGTCTGCCCAATTCTGAATGCTGTCTAGATAATTTTGAATGACCTTTTCTGCTGGAACAGTGTTTGCCACTCCTCCTATTTTTGTGTTGTCTGCAAATTTAACAAGTTTGCTTACTATACCAGAATCTAAGTCATTAATGTAGATTAGTAATAGCAGAGGACCTAATACTGATCCCTGTGGTACACCACTGGTTACCTCACTCCATTTTGAGGCTGTCTTACTTGAGTTGTTGCCCTTGTTTTTATGTGGTCTCCCTTCTGTTTTTATAGTTTAAATGCTTCTGAACCTCCTCAAGGATCCTTTCTACTACTATAATCTCACTGTCATGTGACTTGTTACAGTCACGTCACATGTTCCCCAACGGCCTGACACTGATTTGCTTTGGCGACAGCAAAAAACAGAAAATGTGTATAATATTATTTTAATTTCAAGCAGGACCGATTTTTCTTTGTTACGTGAAATGGCTGACTCTAAAAGTCAAAGTGACAGCACCGATAGGGATACGTCAGTAAAGGAAGAAGGTGTACCATCTATGACAACAAAAAGTATGCGTCTGTGCAGATTCAGAGAGGAATGGGTTATAATGATCACACACGTGGATTAGGAAAAGTGCAAATGATTCAACAAGAGGTTTTTGTACATTATGTAGAAAAGATTTTGGAATTGGACATGGAGGTGAAAACGATACTAAGAAGCATTCAAAGTGAGATGGACACAACGCAAATGTTGTTACTGATACCAGGTGTTCTGTAGACCTGGTAAAAGCTGAATTAGGGATAGGTACTTTACCTAGATTGCTCCAGTAAAAACCCAACTGTACAAATGGGTAATTGTATGTAAATAATGTGATATCTTGTAACAATTGTAAGTCGCCCTGGATAAGGGCGTCTGCTAAGAAATAAATAATAATAATAAAAATAAACTACTGGCTCACTTGCCTTGAGTTCTACCGATTTGTCGGTTCAAATGCCAAACTCTTGGAATCTGTAAGATCTAATAGGCAGTACAAATTCAAATTTAAATAACTTTGCTAATCCAGATGGACTTGTAAAACATTTTTTTTTTAAATTATTATTATTGTTATTTATTTCTTAGCCGACACCCTTATCCAGGACGACTTACAATTGTTACAAGATAGCACATTAATTTTGACATACAATTACCCATTTATACAGTGGGGTTTTTACTGGAGCAATCTAGGTAAAGTACCTTGCTCAAGGGTACAGCAGCAGTGTCCCCACCGGGATTTGAACCCACGACTGCTGCCCATATTAGTGCAGGACAGTTACACTAGCCGCTTTGGTTTATAGACATGAAATCGTTACAAATCGTTGTTGTATAGGATTGTCTGTTTGACCTTGTAAATGTATCTTGCAAAGTGGAGGATTGAAGGGTTAATAAATGTGCAGTGAAGAGCAAGACAGGTTGGTAAATTGATATTTCATTTTTATTAAACATACATCCTTTTGTGTACGTCTTGAAACAATAATGTAGAAGCACTTTGTCTGAACTCAGCGGATGCAGGAGTACCCTGTTTAAATAAAACCCTTTCACTAAATTAGCCCTGTTTTATATCAAAACTTGGAACCAGATGTACCTTATTTAACCTGGGACTTTCCGGTAGTTGGTGTTTCATATCCACAGTTTCCATGGGTACTCCAGCATGGCAGTATTCACAGCACTTCATCCTGTCAGTTTAACACTTAGGTCATGCACCTTGAATGTGAAGGAGATCATTTGTTACCAGGGCTTGGCTGTGCATTAGAGTTGGGGTAATTTATTTATATGTATATGTACACTCTTCTTTACTCTTACATTCTGAAAGTTCACAGCTGGGGATGTCAGTCATGTGTTCAGACTTGACAATCTTCATGCAAATCCATGTTTGTGCCAAGCTGGTAACAAAGTCATGTTGGCAATGGTTTCATTTACATTAGTAATAATTGTAATGCTATACAAGTGGCACCTGTACGTGACTCAGAAATGTCCCACCTTTTGTGCTGCAGAAAGAAGATAAAGCGACAATAGCCAAGATGAACAGGCAGCGCACCAACTCCATTGGACACAACGCTTCCCACTGGTGCTCGGACCGGCCCTTCTACAACCATCTGGGCACCAACCAGGTCTCCAAGGAGATGAAAAGGATGGTAAGCGAGCCTCTAACGGCAGCTGCGCTTTTCCACCCATACCCTCAGCTGGTAGGGTTTTGTGTTTCTTCATCAAGCCACATTAAAGGGGAGATAACAATGCTTTAAAAACATGCACTTTCTTATCTCTCATTCCTCCCAATCACTGGGCTGTAGTTTAGTTGAACAGTTATGAAACTGAAAACTGCATCTCTCTTTGCTACACACATGATCTTCATTGGTGTCAGAGGAGAACCTGATATCTGCAATGTGGCGGGGGGGGGTCAGGATAAACACAGGCAACACAAATATAATGTCGAGGGAGGAGGGGAGGGAGGAGGAGAGGGAGGGAGGAGGGAAGGGGGAGGGGAGGGGAGGGAGGAGGGAAGGGGGAGGGGAGGGGAGGGAGGAGGGAAGGGGGAGGAGAGGGAGGAGGAGGGGAGGAGGGGGAGGAGGAGGGGAGGGAGGGGAAGGGGAAGGGGAAGGGGAAGGGGAAAGCAGGAGGGGGGAGGGGGAGGCAGAGGATGTAATTTATGAAAAGGGTAGAAAATTCCTGTCTTTCTTCATATCAGCTGGGTTGTATCCTCCATATAGCTGATCTTTTTTTATTGCCTCTTATTGGAGCCATGCTTCTTATCCCAATTATACTGCAATTCCAAGGAGAACAGAAGTATTAAATACTGTGCCATTGCTTTGTATGACATCAGTAGGGATTTTAATCAGTGAGCATGACATTGTAATTACCATTTGCTTTCACTTGCGCTGGGCTTCATGTTTTTTTCATCGTTGTGGCAAGTTATAGACAATAAATTGAATTACAGATAAGTTGGTTACAGTAGTACATGGTTTCTTGTTATTTACAGAAAGGTTTTTTGTTCACTGCTAATTGTGTGTGGCTTGGGTTTCATATGGCTCAGATTAGGGGTGTCTTGACATTTCAGAAGTAAAATGAATCTGAAGGTCGTTGCTCCCTTTATCATCCTGGCACCTGTACTTCCAGACAGAGCCACAAATGGTCAAATGGTCACTTTTTGTAGTTGTAATTTTGTATTGACAGCTGTAGCAGTGTTTTTACAGCCGGTTTGTTTGTTAGAAATATGTTTTTGCTTGTGCAGTATTGGGCATGCAGAACAAAGTTACCGGTAACTATGCAGAATTGTGTAAAATCCTACTTCCATAATCTAAACATTGTCAGTAACAAAAAAAGCTATTATTGGCATTAGATTTTCAGCCTGTGACTGTTTTATATCAATGGTACGATGAGCCACAGAATTGTGTTTGTCTCTCAATTACTGATGCTGATGACCTCACACGGACTGGAACATGCCCTAAATGTTCAAACTGGAGATGAGAAACTGTGGTTACAAAAACTGCACACCCAGGCACTTGAATAACGTTTTTGTACATGGTCAGTGCAGACATGGAGGGTGCAGACATGGAGGGTGCAGACATGGACTTGCAGACATGGAGGGTGCAGACATGGACTTGCAGACATGGACGGTGCAGACATGGACGGCACATAATGATGCCCCAGTGACTGGCTTGACAATTCACAGCTCACTTCCAGAAATTCATTACTTGACTTTCGAGACAGTATACAATGTACAGCACTGTAGCTATACAGTATATATTTAGCATACAGCATATACAGGCTTGTTGAAGTGGCTACACCAGCCCTCTCCACGTCTCTTATAAGTGTTTATATATTAAAGCTTAGTAAGTTCTTTTGGAAATGTTCTGTTCCTCCAGAGCTAGTGCCTTCATGCTTTATAGACAACAAATAATTATATCTTAAAAGAATTCCAGCCTGACAGCTGTAGCCTCTCTGCAGATCAGTGCTTGTCACGCTCTGTTCAATCCCCCAGACTTGCATGACTCAGCCAGCAAAGTTCACCTTCTACTGCATGCTGTGCATTCCCTCTGTGCACTGCATTGCCTTATCAACCGTTAACCCTGTAACCCAGCTGGACCTGTCTGGTAACACTTCTGCTAACTGTTCATCTTGGCTTATGCCAAGCATATGATATGGCAATACCAGAACAGTTGAAGGTTTTGCAGTGGGCTCAGTTTCAGAGAGCTTGGACTGCCCTCAGGAGTTTCTTAATTTACATGAACTATTTTATCCTTGGAATGATATGGCCTGTTGAAGAACAGACTGTTCATGGAGTCTTTGCTGTTAATTATATAGTAGGTGCAAAATTCAGACTGAAGTACCAGATATGAAGATTTGCTGGAGACCAGGAGGCATCCGAAACCAAAGTGAGTAGCCAGCGTACAGTACGTGTTGCTCTAGTTGATGTATCGATTGCAGAATTGTTCCTGTCTGAGATTTGGGGTTACTTGCCTTCATGTTGGGGAGAGCTCTGTCCTGTGACTTTTACTCTTGACGTTCAGGATCAGATTCAATTTTTCTCTGCTGATGGAAAGTGAGGCAGTAAGTTTTGATAATGGCACAGTCCCATATTTCTATGTACTGTGTATAAAGATATTACGTGTGTATGAGGTCTGTACAAGTGAACACAACTTGAAGGTCAATGTCTATCAAAAGACTTTGTTTTGAAAAGAACAACACTGCATATTACACTGAGTCAAAATCTTGTCCATCAATCATGTCAAATTTTACTGCATGTTTATGTCAAAAGCTTTTTATAGAAGCTTTTAGAAAGTAGAGCGGTTGTGCCAGAAATCTCTGTGTAATGAAAAGTGTTTGAAACTAGGAACCGGTTCTGGCTTTTTTCACTTTGGTCTTTAGAAGATAACAGTCATAACATGCTAATCATATGCATTGAAATGACTCTGTTGTTGAATTAAACAAACCCACTGATAAGAAGGCTCTGGTGGCAGCCCGTGGAGGCAGTGCCATTCACAAGGCAGGCTGTAACACACTGCACGCAAAAACACAGTGACTCAACAAAAACCAGAATCATATGTTAACATATGGTTTGTTGTTTTCTGATTCATTGTTTGCTGCTTCATTATTTGCTGGTTCATTGTTTGCTGGTTTGTTGTTTGCTGCTTCATTGTTTGCTGCTTCATTGTTTGCTGCTTCATTGTTTGCTGGTTCATTGTTTGCTGGTTTGTTGTTTGCTGCTTCATTGTTTGCTGCTTCATTGTTTGCTGCTTCATTGTTTGCTGGTTTGTTGTTTTCTGATTCATTGTTTGCTGCTTCATTGTTTGCTGGTTCATTGTTTGCTGGTTTGTTGTTTGCTGCTTCATTGTTTGCTGGTTCATTGTTTGCTGCTTCATTGTTTGCTGGTTTGTTGTTTTCTGATTCATTATTTGCTGGTTCATTGTTTGCTGGTTTGTTGTTTTCTGATTCATTGTTTGCTGCTTCATTATTTGCTGGTTCATTGTTTGCTGGTTTGTTGTTTGCTGCTTCATTATTTGCTGCTTCATTGTTTGCTGCTTCATTATTTGCTGGTTCATTGTTTGCTGGTTTGTTGTTTTCTGATTCATTGTTTGCTGCTTCATTATTTGCTGGTTCATTGTTTGCTGGTTTGTTGTTTTCTGATTTCATTATTTGCTTCTTCATTGTTTGCTGCTTCATTGTTTGCTGCTTCATTATTTGCTGGTTCATTATTTGCTGCTTCATTATTTGCTGCTTCATTGTTTGCTGCTTCATTATTTGCTGCTTCATTGTTTGCTGGTTTGTTGTTTGCTGCTTCATTATTTGCTGCTTCATTGTTTGCTGCTTCATTATTTGCTGGTTCATTGTTTGCTGGTTTGTTGTTTTCTGATTCATTATTTGCTGGTTTGTTGTTTTGCTGGTTTGTTGTTTGCTGCTTCGTTGTTTGCTGCTTCGTTGTTTGCTGGTTTGTTGTTTGCTGCTTCGTTGTTTGCTGGTTCATTATTTGCTGGTTCATTGTTTGCTGCTTCGTTGTTTGCTGGTTCATTGTTTGCTGGTTCATCATTTGCTTCATTATTCAACAATCGGTGTTTTTTTTTTTAATGGACCATGTTATCACAGTAAAGCCCCCAGTGTAACGCAGCTATCAGCTAAATCTCATTGTTCCACTCTCCTCAGTGAAGGCCCCGGTTCTTGCAGTTTTCTTTTGCCCCAGGAGTTGGCAGCCTTTTTATTTTATTTGTATTTATTTCTGTATTTGTTTTATGTTTTTATTTTTATTTTTTTTCGAATAGACACATGACGTTTGCTTTACAATTCTGCAGGAAGAGGCTAAAAGAGAAGTACAGTGAATATTTACAGATGTAAGAACTTTAGGACAATGCTAACTTGAGTTCAGTACATGCACTAAAAATGGATTTATAGTAATGGGTGCACATACTAAAGGGCGAATTTATATGAAGGCCAAACTTCAAAAAGAAAAAAAATCCAATGAGAAATACCTGCAGCAGCTCAACCCTTCGCTTCAGCATAGAGTCTCCTTGGAGCAGTCTAGCATCTGACAAATTGAGCTGGAAACCTGAACTCCATAACCATTTATAGAGCTTGTTATAAACAAAAGAAAACTCATGTCTTTTAGATTCAAGGTCTGTCCATCGGTATTGCTGATGCATCTCTCTCTCTCCCTCCCTCCCTCCTCCCTCTCTCTCTCTCTCTCCCTCCCTCTCTCTCTCCCCCCCTCCCCCTCCTTCTCTTTCTCTCTCTCTCTCTCTCTCTCTCCCTCCCTCCTCCCTATCTCTCTCTCTCTAGGGATTTGAAGATCCCAAGGACAAGTAAGTGAAATTTCTCATCCTCTCCTGTGAATTATGGTGAATGGGCGATGCCTGCTGATAAATTAAAATGACACAGGGTGATTTTGAAGTTTTAACCCAACCCCATGCCTCAGTTCCTGCTGATTTAAATTCAATTGGATGTACAGTCACTAATGAACTGCATTTAAAGGTTACACCTCCTTAAGAAGAATTTTGTTTGTGTTTTGAAAGCCAAGCAGGGCCTCGGCTGCTGTGGGGCTATGATGGCGTGTGAAACCTCACAGTACATCCACCCCCAGTCCCTGATCAACCACACTGTCACTCAAGTACATTCAAAATCACTTCATGCCAATCTACTCTGACTATGTTGTTAATCAAAGGCTATTAAATAAAGTGAATGACAAGTAGCTGTGTACGTGCTGCTCTCCTAACAGCCTCCTTATACAGACAGTATAGCTGTGTACGTGCTGCTCTCCTAACAGCCTCCTTATACAGACAGTGTAGCTGTGTACGTGCTGCTCTCCTAACAACCTCCTTATACACACAGTGTAGCTGTGTACGTGCTGCTCTCCTAACAACCTCCTTATACACACAGTGTAGCTGTGTACGTGCTGCTCTCCTAACAGCCTCCTTATACACACAGTATAGCTGTGTACGTGCTGCTGTCCTAACAGCCTCCTTATACACACAGTATAGCTGTGTACGTGCTGCTCTCCTAACAGCCTCCTTATACACACAGTATAGCTGTGTACATGCTGCTCTCCTAACAGCCTCCTTATATCGACAGTATAGCTGTGTACGTGCTGCTCTCCTAACAGCCTCCTTATACACACAGTATAGCTGTGTACGTGCTGCTATCCTAACAGCCTCCTTATATCGACAGTATAGCTGTGTACGTGCTGCTATCCTAACAGCCTCTTTATACAGACAGTATAGCTGTGTACATGCTGCTCTCCTAACAGCCTCCTTATACAGACAGTATAGCTGTGTACATGCTGCTCTCCTAACAACCTCCTTATACACACAGTATAGCTGTGTACGTGCTGCTCTCCTAACAGCCTCCTTATATCGACAGTATAGCTGTGTACGTGCTGCTCTCCTAACAGCCTCCTTATACAGACAGTAGAAAGGTCTGGCATCAGAAGTAAGTTGGAGTGTGAGGAGTGATGGATTCCATTAAACAGGTTCCAGCTCTGACCCATACTGTTTCCCTGTTCTGTGACATTACAGGGGGCTATTTTCATGATCTAAATAGCGCCATCTTTTAACTCTGTATTAATCCTCCTGGTGTTTTCCTCCTGGGTTGATTTATTGATTGATTGATTTGTTAATATTATTACATGCAATTTAAAATACAGTAAAATGAATCCAGCTCTTAGTTAGTAGATATTTGAACCCCAGAAGAGAGTTCACATTTAATATTCTGTATTACAACATTTACAAGACAAATATACACTACAAATATACACTACATACACATTTATTTTGTCCTTATTAGTGCTTTCTTCTTTTAGTCATACTTCCCTGATGCATGAAGCAGCGTTATGCACCCTGTGTGTATGAATGAGAAGCTTAGTGTTTGGTGGCGGTGATAGATTGGTACTTGTAATGATTTGAAACGAGAAACACTCGTGTGGTTTACTGTATAACAACACCAAGTGGACAGCAAGCAGAAGCACCGCCATAAATATGAACTGTACTGTAATTTAGAGAATAATACAATTACCCAACTGCCAGCTGCTGAATCTTTCACTTGTAAGGGGCCCGTTAATACAATAGGAAAACTGTGGGGCCAATATCAACAAAACATCCGTTATGTACTACTGTGTGGGGGTGTCTGCAACCTTGAACATGACTGAAACAACCCCAAAATAAACTGACCACATACAAAATAATATAGACAGCATTCAGAACTGGGCAGACACATGCCAAATGACATTTAATAGAGAAAAGTGTAAGGTACTGCATGCAGGCAATAAAAATGTGCATTATAAATATCATATGGGAGATAGTGAAATTGAAGAAGGAATCTATGAAAAAGACCTAGGTGTTTATGTTGACTCAGAAATGTCTTCATCTAGACAATGTGGGGAAGCTACAAAAAAGGCCAACAAGATGCTCGGATATATTGTGAGAAGTGCTGAATTTAAATCAAGGGAAGTAATGTTAAAACTCTACAATGCATTAGTAAGACCTCACCTAAAATATTGTGTTCAGTTCTGGTCACCTCGTTACAAAAAGGATATTGCTGCTCTAGAAAGTGCAAAGAAGAGTGACCAGAATTATCCCGGGTTTAAAAGGCATGTCGTATGCAGACAGGCTAAAAGAATTGAATCTATTCAGTCTTGAACAAAGAAGAACTACGCGGTGATCTGATTCAAACATTCAAAATTCTAAAAGGTATTGACAATATCGACCCAGGGAACTTTTTCGACCTGAAAAAAGAAACAAGGACCAGGGGTCACAAATGGAGATTAGATAAAGGGGCATTCAGAACAGAAAATAGGAGGCACTTTTTTACACAGAGAATTATGAGGGTCTGGAACCAACTCCCCAGTAATGTTGTTGAAGCTGACACCCTGGGATCCTTCAAGAAGCTGCTTGATGAGATTCTGGGATCAATAAGCTACTAACAACCAAACAAGCAAGATGGGCTGAATGGCCTCCTCTCTTTACGTTCTTATGTTCTTAATACAGTCCAATACAATCCAATACAATACAGAGTGCTGTACAAAGTTAAAAACAAAACAGCATACACTGTACCAAAGAGATGGTGTCAGCTTCCCTTACTGGTTCTCATTTTGATGACAGTTTCCTGTCAAGCTGCAGTGGCTAATATGTGGATGGAAATGTCTACATTTTTTATTTATTTTGTTATCAGATGAACTCATAATTTAACATCAGTGTTATTATACCAGTCTTCTAAAGCCCCCTACTTAAATGAGAATACCCAGCAGCTGTCTTTTCTGCTCAACTTATATTGGAGTGCTCGAGGGGCTGATGATGGTCAGGTAGATGAAAGGACTCGGAGTGCTCGAGGGGCTGATGATGGTCAGGTAGATGAAAGGACACGGAGTGCTCGAGGGGCTGATGATGGTCAGGTAGATGAAAGGACTCGGAGTGCTCGAGGGGCTGATGATGGTCAGGTAGATGAAAGGACTCGGAGTGCTCGAGGGGCTGATGATGGTCAGGTAGATGAAAGGACTCGGAGTGCTCGAGGGGCTGATGATGGTCAGGTAGATGAAAGGACTCGGAGTGCTCGAGGGGCTGATGATGGTCAGGTAGATGAAAGGACTCGGAGTGCTCGAGGGGCTGATGATGGTCAGGTAGATGAAAGGACTCGGAGTGCTCGAGGGGCTGATGATGGTCAGGTAGATGAAAGGACTCGGAGTGCTCGAGGGGCTGATGATGGTCAGGTAGATGAAAGGACTCTGACTTGTGAAAGTGTATAGCTGTAACTTTAGAAGTAAGACGTACCTGCTGTGTTTAAAGGAAATCCCGTCTTGTGTTATCTAGGCATTTCATTTTCAGAAACACGCAGGAAAGCATGAACCCCGAGGACGAGGTGGACGAGTTCCTCGGCCGCGCCATCGACGCCAGAAGCATTGATCGCTTGCGCTCTGAGCACGTCAAGAAGTTTCTCCTGACGTTCAGGGAGCCGGACCTGGAGAAAAAGGTCAGTGTGAATGCATTCAGAACAGCTCGTACAGGGTTTCAGTCTAGTCATTGGGTCTGGGTCTGCTTGCACTGAAGGCATGCTGAGAAGCTGTTGCGACTGTTGCTTGGAATTTCCAGTAACCATTTGTAAACAGTTTGGGCAACTTCAATAAAGCTCTGTTTGTGTTCAGCAATGTCCTAACATGTTTTACCAGCATGTTGTATGAAATTATAACAATTCAAGCACTAATTATGTGGCTTTGAAGCATTCAGAGGACTTAAAGTTCATTGTTACTGGAGGAATTATTTCCCCCTCTGCTCATAATGTGAAATCTATGAATAGTTAAGCCCTGATGAAGCTGTTCCAAGTCGTGTTGTCTGAATGGATGAAGTTGTCGGGATTCAGTAAAGTAAACATTAAAAAGGAAACATTTGAATCTCAATGTATCCCTTGTCGAGTGGGGAAGGAGCCTGTAATAACACTGGGTCTTGCTCTTCATCTCCCCTTGGCAGTATTCCAAGCAGGTGGATGACAGATTTGGAGCGTATGTGGCCTGTGCTTCTCTCGTCTTCCTTTTCATCTGCTTCATACAGATTATTATTGTACCACAGTGAGTAAAACATACAGGGCTGTATAGCCTCTATGGGACATTTTACTATTTAGATCACATGAAGACATTGTTATCCAAACAATAACACTCCATCTATAAACATTCAGATCATTCTTGACCATCCAGCAGCTCTCCCACATCCAGCACTGAATTGCAAGCTTGAGAAAATGATTACTACAGGATACAACGCGAGGATAATAATCCACGAAATGCCCCTCCAGCTCAGTAGAGTGCCAGCCCCTGTGCACACACGCTGCCAGGTTTCTGATGCCTGGATGTATTTGAAGTTTCGGACACCATCCTTAGAGAGGCGATTATTCCTAATCTGTGTAGGTTGCTCACTACGCTGTGAAGCCGGGGCTGAACCAGCTGCAAAGTGTGGGAGTGTTGCTTAATGTGCCTAGAGAAGCAAAACCGTGTTTCTGATTGATCTCATAAAGTTTATTTTAAAAGTCTCAAACCTGAAGGTTCCAGTTTGTTTACTACAAGCTCCGATATACTGCACCACTACAATGTACCGCACTGCAATAGAGATACAAGCTCCGATATACTGCACCACGAAAATGTACCGCACTGCAATAGAGATACAAGCTCCGATATACTGCACCACGAAAATGTACCGCACGGCAATAGAGATACAAGCTCCGATATACTGCACCACGAAAATGTACCGCACTGCAATAGAGATACAAGCTCCGATATACTGCACCACTAAAATGTACTGCACTGCAATAGAGATACAAGCTCCGATATACTGCACCACTAAAATGTACTGCACTGCAATAGAGATACAAGCTCCAATATACTGCACTGCAGTGGAGAGACCTGCTCTGTTGATCTTTTTTTTTATTTCAGCAGCCATTGTTGTTACTGCCGTGTCCCTATTGCTGTCACTGACGTGTTCCTGTTGCTGTTACTGCCGTGTCCCTATTACTGTTACTGACGTGTTCCTGTTGCTGTTACTGACGTGTCCCTGTTGCTGTTACTGCCGTGTTCCTATTGCTGTTACTGCCGTGTTGCTGTTACTGCCGTGTCTCTATTGCTGTTACTGACGTGTTCCTGTTGCTGTTACTGCCGTGTTCCTGTTGCTGTTACTGGCGTGTTCCTATTGCTGTTACTGACGTGTTCCTGTTATTGACATGTCCCTATTGCTGTTACTGACGTGTTCCTGTTGCTGTTACTGCCGTGTCTCTATTGCTGTTACTGACGTGTTCCTGTTGCTGTTACTGACATGTCCCTATTGCTGTTACTGACGTGTTCCTGTTGCTGTTACTGCTGTGTTCCTTCTGCACTTCACATGTTTATTTGTTTTATTTGCAGCTCATCGCTGATGATTGGTTTCTACGTGATCTGTTTCCTTATCCTTACAGTAGTGATGTTTGTGTCTGCGATCTACTCCTGTTTCAGGGTAAGTTCTGTGGAAGTTCATCCTCTCTTCATCTTTCTGTCTCTCTCGTATTTAAACAAAGATCTCCCTTGGTCCTGTCTTTCTTGTTTAATAAATGACACACCCTTGCCCACAGATGACAGTACGAATATTTATTTCTCAGAAACTGCATCATTGTGTTAATGCAGCACGGATGTGCCGTAGCTGCTTTCTTCAGACTATGAGTCTCAGTTATTGTGGTCAGCCTGGTATAAACTGACTTTATAGATTTGAGGCAGGCTGCAGTTTAAACAAGGTGTATAGATGTGGGAGTACACTTACTCGCACACACACACTAATAGACTGAGCCACCTCTATTGAACAATGTGATGCATGTATTTTCATATTCAGTTTTATATTTAGTTGGTTTATAGAAGCAAGTCCACATTTCCACTCAGCTTACATTTGAAATACGAGTGGAGAGGTGTGACAGAGTAACAGAGAGTCATTTATTTCATGGATTTCACCATAAAGAACAGAGACAGCAGCTCCAGGTTTGTCTTGGTAGTAATGGGGTATCCTATGGGCCTCTATGTTGCGTTGCATCAGCTGTTAAAATGCATGATGCTTTCTTCCAGTGTAAAATTTTTATTTTGCTAGTATGTCTGCATGGTATAATGTGTTGGCATTTTTGTTATGTTTTAGCCTGCATGCAAATGGAGCAAACTGTAAGTTCATTTTGTTACCTGTGTGTGCGTTTCTTTTCTTTTCTTTTTCAGCTCACCTCTCCAAAGTAATACTAACAGAAAGTTTACTCATTTCAGTGAATGTATCCCCCCACCCCGATATAAATTTCTAAATGATACATTTCTTATGTGTAGTTAACTGGATTGACTCAAATATTTCTTTGTTTGTTAATTTAAGTTTACCAATAAAAAATGTGCTTTTTTAAAAAAAAGAATATGAAAATACATGCAATTACTTGGTAGTATTCCTAGTATATAATTGTATGGAGCAGGAAGCTGTTGTGCCCTTTTCCAGTTCCAGTGTGTGCATGGCTGTGGCCTCGAGGTGGAGCACGAGCACTTGAGGATGAGGAGCTTCTTATACAGCAGTGCAGAGGCCCTTGGATAGAAAAACACCCGGAACCATTCCTCGTCTGTTAGATAGATTATTACAGAGATCTTTTCATTATGCATTATAGGAGCAGCTTGGGCCCCTCGCTGGTGAGGCGTGCTGGGGGGGCGGTGCCCCTCGCTGGGGAGGCGTGCTGGGGAGGCGGTGCCCCTCGCTGGTGAGGCGTGCTGGGGAGGCGGTGCCCCTCGCTGGTGAGGCGTGCTGGGGAGGCGGTGCCCCTCGCTGGTGAGACGTGCTGGGGGGGGGCGGTGCCCCTCGCTGGTGAGACGTGCTGGGGGGGGGCGGTGCCCCTCGCTGGTGAGGCGTGCTGGGGGGGCGGTGCCCCTCGCTGGTGAGGCGTGCTGGGGGGGCGGTGCCCCTCGCTGGTGAGGCGTGCTGGGGGGGGCGGTGCCCCTCGCTGGTGAGGCGTGCTGGGGAGGCGGTGCCCCTCTCTGGTGAGGCGTGCTGGGGGGGCGGTGCCCCTCTCTGGTGAGGCGTGCTGGGGGGGCGGTGCCCCTCGCTGGTGAGGCGTGCTGGGGGGGCGGTGCCCCTCGCTGGTGAGGCGTGCTGGGGGGGGCGGTGCCCCTCGCTGGTGAGGCGTGCTGGGGGGGCGGTGCCCCTCGCTGGTGAGGCGTGCTGGGGGGGCGGTGCCCCTCGCTGGTGAGGCGTGCTGGGGGGGCGGTGCCCCTCGCTGTTGAGGCGTGCTGGGGGGGCGGTGCCCCTCGCTGTTGAGGCGTGCTGGGGGGGCGGTGCCCCTCGCTGGTGAGACGTGCTGGGGGGGCGGTGCCCCTCGCTGTTGAGGCGTGCTGGGGGGGCGGTGCCCCTCGCTGGTGAGGCGTGCTGGTGAGGCGGTGCCCCTCGCTGGTGAGGTGTGCTGGGGGGGCGGTGCCCCTCGCTGGTGAGGCGTGCTGGGGGGGGCGGTGCCCCTCGCTGGTGAGGCGTGCTGCGGTGGCGGTGCCCCTCGCTGGTGAGACGTGCTGGGGGGGGCGGTGCCCCTCGCTGGTGAGGCGTGCTGGGGGTCGGTGCCCCTCGCTGGTGAGACGTGCTGGGGGGGCGGTGCCCCTCGCTGGTGAGGCGTGCTGGTGAGGCGGTGCCCCTCGCTGGTGAGACGTGCTGGGGGGGCGGTGCCCCTCGCTGGTGAGGCGTGCTGGTGAGGCGTGCTGGTGAGGCGGTGCCCCTCGCTGGTGAGACGTGCTGGGGGGGCGGTGCCCCTCGCTGGTGAGACGTGCTGGTGAGGCGGTGCCCCTCGCTGGTGAGGTGTGCTGGGGGGGCGGTGCCCCTCGCTGGTGAGGCGTGCTGGGGGGGGCGGTGCCCCTCGCTGGTGAGGTGTGCTGGGGGGGCGGTGCCCCTCGCTGGTGAGACGTGCTGGGGGGGGCGGTGCCCCTCGCTGGTGAGGCGTGCTGGGGGGGCGGTGCCCCTCGCTGGTGAGACGTGCTGGGGGGGCGGTGCCCCTCGCTGGTGAGGCGTGCTGGTGAGGCGGTGCCCCTCGCTGGTGAGACGTGCTGGGGGGGCGGTGCCCCTCGCTGGTGAGGCGTGCTGGTGAGGCGGTGCCCCTCGCTGGTGAGGTGTGCTGGGGGGGCGGTGCCCCTCGCTGGTGAGGCGTGCTGGGGGGGGCGGTGCCCCTCGCTGGTGAGGCGTGCTGCGGTGGCGGTGCCCCTCGCTGGTGAGGCGTGCTGCGGTGGCGGTGCCCCTCGCTGGTGAGGCATGCTGAATAATTATTCATTCAGGTTAATTCAGGGCTTCTGTTTTGAGGGTATGCCAGCTCACTGAATGAAGCTTGGTTTACTGTATGTGGGGATCACATTTTAATTCATGACTCCGAGTTATCAAGTCTCTCAAGCAGGAAATCTACTTTTTTATTTTTTTTCAGGAAGAACTGTTTGATGTGGCAACTTTTATAAACAAAACCAGGCAGTGTCTTTAGCAATTCCACACAGGAAGAAGAAACATCCTGTGTGCATCTGAATAGCCTGTGTGCCCTTATATCTGTAAGGGCAGGTCAAAGCTGGAGCCTGTGGGTTATGCAGTTTAGTGACCCATCATTCATTATGCCAATTGTCTGGTTAGTCAAAGTGCTGCTGTGATCCTTTGGGTCTAGTCAGAAAGACATACTGTATGTAGTATATTGGAAACATGTAAACTCTTGTCAGCACACAGGGCTAGCTCTCCCACGCTTTGGTAATACAGTTGGATTGGTTTTGCTGTCCCATGTTGATGACGGGGTGCTGTACACACAGGTCCTGTCCTCTTCAGTGGGAGGCGCTGCTCTCCTGAGAGTGCTCTCCTCTCTCAGCTCCTCTTCCTGTCCTCTTCAGTGGGAGGCGCTGCTCTCCTGAGAGTGCTCTCCTCTCTCAGCTCCTCTTCCTGTCCTCTTCAGTGGGAGGCGCTGCTCTCCTGACAGTGCTCTCCTCTCTCAGCTCCTCTTCCTGTCCTCTTCAGTGGGAGGCGCTGCTCTCCTGACAGTGCTCTCCTCTCTCAGCTCCTCTTCCTGTCCTCTTCAGTGGGAGGCGCTGCTCTCCTGAGAGTGCTCTCCTCTCTCAGCTCCTCTTCCTGTCCTCTTCAGTGGGAGGCGCTGCTCTCCTGACAGTGCTCTCCTCTCTCAGCTCCTCTTCCTGTCCTCTTCAGTGGGAGGCGCTGCTCTCCTGACAGTGCTCTCCTCTCTCAGCTCTTCCCAGCTCCTCTGCAGGCCCTCTCCAGGAAGATCGTTCAGTCCAGGACCAACAGCACGCTGGTCGGGGTCTTCACCATCCTTCTCGTCTTTCTCTCTGCATTCATCAGCATGGTAGGTTTGGCAAGATTCTGAAATGAAAGGTTTGGTAACTTTTTTGGTAAGCCGATTTGGAGTGAATCTAGCCACTAATTTATTTTTCCATGTGCAGATGATAACTAACTGCTGTGAAATAAAATCCCATGCTTTGGTTAGAACAGATAACAGATTAATAAAATTAACCAGCAGTCATTTCCAGAAGACCACACTGAGCAGTGAATGAATCCTGGTTTGCATTGTTAGCGAGCATGTCTTGTGTTTGCCCTTGTAGTTCACATGCAGCACCAAGGATATCCGTACCTGCGTGGCCAAGGAGTTTAACATCACCTGCAGCAGTGTGAACGCCTGCCATGTGAGCTCTTCACACTTCAACTACACACTGGACACCATGGAGGGGTACTGCGGGAGCACCGAGCCCAACTGCAACTTCCCTGAGGTGCGCCCGCTGAAGTTTACCCTGCAGTAAATATAGAATATGTTCAACTAATACCAGTAGTACTGCTGTACAGTGAGAATCTCACTTAGAAACTAACTGCCTTGTGTATCGAGCTGCAAGTTAGGGTTTGTATTAAGGGCACTAGAGGTATATAAAAGGAAATGAATTGTTGATCCTCAAATGCTCGGGCTTCTCTTATTGGTGTAATACTGTGAATGCTGTCTTCTGTGATGTGTTTGATTTTGCAATGGTACCAAGCCCTGTCCCTGCCTCTGTTCTTTGCAGTATTTCTCGTCCAGTGTTTTGCTCAGCCTCCTCGCCTGCTCCGTGTTCCTGCAGATCAGCAGCATTGGCAAGCTCTTCCTCATGCTGTTCATGGAGCTCCTCTACGTCCTCATTGTAGAGCTGCCGGAAGTGACCCTGTTTGACAACGCAGACATGCTGGTCACAGCCAATGCAATGTATGTATCGATGCATTGCTGCCTACTCTAGAACACTGCACTGTACATGTCACAAAGTTACTGCTTTGAGTTTAGAAGCACTACAGTATAGGTATACTTTATATACATACGTGTTGCCGTAAATATGTCCATAATGGGCAAATTCAAGTTAACGCAGACATTTCCTGCTCTACAGTACAGTATATAAATAATACTGTATACTGTCCTATGAATACACAAACCCCTATTTCTGCAGTCTACAGCTATGTTGTGCACATATCAGGGTTTGATCCTATTTCACAGTCTACAGATATGTTGTGCACATGTCAGGATTTGTTGGTGTCTTCTATTTATTTAGAGAGCCTATTGAAAGTTATCCCCCCAAGTATCAGCTGGTCTGGACTCTGTTTTGAAGTGTAGAGGTTTAGACAATCAAATTTGGTTCTTGTGATTTTCTCATACCCTAAATCTTATTATTTTTTTTAAGCATTGTACTCTTCACAAAACTTGCAGCAATACAGGAGTGTTGAACTCTTGTTTTCTGTTTTTCTTTCAGTGGCCAGTCCAATGGAACATGGTAAGTCTTGCCTGTGCAGTACTCTGTTCTGTGTGAGTCAGTGGAGATTCTTTCAGCTGCTTTCCAATGCTGCCTGTGTGTTCTGTGATTGCAGTTTGATGAACGTCTCCAGGGTAGCTCTGAAGATTATGACCCCCATCGTAATCACAGTGTTTGTGCTTGCGCTGTATCTGCACGCCCAGCAGGTGGAGTCCACGGCACGGCTCGACTTTCTCTGGAAACTTCAGGTACTGAAACACGCATTTCCTCCGCGTGTGGGGGCTGGTTGTGTGTGGGACGTTTTAAAGGTTTTCATTTTTTAATGGACAGCTTTTGTAGGGGGATATGCCTCAATCCTTAGCTTTTTACATACAGTCCTGTATTTCAGTGGGTGAAACGCTGGCTAAAGGAGCCACCTACAGTCTTTTTGTGGGAACCAGACCATGTATCCTTTGTATTTACTATTATTCAATAGTTCAGGTCAAGCCTTGACATTCCTTGACAAACAACATACCACTTTATTTTCCTTTCACAAAAACACAGTGCAATAAAAACACTAGATATAGGGCCGAGTGGCGCATCCAGTAAAGGCGCTCCGCGTGGAGTGCAGGATGCGCTCTATAGCCTGGACGTCGCGAGTTCGAGGCCAGGCTATTTCACAGCCGACCGTGGACGGGAGCTCCCAGGGGGCGGCGCACAATTGGCCGAGCGTCGCCCTGGGGGAGGGAGGGCTAGGTCGGCCAGGGTGTCCTCGGTTCACCGTGCACCAGCGACCCCTGTAGTCTGGCCGGGCGCCTGCGGGCTTGCCTGTAAGTTGCCAGAGAGCTGCGTTGTCCTCCGACGCTGTAGCTCTTGGGTGGCTGCATGTTGAGTCCGCAGTGTGAAAAAAAGTGGTCGGCTGACAGCACACGCTTTGGAGGACAAAGTGTGTTCGTCTTTTCCCTCCCGAGTCAGCGCAGGGGTCGTAGCGGTGAGCTGAGCTTAAAAAATAATTGGCCATTCTAAATTGGGAGAAAATAATAAAAATAATTGGCAACGTCTAAATTTATAAAAAAAAAAAAAAAAAAAAAACACTAGATATTGACTTTAATGGATATTGACCTAATAGAATTGGCAAATGCAATGTAACTAACTGTCACATACTGGTTTTATTTGATTGTCACAGACTTCAGTGCTGCTCCATTGGGGTTGCTGTGCAGATATCGTTTTGAGCTGACATGTCCCATAACAGCCGAACTTCCTGAACAGGAATGTTAAACATCCAGCCTGCAGAGGGCATGCGATTTTAATGTTTTGAGTTGAACCCACATGGGTCAGGAACTTGGAAGCTGAAATATTTGCTACAAAATCCTTTGCCATTCCTAACATAATTCAATATCCTGTTGGCCCCACGTAATAGGAATTTGGAAGAAGAAAAAACAATCTAAATAATGGTTCATGACTCTAAGTGCTTAGAGAGCTCAGCGGTTCCTGTAAGTACCCTAACAGGATATTTGAAAATTGTGTCAGAATAGTTTAAGCACACTCTGAAACTTTTTTTTTCTAAAATGGAGACACTATTAAACCCTCATTTCTTACCCCTTGGGAGCACATTCTAACCAGTCCTCCTGTTGTGCTGAAGGTCTGTTGTCTTGCTTTTTAAACTGTACTGTGTGATACACAGATTGGTCAAGTGAAACGGCCTCTGGCATTTGTTTATGTCTTCCCTCACTCATTGGTTATCTTTGCGTTACCCACTCAGAACCATCGTGTAACAGCTTCATCTGCAGAGGGCAGAAAGGGTAGACGATGGGCAGGATGTCTGTTCTTTGAGGGTAGGCGATGGGCAGGATGTCTGTTCTTTTGAGGGTAGGCGATGGGCAGGATGTCTGTTCTTTAAGGGTAGTTGATGGGCAGGATGTCTGTTCTTTAAGGGCAGGCGATGGGCAGGATGTCTGTTCTTTAAGGGCAGGCGATGGGCAGGATGTCTGTTCTTTAAGGGTAGTTGATGGGCAGGATGTCTGTTCTTTGAGGGTAGGCGATGGGCAGGATGTCTGTTCTTTAAGGGTAGTTGATGGGCAGGATGTCTGTTCTTTAAGGGTAGGCGATGGGCAGGATGTCTGTTCTTTAAGGGCAGGCGATGGGCAGGATGTCTGTTCTTTTAGATAACAGATAAAAGGAAACTGCGCTTCAATCCCCCCAGGCTACGGAGGAGAAGGAGGAGATGGAGGAGCTGCAGGCCTACAACAGGAGGCTGCTGCACAACATCCTGCCCAAGGACGTGGCCGCCCACTTCCTGGCCCGTGAGCGGCACAACGACGAGCTGTACTACCAGTCCTGCGAGTGCGTGGCCGTCATGTTCGCCTCCATCAGCAACTTCTCTGAGTTCTACGTGGAGCTGGAGGCCAACAACGAGGGCGTGGAGTGCCTGCGGCTGCTGAACGAGATCATCGCTGACTTCGACGAGGTGAGAAATCATAACAACGGCTGGGATTAAGTCACAGTGGTCACGGCTTCTGTGATTTTAGGTATCTACAGACCAATAAGCTTCACGTCTATTATATGTAAACTTATGGAAACTATAATAATATCCAAAATGGAAAATTACCTATATGGTAACAGTATCCTGGGACGCAGTCAACATGCTATTAGGAAAGGGAGATTTTGTATAACTAACCTGCTTGATATTTTTGTGGATGCAACATCGACAATGGAAGATTTCAAATCATATGACATGGTTTATTTAGATTTCCAGAAAGCTTTTGACAAAGTCCTGCATAAAAGATTCATTCTCAAACTGAACGCAGTAGTGATTCAAGGAAATGCATGCACATGGATTACCTCGCTCCTCAAAATGGAGCGAGGTAACCAGGGCGGTACCACAGGGATCAGTATTAGGTCCTCTGCTATTCCTAATCTACATTAATGATTTAGATTCTGGTGTAGTAAGTAAACTTAAATTTGCAGATGACACAAAAATAGGAGTGGCGGCAAACACTGTTGCAGCAGCAAAGGTCGTTCAAAATGATCTAGACAGCATTCAGAACTGGGCAGACACATGGCAAATTACATTTAATAGAGAAAAGTGTAAGGTACTCCACGCAGGCAATAAAAATGTGCATTATGAATATCATATGGGAGATACTGAAATTGAAGAAGAAAGGTAAGAAAAAGACCTAGGAGTTTATGTTGACTCAGAAATGTCTTCATCTCAGCAATGTGGGGAAGCTATAAAAAAGGCCAACTAGATGCTCGGATATATTGTGAAAAGTGTTGAATTTAAATCAAGGGGAGTAATGTTAAAACTTCGCAATGCATTAGTAAGACCTCACCTAGAATATTGTGTTCAATCCTGGTCACCTCGTTACAAAAAGGATATTGCTGCTCTAGAAAGAGTGCAAAGAAGAGCGACCAGAATTATCCCGGGTTTAAAAGGCATGTCGTATGCAGACATGCTCAAAGAATTTAATCTATTCAGTCTTGAACAAAGAAGACTACGCGGCGATCTGATTCAAGCATTCAAAATCCTAAAAGGTATAGACAATGTCGACCCAGGGGACTTTTGTGATCTGAGGCTGAGAAGTCATAACCCTTACTGGGTCTTCGTTTTGTCTGGAGACCATTTTGAGCAGCAGCAGATCCAAGCTGTTTTATGCTGAACATAAAATAATAGTAATATTACATTTAAAAAGGCGCTTTCTTTTTTTGGACCTCTTGAAAAGCTGTAATTTGTGGAAAGCTTTGACAGTGGACAATATGTTGAAGTGTTAACGCCAGATTGCTTGGCCGGGTTACAAGTACAATGCAAAGCTGCTGAGCTGTAGACCAGCATCAGGTGTGTGTGTGCATGTGTGTGTGTCTCTGCGTGTGTGTCTGTGTGTGTTGCTCTGCGTGCGTGTGTGTCTCTGCGTGCGTGCGTGTGCGTGTGTCTGTTTGTGTGTGTGTGTCTCTGCGTGTGTGTCTGTTTGTGTGTGTCTCTGTGCGTGTGTGTGTCTGCATGTGTGTGTATCTCTGCGTGTGTGTGTGTGTGTGTGTGTGTGTGTGTGTGTCTCTGCGTGTGTGTGTGTGTCACTGTGTGTGTGTGTGTGTGTGTGTTTCTATGAAGGGCATATCATATCTATTTTAATTACGAATCCAGCCAGGGAAAGCTTTGGGAAATAATAATCTTACCGGTAAGTCATTTTTTTCTTTCTTTCTAATACAATTTAGGAACATCCTTTAGTTATTGAACACTATGTACCTTTCTGGTCTCGAGCAGAATCATCGGCCGTGTTCTGATCCAGAAGAGTCTCGCTCCTCTGTCCTTCCAGATAATCAGTGAGGACCAGTTCCGGCAGCTGGAGAAGATTAAGACCATCGGCAGCACGTACATGGCTGCCTCGGGCCTGAACGACTCCACCTACGACAAGCCGGGGAAGACACACATCAAAGCGCTGGCTGACTACGCCATGAGGTTAATGGACCAGATGAAGTACATTAATGAGCACTCCTTCAACAACTTCCAGATGAAGATAGGTAGGCGTGAGCCTCTTCAGACCTCACAGCAATGCTCTACTGATTGATTTACTGCCCATGCTATTTAAGATGCGAAGCCCCATACAATACTTAAAATGATGCCTTATTTCAAATGATTTACTTTAATATAATTGGTCCTTCATCGTTTAATTTGGAGTGTTTGATTTGTAAGCATTTTCTGAGTGCACAATGACAGGAGGGATTGGGGTTGGAGGGGGGATTTTGTTTGTGTGTTTTTATTAGCTTTTCAATTCCACCGAAGACAGTGACATGTGAGTGTGTCCAGTCAAGTCATTAGAATAGCTGAACCTGTGCCCATTCACTAGTGTGGTCTGCTGAACAAGACAGTATCCAAACATTCACCGCTTTCAAAATGTTTCTTGTGATTGCCCATATACCAGCTTGAGCACATCAGGGATCCTTTACTTGAACTGCCCTGGCTGGTACTGTGCTGTGCTGCAGTCTGCATTCTCAGAAGGGTGCTCCACTCTCTCACTTTCAGGTCTCAATATCGGCCCGGTCGTGGCTGGGGTCATTGGTGCAAGAAAGCCTCAGTATGACATCTGGGGGAACACAGTGAATGTAGCCAGTCGCATGGACAGCACAGGAGTGCCTGAAAGGATACAGGTAACTTAAACTGTCAGGGTGCCCGTGGCTCTAAAGGGACAGGTACTAAGTGACCTGCTTACCATGGTGACGGATTGCTTGGCAACGTGCCATGCATCTCCCTGCTTATACTATGCACCTGGCATTCTTTATTCTTTGGTATAGCACAGTAAAAGTATTGAATGGTCTTTCACCTAAAACATATGTGATTTTCAGGTCAGAGAATAAATTAAAAGACTGTTGCATCTGTCAAATGTAAGCTTTGAACAATATCAGGTAGCATGTCCGTACTGCTGATGTATGTAATTAAATAGTGACTTCATCTTTACTCCTCTCTCTCTCTCTCTCTCTCTCTCTCTCTCTCTCTCTCTCTCTCTCTCTCTCTCTCTCTCTCTCTCTCTCTGTGTAGGTGACCACAGACATGTACCTGGTTCTGAGTGGTTACAACTATACACTAGAGTGTCGAGGTGTGGTAAAGGTCAAAGGGAAAGGTGAAATGATGACCTACTTCCTGAACGCAGGACCGCTCAGCAGTTAACAGAACACCTTTTATTATTTTTTATTATTTTTTAATATTTTATTTTTATATTGTTGAAACCGCTGGGTTGTGGGTCCCAGTAGAAGACCTGTCTAAGCAGTGAAGCGCAAGACAGTACAGATCTCGACCGACCTGCTGAGCAAAACGTGATGGGCTCTCCCGACGCTGGGAGACACTGGGATCCAGGCATGGCGGTAAAGGAAAGGGCCGTCTCCTTTTGGGTGTTGTCAGTGGAGAGGCAGGCCAAGCGAAAGTGACCAAAGATTTCTTGACAGACTTGTTTTTCAGTGGACCATGCTGTTGCTGCTGCTGCTAGGAAGAGGGGCACAATAAGGCAATCAAAGAACCTGCTTTCACAGCACCTTTCATGATATGAAGGAAGCGAATCAGTATTTAAAGGTTTTCAAAGCAAATCATAAAGCCCTGGACATGCTGCGATCTGCAGACTCCAAACCTGCACACCGCAGTCATGCTGGGAGATTCAAACTGGTCACTACAACAGAATGGTTGGTTGGTTGGTTTGTTTGTTTGTTTGTCGTCTGATGAGGCTGCGTTCCCCAGAGTAACTGTCGCTAATGCAAACCTATGACAGGGAACTTCATATGTGGGGACTCTTAACACAATGGAACACAGTAATGCAAATCTATTCTCTTTTGAGTATTTGAGTTTACATTTTTCTTGATGTGTAAACTGCAGACACTTTAAATTAAAACGAAAAAAAAAAAGCTCCAAAACAGCTGCTTTTTGTATTTTTGTCATTTTGTATTATGACTCAAGACAAATCTAGCAGATACCTGAGATTCTATATTTTGTAAAGTATTGTATTAGATGAGTACACCATGTGTATTACGGAGCATATAGACGCAATCTTGCACATTTGGTTTTCCTCTTCATCAGTTTTTAGGTCCCCAATATGAAGTTTTTGGGGGTTTTGTTTTGTTTTTTGAAATGTGTTTGAACAGTTTCTCTTCCAATCCACCTTCTTGCTATTCGTACATATTTCCCCCACACTCCCAGAAGCTGCTGTATTCAAGTCCAGTGGTGCTGATGGTAGTCTTCACAAGATGCTTGGTAGATCAGTCTGAAATAAGAAGGACGTGTCTCTGGCTCCTTCATAAAGGACATTCATGAAGAACGAAATGGTTCCAGTAACTGTATTATTATTATTATTATTATTATTATTATTATTATTATTATTATTAACTGGTGGACAAAGCCAGTGATGTACCTCAGTAACATTGAGTTCAATTGTCTTTATCTTTTTGTTTTTTTGTACTGAAAATGCTTTACTCGGGGCAATCTTCATAAAACTTAGTGTGTGTTTTAGTTGAATTTCTGCAGCTCTATTCTTTCAGAAACTGCACAAAGTGAGATTGTGTGTGATATAAAACTGAGCATGACAGTAGGAGACTTTTCTCAAAGGCACATTTGTTTAAGAATTTCATAACTATTCCAATCCTAGTTTAGAACACTATGCAGTGTTTTTTTGTTTGTTTGTTTTTTTACATGCAAATAAACTGCTACAATGTGAAAAAGATCAGCTATTCTGATGTGTGAAACCAATGCTGTAAACTTGTCAGTTGATGGTACTATGCTTGAGTTTAGATCCAAAATGAGAAATTGGGGAGTTATTTTTTATCCTGGATTAACTTTTGAACCTTGTGTGCTGAATACTGTTAAGGCATCATTTTTCCACCTTAGAAACATTGCTAGGGTGCGACATATGCTTTCTGCTTCCGTAGCTGAAAAGCTGGTTCATGCATTTGTTTTTTCGAGGATTGATTATTGTAACGCTCTGCTTGCAGGCGTATCCTGACAAGGTCACGTGTGTTGCCTGTCAGGTTTCGTGTTGATTTTAAATCTTCTTACTTTTAAGGCTTTACATGGTTTGGCTCCACAGTATTTATCTGATCTCTTATCAGTCTGCACCCCTTCACGCAGCCTTCACTCCACAGGTCTTGGATTGTTATGTGTTCTCTCTGTTCACCTGCGTTCTATCTTGGATTGTTATGCGTTCTCTCTGTTCACCTGCGTTCTATCTTGGATTGTTATGTGTTCTCTCTGTTCACCTGCGTTCTATCTTGGATTGTTATGTGTTCTCTCTGTTCACCTGCATTCTATCTTGGATTGTTATGTGTTCCCTCTGTTCACCTGCGTTCTATCTTGGATTGTTATGTGTTCCCTCTGTTCACCTGCGTTCTATCTTGGATTGTTATGTGTTCTCTCTGTTCACCTGCGTTCTATCTTGGATTGTTATGTGTTCTCTCTGTTCACCTGCATTCTAGGGGCAACAGGGCTTTTTGTTTTTATTCCCCAAAACTTTGGAACACCATTCCTAAAGAGATCAGGGATTCTGCCTCTCGTAATGTTTTGAAATCTAGCTTAAAGACCTACTTTTACTGAAAGGCATTTTTATGTTTTTATTTTCTGTTTTGTTTATTTGTAAAGCGCTTTGAGATGTTGCTTTTAAAGGCACTATATAAAATAGTTTATTATTATTATTATTATTATTATTATTATTATTATTACAACTCAAACAACAAATATTACTTATTTTAATGTGCAAAAAGGTAAAAGTATACTGAAGCGATGTTAACATGTTTTTACTGTGCAGCTCCAGCAGGTGGGGCTGTTGAGTTTTCTGTTACTCTGCCTGTTAAAACTCATTTGTAACCTGTATGTTTTCTAATAGCACAGCACAGAAGCTGTCCTTGTTATAAATGTCAGGGATATCCACTCCGGAGCCTACAGCTAACCTAACAAGATACCCCTCAGCTGCTAAAGCTCTCAATAGTTGCACCCAATCTGTGTAGCAGAGACACATTTCTCATGTGTTCCTGCAATTATTGATATGCCTTTCATGTGCACTGGTTAGAGATGAAACTTGAAGCATTTTCCCTACACTAGCTCAGCATTGCCGCTTATGAGGTACAATAATAAATCCACGTCGATCTTTCACAGCTTTTCAATAGCATTGCACCAGTATGGATAGTGTGTACCCAAAAGCACATACCCTGTAAACATAATGCCCCCTCAAATTCCCAGGCTGAAGATCTTTATAATATAAAGCCTTTTTTTACAAAGCAACTTGACTAGATTGTTTCCAATTTTTTTTTTTTTTTGGGGGGGGGGGGGGGGGGAATAATAATCCAAAACAGATGCCCCGCCCAACTTTGGTTGCCATGACATCAAAAGAATTGTCATGACAACCACAACACCACAAAGGCACAGCACTAGTGTTCTCTGCTGAGAATATTTAAACAAAAAAAGAGACATTGATAAATAAACACCAGAGTTGTGGTTCAGGCCTTGTCTTGTGTGATGAAAATATTGAGTCTCAATCTGCCCCTATATCGTGTACACATAATTAATTCAAGTACTAGTTGGCATTTTACATGGATGGGGCAGCAGTGTGGGGTAGTGGTTAGGGCTCTGGACTCTTGACTCTTGGGTTGTGGGTTCAATCCCAGGTGGGGGACACTGCTGCTGTACCCTTGAGCAAGGTACTTTACCTAGATTGCTCCAGTAAAAACCCAACTGTATAAATGGGTAATTGTATGTAAAAAATAATGTAATTGTATGTAAAAATAATGTGATATCTATACATACAATTGTAAGTCGCCCTGGCTAGCTCAATTGGTAGGGCACTGGCCTCTGATTTCCGGGGTAAACGGTTCAAATCCCACATGCGGCACAGTGTTCATCCCTTGTTTTCAAAAATAGTGTTTCATTTACCTTATAGAGGGAGAGGGGGGCAAACTGTACTGCTCTCCACAAGTCTCTTTTAAAGGTTCTGTTTGTGTGCATTCATTATTGTCTTCATTCTACTGAAAGCACACAATAAGAATCTTGAGAAAAGTAGTTTGCCCCGTTCCTCTTCTCTCAGGCAGCATCACCCCCACCCTCCACTCTCCACTCTCCTCCTTGGTGGTGACGGCCAGACACTCCCCCCTTTCTATCTTCTTCCTCCTTAGGCCAGGTCTTCTCTGCCTTCATCTGTGGAAACACAACCAACATCTGCTGCCTTTGACACTGTTGATCACTCTATTCTACTATCATCTTTCGCTGACCTGGGGATCTCTGGCACTGCTCTGGCCTGGTTCTCCTCCTACCTCTCCAACCGCACTTATCAGGTAACCTGGCGTGGAGTAACCTCCACACCTCGCCCTCTCTTAACAGGAGTCCCCCAAGGGTCAGTCTTTGGTCCTCTCCTGTCCCGCTCCCTGGGCCCCCTCATCGCATCCTATGGTTTCTCATACCCTTTCTATGCTGATGATGCTCAGATTTTCCTCTCCTTCCCCACCTCTGACTCCACCATCCCCTCCCGTATCTCTACCTGTCTGTCTGCTATTTCCTCCTGGATGCACTTGCATCACCTCAAACTCAACCTCTCTAAATCTGACCTCCTTTTCTTTCCCTCCTCCTCCCCCTCCTCTGATCTCTCTATCTCTGTTCCTCTGGAATCTACCACACTCTCTCCCTCTTCCTCCGCTAAGAACCTCTGAGTCAACCTGGACCCCTGCCTCTCTTATTCCCAGCACATCTCCACTCTGGCACGCACTTGCCGATTCTTCCTGAGCAATATCCGAAGAATCCGACCCTTCCTCACCAACTACGCCACCCAGCTCCTGGTCCAGGCCTTGGTACTCTCCCGCCTACACTACTGCAACTCCCTCCTGGCTGGCCTCCCTGCGTCCGCCACCCGTCCGCTCCAACTCATCCAGAACTCCGCTGCCTGCCTGGTGTTCTCTCTGCCACGCTTCTCCCACGCAATTCCACTACTCCACTGCCTCCCGATCACCACTCGTATCCAGTTCAAGACTCTTGTACTAGCCTACAGATGCCTTGACCAGATTGTACCCAGCTACCTCCAGATACTCATCTCTCCCTACACCCCCACTCGACCGCTCCGCTCCGCCTGCACTAGAAGACTGGCTCTACCTCCGCTACGCTCCCCTGCCTCTAGAGCCCGCTCCTTCTCCACCCTCGCTCCGCAGTGGTGGAATGACCTTCCTACAGCTGTCAGGACTGCCCAGTCCCTGACCACCTTCCGGCGCCTCCCCAAGACTCACCTCTTCAGACAGCACCTGTAGAACTCCTCGGTTTTTCCCCTGGGACACTTATCACCCTTCTTTAAATGTGCTTTACTTGCTCTTATCTACCCCCTATTTTACTGAATTTAATCCTGTACTTCAGAGTACTGTAATCTGCCAAGTGTTTAATCTGTAGTATTTTGTATTTAATCATATCCTGCTGTAACTATCACTGACACTGTTATCTGCTGTATTATTGAATTGTATTTTGTCACACTTGTACTTGCTTGAACCAAAGTCATTGTATTTATCTTGCTCTTAATTGTATTATTACTTGTACTGTAATACTTGAAATGTATTTGCTTGCGATTGTAAGTCACCCTGGATAAGGGTGTCTGCTAAGAAATAAATAAATAATAATAATCATAACTTACCTCAAACTGCCATCTTCAGGAAGAGGAGGCCATGGGATTAGCCCACTGCACAACCAGCTCCCACAGAAAAGTTGTGTTTTACCTCCTGAATATCAGGGAAATGATCAAATTCTTTGAAAATAAAGGTAGGAATCTTTTGGATTTGAACTGATAGATCTATACGGTAAATTAAACAATATCTTGGAACAATATCTTGCCTCATGAGGGACTTGCTCTACCAGCTGAGCCAGCCAGAGAGCTGAATGGCACCCCTGTAAAATGCCAACTAGTACTTGAATTAATTATGTGTACACGATGTACGGGCAGATTGGGACTGGATAATATTTCCAACACAAAAGACAAGGCCTGAACCACAACTCTCCTGTTTATTTATCAATGTCTTTCTTTTTGTATTTTTTAAGCAGAGAACACCAGTGCTGTGCCCTTGTGGTGTTCTGGTTGTCATGGCAACCAGAGTTGGGCAGGGTCCTGTGGGAGGGGCATCTTTTTAGGACAACATTTTTTTTCCACACCAAAAAACTGTCATTCCAATGCGCAAACCATAAAAATAAACTGTATGTATGCCCCTAAAGGCATCACTTTGTTTAACTGGGATTCAGCATCTTCAAATGATGAACACAGGTCGCTTTTCAGAGCAAGACAGTTTCAAATAGCACAGTGCAGTGATTATGCTGTGACTTGCTTAAACCACGTTGAACTCTTCAAGGAGTCGTCTCCTGTGGTTTTTCAGGCTGCTGTTGCAAAGATAGTTGGCGTGTCAACATTGTAGGTGCTTCGCCTTATGAGAAGATGTGATTTCATTATTTTCCATTTCATGTAGAAATAAAAAAACAGCAATTCATGTTGTTTAGGAATAAAAAAAACAACATTGACTCATATTTTAAATGTATAATGTATGAAGCATTTAATCATAATGTGATGTGATTTCATTCTTTTTCTTTTCATTTAGAAACAAAAAAGAGTGACTATGGTCATCTCATTTGTCTCTCATTTAATTGGGACAGCCGCTTATTCAAGATATATACTGAGGCACAGTGAAAAAGGAACAGTCTAACTTATACAGCAAAAGCTCATTGGACACATACATGTTACTTACATTTTAAATAGTGAGCAGACAGGTTTGTTGATTTGTTTGAGTAGGATTGTTCCTTGGGATAACAAAATACTGAGCTCAAGTCATGTGATTTCATAAAAACAGCAGGTGCTCAGTGTTTTATTTTGTATTTGAGTTAAAATTGACAAAATGAGTTGATTAATTATCTGTATACATAGCCATTTGAGAAGACATAATTTTAATTAATGCAAGATCGGCAAATGATACAACCATGTTCCGCATGAGAAATGAAGAGTGCCTGGTTGCTATCGGCATGATAGAAGGTGGCCTGTCTGTGAGAGAAGTTAATTGGAGAATGAGATATTCTGCTTCAAAAATCAGCAGACTAGTCCAGAGAAACCAGGAACGCAGAGACAGGCCACGTCCTGTAAGGCAGAGGGTCACCACACAGGCCCAGAACTGTTATGCTGACTGTTGCATTGTTCAAACCAACCGGTGGATGTGTGATGATGTGGGGAGGAATCTTCTTTAACACAAGAACACACTTGGTGCAGATTGAGGGCAACCTTACTGCTCAGCAATACATTGACGACGTCCTTGAGGCAACAGTTTTTCCATTCCTGCAAGCCAGTGTTGATTTTCCAGCAGGACAATGCTAGACCACACAGTGCTAGGATTATAATTGCACGACTTCAAGAAAACAATGTCAAGGTCTTGCCGTGGCCAGCTTTTTCTCCTGACCCGAGTCCAATAGAACATCTGTGGTACCAAATCGCCAGTGCCATCCACAGGAGACAACGCGACCACCCAACTTTCACCAGTAGTGACCCACAGCAGTTTATCCAGAGGCTGATCAGGTCTATGTGTCAGCACTGCCAGGATTGTGTTATTGCTCAGGGAGGTCATACCCTAGACTAACTTTGTAATGTTTTAATTTTAACAGTGTGTCACGTTTCATACTGAAAACTTATCATTATTTTTTTTATCTGTATTTCTGTTTACATTTTCTGTGATTTTGTTTGATATCTATGTTTAAAATATTTGATCAAATTCATTAGATCTGAGCGTTGCGTTTCTTTTGTGCATCAGTATATTTCCTTCTCCCTAGGGGTCCTGATAAAGCTGTGCCGTTTCTGGTGTCCATTACACTGATTTTAGTCATGAGGGAGCTAAATATGAACTGCTTAGATCCCTAAAACATAGCACCTCCTGACTCTACCAAGTCTATTAAAACCAAACATCAAGCAGTGAATTGGAATCATATTTAGTGTAACAATGTGTAAGACACCAGACATTTCAACAAAGACTGTACTGGGATTCCCCCCAGTTTTTACAGCAAACATTGGGTGCTGTTTTCAGAATACAATACTAGTGTGTTTACTGTATGCAACACACTCTACCCAGTATACTGTATACTACATGTGTACAAGCATTTCAAACTATTTCCAGAGCAGGTTATAAATCCAGTTCAGTAACAATCCCAAACGAATGCATCAGTCCACACTGACAAAACATTACCAGAAAGGATACTCTATACATCACTGAAGATACTACACATTTCAGGAGTTTATCTACACTAGTGATGCATTTCAAATTCAGCTACAGAACAAGCCCAGTACGTCCACATGTACTGTATGTTTTACTATACACTTACTGTGGTTACCTTTATCTAAACTCTCCAGAATCAGGACATGGTGATGGCAGTAAACAGGTGTTCTTGAGATCACTGCAGGTACAGTGATACTGTAGATTTCTTAGTGCCCCCCACCCATGTATTTTACTGTCTGTTTTATTGTGCAGTATTGTTCAACAAAGGACCATTAGAAGGAAAATGAAGAATAAAAAGAAGTCAGTAATATATAACTAGGGCTTCTGATCTTTGCTTTTAACTGATAAAACACCCCCGATACAAAAAAAATGAAATCAGTGGATAGCCAATAAACACTGAAAACACAGGAAAAACTGTGGAAATGGTTAATCAATTCATATTGACTTTACCCTTTTCCCATTAAAAAATAAAACCTACTACAAAAATAATAATAAATACATTTCCCAGTGCTGCTGGGCAATGTCCCTGACTTATCTGTCATTGATTAGTTCTGAATACTTTAAACCCACCCCAACTACTGAGTGACAGCACAGTCCTACATTTCTATTGGAGACTCCACTTGCGAGACTTAAAACAAGATTTCAATCAGGATGGAGGATTGTTAGCGGGATTTCAAGCTGTATTACAGTTAAGATACGGAGGATTTAAAACAGAATTGTGGCAAAATGTACAAAAATGCCTACACACAAAAACCCCAGAAGAATGTGCCCGTGACCATAGGGAATTCGTTGTGGAAGACAGCAAAGTAAAGAGGGTACAACTTAAGTGTGCAAGTACTGTTGAGTTACTATACATTTTTTGACAGGAAAAAAAAGTAACCGAAAACACTAATTTCATTCAGTATATCAAAAACGAAAGCCCCGAAAAAAAACGATTTACATTTAACTCGAAAATAGCTAAAAATAAGCACCGAAAAATACAATTAATAAAACCTGAAAAACAGAAGCCCTATACATAACATACACAATATGCAGGAAAGTACATTTCTGCTGGTTCTCAGAAAAGGGGGCTGTATCAGCAAAAGCATTTTTTGGGAGGGGGGGGTGGGGTGGGGGCAGGAGTAACTTCTTCCTCAAGCAGTAAGATACATTCAATCGGTTTGGACTCAACAACAATGTATTCTACTTTTTTTATTTGCATGTTTTGAATCTGCACCTGTGTTATCAGATTGTATTCTCTAAACTTGTATAGTTACTATACAGTTTTGTTTCTTTTCAGTTATATGATAAAACATTATTTGTATTTCACCTTGCCAAAAATTTAACTAAACCTAATACTGCAGTATCAAAGCAAACACTGAAATAAAGTAAAATAAAAATGAGTATCTTTTCTGGTTCCCCACTTTCTGAAATATTGAATATATTAATAAATACTGAAAACAGTCTCAGGCATAATCACATGACAAATCTGCACTCTGACGAGAGGCTGCGGGTTCTTCAGATACGCTCCTAAACATCCTCTTCGATTTGGTCACTTGAGTTATCGTTGATTTCAGAAGGAAAGTTCCATCTTTGCATAAAGATTGCATTTGGCAGAACCTTCTGTTCACACTGTTCCTGAGCTGTTTGCACATTCTGTGAACACTGACATTTGGAAAGGTGCTACAAGCAGCCTCTTCTTCAGACGTTGTAGTCGGGGGCTTTACCTTGGGGCTGCCTCAGCCTGATCTGCAGCGTGGTGAAGGCCCCCACTGTCACATGAAACAAGAGCTGCCACATGTTTCGCAGCTCATACAGGTACATGCTGCACAGGCAGATCAAACCAAAACTCAGGCAGGATTTCATGTTCCTCCAGCTCGTGCAGAACGCAAACAGGTAACACTGGGAACAATACAAACAATAAAAGAAGAAATCAGTGACTCCCAGACAAACACAGGATAAACGCTTTAAAAGTCCAGTAACACCTTCTCAACATTAAAACAACTAAGAGCAACAAGGAATACCTTTCCTAACTTCTAAAATACAGCCGCAATAGAGAACTTGCCAATACAAATATTTTGAAGCTGTAGGGTCTGAATAAATCAATACAGCAATGCCACCCTTGAATTGGCTAAAAGCTGGGAGGATTCATTTAGTATTTATACACATAATAAATGTATTCCACTTTCTGATTTACTGCAGAAGTGCGAATATGAAAACTAGATTATCAAAGTGGGAAACGGGCGGTAAAACCTCACCTGAATGGCAACATCATCCAATGAGTTACTGAGCTGTCAATATTGTACATTGTCATGTCAACACTACAAGTTAGCACGTTGTGTGTTGAGATGCTTCTTTCTATGTAAGAGATGCAGTTCTGGCTGCTCAAACTGTACATAATTATTACACTATCTGCACACGAGTTGACTTGTATATAAATACATTCAATTTTGAGAAATGAATCATCCCTCACCTGATAAAAGCAGGCTGCCATTCCAAGGAAAAAAGCAATAACATAATTGCAATCTTCATCTTCATTCTGGGCAAGGAAAGAGTAACATTTCACTGCAAATTAGCCCCACAATAACTCTTCATTCAGCACCCAGTGGACTACAGAGTTAATTCAAAGCATTCCTGGAATAATAACCATGGGAATGAGCCCCCCTCCCTGTGCTGAGTCCAAAGAATACTGAGCCAAGGAAAGAGGGAGGGAGGCTTTCAGCATCCTATTACCCTCTTGGAACTGCATTGTGACAAAATGTCCACTAGAGGGCAATGTTCTACAAATTAGAGCAAGAAAAAAGGTGAGCAGCTTCTGCTTGGTAAATACTGTGAACTGCTGCACTGCACTGCAGCTGTACTTTTAAGATGATAACATGGCAACGATTCATAGCAGGTTGCAGTAGCCCTAACAAATTAAATCATAGTAACAGTGTGGAACCAAGAATTTCAACTTCAAAGTTCAAGCCATTTATTTAAGGCTGTATTAACTGACATTCGTGAAATAGTGATGTTCTGGTATTTAGCGAGACACATATTTTAAAAGCAATTACAGAACTTCTCATTTAAAATATGGACTTTAGTACTAGTGTTTGATCTTCCTGATTTACCAACCAAGTAGCATGCCCTGTATTATCTGAGTGTCTAACACTGTGGATACACAACTTTCTGCCCAGATGCCTCAATGTGTTCACTGCAATACTACCACATGTTTTAAACCTGTATCATGACTTACGATATATCACAGTTTATAACTGTAGCATCTGTGCATTCATGCAAGAAACTCTCTATAGCCCCTAAAGCAATGGCACTCTCTGCCTGGTCACAGATTACCTGCAATATACTTTCAATGGCATGGACGCCCCGGATTAGATTCAGGCTTCCACACAGCAGGCTGAGCATACAGGAGACAATCCCAGCCAGCGTCACTGGCTCAAGCATTTGGTTAGGAGCTGAAAACAGGAAAGTAAAGGAAAAAAAGAAAAGATTGTAATAATGGTTTGCAGGTATGTTTAGTTATCTTAAATATACACCAAAAAACAAATACATGTATTGCATTGCAACAAAACCAGACAAATGTCACGTCACAAGGCTGTGCACTAAATGGTTTTCAATTCATTTCTATGAGAATGCTATCGAGACTGTATCCCAGGCACTTGTCTTAGGGTAATCTGCTCTATGTCACAGTCCTGAGGAGAAATAAACCTGTATTCATTGTGAATTCATTTCCTTTGCAACAGGACAAACCATTCTACAATGTCACTGCGTACGGCGCGGCAGCACTATTGTTTCCGCGTCCTGAACAGCTTGCAGTGTGCTGATCCCACTCAGAGGGTATACCACACATATATCATGCTTTAGCTGCTGGCTTCAGTCAAGCTGGGGATCACAGAACAACAGCACAGTCATCTGGAACAGCAACATTAAGATATTCTCCAGAACTTCACAAAACTAGAACATGTCCAGACACTGAAAGAGACTTCTCGGTTGAAAGGGTTACCTACATTTCTAATCATTTTCTTTTACTATTACATAAAGACATTGCATAAAAGATGCAACTTTTTTTTTTATTGTTATTGGGGGTAAAAAGATCCATTAATTCTCTCTTTTACACAAGTTGAATTTTATAAGCATGTAAAGAACTTTTCAATTTCCAAATTCCTTGCAATTTGTCAGCCAAACTTTAATACCAAACCCCACTGAGATACAACATAACAGAATAGCATGCAATTATTGCATTCAAAGCGCTGGTTACCATTTCTATACAAATTCTCAATGAAAAGGGAAAACATGAAATAAAAAGGGCTTGTCGGAGAGCGATCCACTGTCAGCACACTCGATGCAGTATTCCCCCCTCTCCCCCGTGCTGGCTTCCCTGACTGAGGTATGTGAGAATGTGTGAACAGAACACTCCAGCCTGCACCACATGGAGGGACAATGGCTTCAGTGAACCACATGCAAATCATGTTGCCTGGGTCAGTGGAGTGTGACGGGGCAAACAGAGAGGGCACTGAAGCAGAAAGGCAAGAAGAAAGGGTGCTCACACCTGGCCTGGCTACAACTGATTAGGGGCACAGAGGATAGAAACATTATTAGTCTTTTTCTACAGAAGCAGGGGCTGAAAGGTTAAAGCGAACACTTTTTGTTTTTGTATTAATAGAAAATAAAAATAACAAAAAACAGTAATAATCTTTTACAGTATACACTTACTGTTGTGAATATTTACAGAGTAATAGTTCTCGATATTTGCAACATGACATGTGCCTCTACTGGGGTTCTGGCCCAGGCTAACCCACAAACGATTACTAATATTAAAGGAAAGAGCTCACATACATTACAATGTACTGCTTAGAAGTGGAAAAGAGGAAACAATTTGTCTTCATATTACATAATAACAAACAAACACAATAGCATCCCCATTACACCAAGTTCAGTGAATGTAATCATATCACTGCAATAGCATCCCTATTACACCAAGTCCAGTGAATGTAATCATATTACTGCAATAGCATCCCCATTACACCAAGTTCAGTGAATGTAATCATATTACTGCAATAGCATCCCCATTACACCAAGTCCAGTGAATGTAATCATATTACTGCAATATCATCCCCATTACACCAAGTTCAGTGAATGTAATCATATCACTGCAAGAGCATCCCCCTTACACCAAGTCCAGTGAATGTAATCATATTACTGCAATAGCATCCCCATTACACCAAGTCCAGTGAATGTAATCACATTACTGCAATAGCATCCCCCTTACACCAGGTTCAGTGAATGTAATCACATTACTGCAATAACATCCCCATTACAGCAAGTCCAGTGAATGTAATCATATTACTGCAATAGCATCCCCCTTACACCAGGTTCAGTGAATGTAATCACATTACTGCAATAACATCCCCATTACAGCAAGTCCAGTGAATGTAATCATATTACTGCAATAGCATCCCCATTACACCAAGTTCAGTGAATGTAATCATATTACTGCAATAGCATCCCCATTACACCAAGTCCAGTGAATGTAATCATATTACTGCAATATCATCCCCATTACACCAAGTTCAGTGAATGTAATCATATCGCTGCAAGAGCATCCCCCTTACACCAAGTCCAGTGAATGTAATCATATTACTGCAATATCATCCCCATTACACCAAGTTCAGTGAATGTAATCATATCGCTGCAAGAGCATCCCCCTTACACCAAGTCCAGTGAATGTAATCATATTACTGCAATAGCATCCCCATTACACCAAGTCCAGTGAATGTAATCACATTACTGCAATAGCATCCCCCTTACACCAGGTTCAGTGAATGTAATCACATTACTGCAATAACATCCCCATTACAGCAAGTCCAGTGAATGTAATCATATTACTGCAATAGCATCCCCATTAAACCAAGTTCTTCAGTGAATTTGGCTCAAACCATTGGGGATGTACAGACTAGACACAACAGCACTGCGCGGTTTGGAGGGCCGGTGCTGTATTGTATAAAACAATAAAAGCAGTTCAAACTGAAGCATGCAGTACATTGCAGTCATGCTCTTACCTATTCCCTTGTATTTAGATGTGGATTGATGTGCAAACCCATTTACAGTCCCCAGGTCTGAAGTGGAAAGTTGGTATGGGGGTCGAAGCTTGATTTCTGTTTGCATGTCAGCAAGATTAATCTTAGTCGATAAAGACCGTGGGCTGTTATAACGATGTTTGGTCTTCTGTATGAAATTATCTAAAAAGATATACACGAGAAAGCCATTGTTAATTCATTTTATAAATAAATTACATTTATTTGTTTACAGCTGCTTGTTTTCTTGTAAATCAATACAGATGTGATATAACCACAACATATACATTATATATATATATATATATATATATATATATATATATATATATATATATATATATATATATACAGTACTGTGCAAAAGTTTTAGGCAGGTGTGAAAAAATGCTGTAAAGTAAGAACGCTTTCAAAAATAGACATGTTAATAGATTATATTTATCAATTAACTAAATGCAAAGTGAGTGAACAGAAGAAAAATCTAAATCAAATCCATATTTGGTGTGATCACCCTTTGCCTTCAAAACAACATCAATTCTTCTAGGTACACTTGCACAGTCAGGGATTTTGTAGGCATATAGTCAGGTGTATGATTAAACAATTATACCAAACAGGTGCTAATGATCATCAATTCAATATGTAGGTTGAAACACAATCATTAACTGAAACAGAAACAGCTGTGTAGGAGGAATAAAACTGGGTGAGGAACAGCCAAACTCAGCTAACAAGGTGAGGTTGCTGAAGACAGTTTACTGTCAAAAGTCATACACCATGGCAAGACTGAGCACAGCAACAAGACACAAGGTAGTTATACTGCATCAGCAAGGTCTCTCCCAGGCAGAAATTTCAAGGCAGACAGGGGTTTCCAGATGTGCTGTCCAAGCTCTTTTGAAGAAGCACAAAGAAACGGGCAACGTTGAGGACCGTAGACGCAGTGGTCGGCCAAGGAAACTTACTGCAGCAGATGAAAGACACATCATGCTTACTTCCCTTCGCAATCGGAAGATGTCCAGCAGTGCCACCAGCTCAGAATTGGCAGAAAACAGTGGGACCCTGGTACACCCATCTACTGTCCGGAGAAGTCTGGTCAGAAGTAGCCTTCATGGAAGACTTGCGGCCAAAAAGCCATATCTCCGACGTGGAAACAAGGCCAAGCGACTCAACTATGCACGAAAACACAGCAACTGGGGTGCAGAAAAATGGCAGCAGGTGCTCTGGACTGATGAGTCAAAATTTGAAATATTTGGCTGTAGCAGAAGGCAGTTTGTTCGCCGAAGGGCTGGAGAGCGGTACACGAATGAGTGTCTGCAGGCAACAGTGAAGCATGGTGAAGGTTCCTTGCAAGTTTGGGGGCTGCATTTCTGCAAATGGAGTTGGGGATTTGGTCAGAATTAATGGTCTCCTCAATGCTGAGAAGTACAGGCAGATACTTATCCATCATGCAATACCATCAGGGAGGCATCTGATTGGCCCCAAATTTATTCTGCAGCATGACATCGACCCCAAACATACAGCGAAAGTCATTAAGAACTATCTTCAGCGTAAAGAAGAACAAGGAGTCCTGGAAGTGATGGTATGGCCCCCAGAGCCCTGATCTCAACATCATCGAGTCTGTCTGGGATTACATGAAGAGAGAGAAGCAACTGAGGCTGCCTAAATCCACAGAAGAACTGTGGTTAGTTCTCCAAGATGTTTGGGCCAACCTACCTGCAGAGTACCTTCAAAAACTGTGTGCAAGTGTACCTAGAATTGATGCTGTTTTGAAGGCAAAGGGTGGTCACACCAGATATGGATTTGATGTAGATTTTTCTTCTGTTCACTCACTTTGCATTTTGTTAATTGATAAATATAAACTATTAACATGTCTATTTTTGAAAGCATTCTTACTTTACAGCATTTTTTCACACCTGCCTAAAACTTTTGCACAGTACTATATATATATATATATATATATATATATATATATATATATATATATATATATATATACATAAGCTGGCCTTGTTTAATGAAGAGATGGCAGAAGCTTCTGACTCATTTGCATGCATAAGCTGTAAGGCTCTCACCGAAGTCGATGAAGGAGTATGGTCGCACTGCACTGCTGATGCGCTTCGTGTCGTAGGATACAATAAACTCCCTCTGCAACTCATCCAGGAAACTGAATGCTAGAACACTGGGGTAGCTCTCCATGCAGACCATCATGTACCCCACTCCTAAAGAGCTTGTGAAGCTAGACAAATCAAAGCAAAGAGCTTCAAAATGAATGCTTAAATACACATACCACAGCAACAAACAACACACCCAAACAACAGACTTCATGATGTAGTGGTATCATAGCTTCTAGAATAACCTTCATTCATAGATTTCACAAGTTATCACAATATGGCCAGTATATACAGTCATGCATATACACTTATAGAGTCTTCATCCTACATATTAAGAGTATAAAAGAGATTCCAGATCACAGAACAAACAAACAACAACAAATTGTAAAAAACAATACATATTCATTCTCAAATGTAGCATTTGTCAGATTTGTATAGTTTGAAGCCTGTTTGCGCAGAGTTGCAGATCTTGGCTGGTGATAAATTGGGACAGTGTAAAGCAGGCCTGTCCCTGTTTCAGCAGTTACAGTAGTTACTGTAGTAACGAATGGGTTTTAAAATGAGGCCCAGCTGGGTTTCAGTGCACTGAGAATGAGAAGTCCTCTGTCGTGAGGAAATACTCATTGCTAACTGTCTGAAACTGAGGTACTGATTTATGAGCCATTCTGTAAGTAACAGGCAGTCCATTAAACACCTAAATAAAAATGCATGGCTGGTGACACCACGGCACCCCACACGTCTAGGGTCCTTGTGGCTCATAATTCATTTAGCAATTAAGCAACATTAATAGGACCTATTATGCTAATTATTTTGACAATGTAAAGCAATTCCACTCTAGTGAGCGGAATATTAAAAATAATATTTCTGTAATTGCTTTAAAGTCTCCTTGGAGGAATGAAACAGCAGCATGACTCACAGAGACAGAGACAGAGACAGAGACAGTCTGCTGGGTTTTCTTTTAACTTATTCTTATGAAGTTCAGATGATGAACGACGAATGTCAGAAAGTAGGAACCGGAATGGCGGCGCAATGCCCAAGGAAAGATACATCTGAGATTCAAATCCCCACGGGAACTCTTTAAAAGTCTTGTTGTGATGAATAGACAATTCTAGCAAGGAAAGATACATCTGAGATTCGAATCCCCACGGAAACTCTTTAAAAGTCTTGTGATTAATAGGCAATTCTAGGACTTGCACAGGTTTACTTCAAGTTATAGATTGACCTTGGATTCAACTTGTTTTGTTTTTTTCTAACCACAAGCATTACCGAGGGACACAGTTAAGTGATGATTAGCTGAAGAAGCAGATGTTTATCATTTCAAATCTGAAGGCTCAAGAACTTGCATAAAGGTAAAGCTGAGAATCATGTAATGAAATTCTTACTTTATGTTGTATTGTCCAGTTTTCAGAGTACATCTGTCTGGAAGCTGGCTGAGTTTTTTGGACAGTGTTTTGAGGTATTTCTTACTCTCCTGCACTCCCCTGTCCTGCTCATAGTCTGTAGATGCAGAAAGCGGGAGGCCGTCTCTCACCCGAACCACTGAGGCAAACAGAACCATGGACATCTTCAACAGAATTACTGGCAATCTGAAACACAAAGCAACGCTATTCACCAGTACACTTGGGTTTTATTATCTCAAGAAACCAACTAGCTTCACATTAAATAAATTAAGTTAAAAGTAAACACCTGCAATTAACAATAACATTTACCAAAAAAAAAAAACTAAATAACTTACACAACAGTCAACCAGGCAGTTCAATGAATTCACCTAAAAAACCTTCCAACCACAGATCATCCATTTGGGTTTTATTTGTTCCTACATATCAGCAGTGATTTGCTTTACTGGAGTTCATTAACTTCCAGTTTGCAATTTATTATAGCAGACACCAAAACACACTGTTTCCTTTACTTACACAGTTCTTTAAACATACCACATAAGACCTACACAAAAATGAGACCTGTAATCCTATATAAAACAGTGAAAACAACACCTTTATAAAATGCTTTCATTTTCACTGGTACACATACATTTAAGTGCATGTCATTTCCAAAAGCATCCATGCTGAAAAAATGAATGATTTATAGGATGATCAGTACCATGGACAGCACCTCAATGACCGCGCTCTCATTCAAGAGAGTCGTATTGTAACTTTAATGGGCGTTTAAGCTCATTTTAAGGGTGGTATGTATACACGTGAACTGTGTCTTTTACTGCAGGTGACAATATGACTCAGAGAATAACATGCTTGAATGATGAATGTGAAATATGCAGGTCTAGGTTACAGACCATAGTAAACAAATTGCTTTTCCCAGTGACTTATCAACCAGGGCTAAGCTGTGAAGTGGTTTCAAACTGTTTTTCCTAGTGACTAGTTAAATAACTGACGTCATGCTACTATAACGATGGAAAAATCGCTTCTAAACTGCACACTTTTGCATTTCCCTTTAATGGATTTTTTTCCCTTGCAAATTGCAGAATACGGCTTTCCGTTTCTTTGACAAGAATGTAATTCAGCTGTTCTTCGATTAACATAATGCTTTCTCATCGTGTATCACTTATACAATTTATTTATTTATGTAATTTACAAAATATCACAAGTACAAATCTTAAGTGACAACTTGTGTTCAATGCTCAACTGTAATCAGTAAATGACTCAATCCATACAGCTTCTAATGGAAACCACAGCCACTGGTTTATTCAAGAAACGGTTCATACCTCACTTTAACAGCTTCCCAAACTCATCCACTTGTAAGCCTGCTGGTGAAATCGGTAACCTCCATGTGATTTTTAGCTCATGGTTGGTCGGCCTGTTGGTAATGCAGATAGGAAGGGGTTAATCAAATGGTACAAGGCGGGTCTCGAAAGCGATGCACACCGCACCATTAGACTACAACGACATGCACTCTATATGAAGAATTATTTATTTTTGCTCATTCGGATTTCCGCTTAAATTAAAAATAAAACATATTCACAGATTTAACGCCAAAGTCTGTTTTTACAAATAAAATAAGGATAGATATTCATAAAAAGTTCCTAGACTAGTGTTAATAAAATAAACTATCAACAACACGGGACAGTTTCATACTTGTCAAAACTGGACAGTATTTAAAATAAAAAATAAAAAAACACACAACAGACTTCTTTATTTACTGAAACCACCGCACAGGCGAACAGCACAGGGTTACCATTTCCTCTTGAACGTGTATGTACTGGGACACCAGGGGCATTTCAAACAGCACAATAAGAATAAAACTGCTTATTCTAGCGAGAAGCCTGCACTGAAATCGACCTTATAAATCCCAGTGCAAGACCCCTGTGACTGTATACGTAACGACACAAAAAAAAAAAAAAGGATGTTGCGATCTGGAAACCAAGAATACAATACTGATTTTTATTACTGTTAATTTCATAAAGACGAACAATATGGTTTCTGCGTTTTGGTAAGTTACTGGTAACTGTTTTTCTTCAATGAACGACAAATACAGTTTTTGTTTATTTATTTTTAAATGTAACGCCAGCCTTTCACTCGGTCCTTCACGTTCCTCCCCGTTCCTACTCCACAACACCCCGCAGGAGTATCGAGGCAAATCCATGGCTCGGCATGGCTCCCGCAGCTGTGTAGAAGCTGCAGGCCTTATACATACAGAATAAAATTAACACAAGTGTTCGCGCTGACCTTGGCTGCGGCATAAAGAGGGTCAAATCGAAGACGGGTTTTTTTTTGTGTTTGTTTTTCACAGAAGACGTTTCCCCGAATAGCGCCACATTGCTTGTAACTTGTATCTGTCACATCCCAGTGATTTTATTCATGTATCGGAAGTCTTTGTTTACGTGGCTGTGCCGGTGTGCGTGGTAGAGCAATTGCATTCTGGGTATTATACGGCGCTTCACCGTAAGTGCAGTAACGCTGCCTGTCCAGGACCCGGGCAAAATAAAGGAGACGCAGCCTGTCCAGGACCTGGGCAAAATAAAGGAGACGCAGCCTGTCCAGGACACGGGCAAAATAAAGGAGACGCAGCCTGTCCAGGACCTGGGCAAAATAAAGGAGACGGTCTACGACTAAGCAGTTAGACGAATTGCAACCAGGAACCAAAGTCATCAGAATGTGCCACAAATACCTTGCAGCACAGATCACACAGCAAATGGGATTTGTAAATGGGGAGGCTTGCCAAAGCAACTCATTTTAAACCACCAACACAACAGCACCAAAAGAAGGATCACAGGCAGTCCACGTAATGCTAAGGGGTGTACCCTTTGATGCTAAAGTATGTTTTTGGGTAACGTGAAGAAATACGTTATACCACTGTTTAGCCTTCTGTGCAGCGTACTTCATTAAAAAAACTAATGAAACCTGCATGAAGCCTACCTACCTACCAAGCAGTGTGAAGTAAACTGCAGTCAATAACATCATCTGCACACTCCACTGTAGCTCAGAGAAGTAAAGCTAACTACACACACACACACATGCATACATACACGCACATGCGTACATTCATACACACATGCATGTGCTTTACTTCACACCTATGCTTTATTTCATTTGTAACATTCAGTTTCTGTTTTTGATTGGCTTCAGTGGAATCTTTAAGCTGATACAAATGAGCAATGCAAACACTCAATAACTTCTCCCAAGTATGTAATGAGCAATGAAAACACTCAATAACTTCTCCCAGGTATATAATGGCCTATCAGATGAGTCGGGTCACTGTTTGGGTAAAGAGAAGCTAAGGATTATCTGTTCCCACTGACATCAGTTCAGCTCCCTAAATCAAGCTTGCCATTCTGTGCATCAAAGCACTTGTGTATATTGAGTGTAATGCAGTTTGGAATTTCAAGTGCTGGTGATGACCTTGCAATTAGGTTAACTGTTGTGATGATGGCAGGACTAGTGAATTTGCTTTACAAGTGCTCATCTGTGTCATGCAACTTTTGAGAGCTGTCGTCATACATCAGATGTAGGCCCTCACCAATGAGAAAAACAATAGTTTATTTAAATAGTCTAGACACATCCCTGTAGTTATATACAGCAATAGGGGCAAACATGTTAATCAGGGACACCATAGAAGACTTCATGTAAAGCATGCATTCAAAGACAATTGGATAAGGCCCATTAAGAAAGTAGTTACATCAGTGGTAAAGGATATGGCTGTTTGCACAGGGAACAAAAGCATTCTCAAAGCAAGAATATAAAGTTGCCCTCTGGCCCTTTTGTGGCAAAATGGTTGCAAATGAATGCTAAACCCAATGTAAGGTTGTGTCACATAAGAAATAGAGATGTAAGCATGGATAGCAGGTCTGAATGAAACACTTCAGCAGCTTCCCAAGCCTTGCATTGTCACTGCATTTAAAAAGTGCAGGGTTATGCACATACTTTGATGCTGCTAAACCAGAATGACAGAATTCACTTGAACTACTATATACAAGACAGCCGTACAGATAAACTGGAGATCTGCATTAAGCTAAAGACATCACTACATTACAGTGATGGCAGCTTCCCTAACAGCTAATGACAAAGCTCTGGAATTCAGTCCAGGAAGGGGTTAACGTAGCTGGAAATGTAGGGCCAAGAGGAGTGTAATGCTGAAACAAGATGACAAGAGTGTAATGCTGAAAGTCAACCTTTGGCAGTTCAAACCCACACATAGACTGACAACACACACAAACACATTCTTCAAGATGTAGTAAAATAACATTCTGTAATCTCAAAACAATGTTAGGACTGCACAGATCTCCATCTGCAGGCAGGCGTGTTCTCTAACCTAGCTCTTGCTTGTTTGAAACCGCTGGCATTGTTGTGCTCCAGGGGGGGGGGTTCCTGTTGTTCTTCTGTCTTTTACAATGTCATGCCATTGCCAGGTAGTGAGGGACCAAAGCGACTGATCAAGAACCAAACCGAGAGTCACAGGGGTCGTAGACACTATAAAACCATGTGTGTTCATGAAGGATTTATACTGACAGCGCTGCTCTCTGCTTAGAAGTGTTCAATCTGTCTGAGGCATGAACACCTGAATTTGTTGTAACAAACAGAAGGGGCTGTACCTCGTGAGCAGCATTCCTCATAGGCTTCATGCATCTGCAACGGTTAAATGTCAATGCGATACACACATGTACAAAAAAAACTCTTGTGATTCCATTTAGGTTTGTTGATTAAAAATGAAGAAAAATCATGGGAATTAACATATTCAATTTAATGAAGGGACGTGTGCTAGAATCGAATAATCCTAAATGTATTTTGAATTGATTTATTACAGTATTGCAAGAAAAAACAAACAACAAAAATATTCTTTCTATCAGGAATCAGTGTAGTGCAAGAAAGCATCTCATTGTCTCGTTTCAATGATTGACAGCATACTTGCCATTTATCAGCACACAGAAGACACCAATTCAGGACAGCCCTGTATATAAAAGCACATTGTGAAATGCTTTCTGTAGCAGAGCCTAGAGCCACATTCCCTCCTGCTGGCAGAGAGAGATGTATGGAAAGCACGAGTCCCTCAGGCAGGGCCCAGGTTACTGTACCTTATCGATGGGCAGTAATGAGAAGACTGCATGCTCAAGACCAGTGGTGAACCAATAGCTCCATCCTGGGTTAAAGGGGTGCTGACCCACATCTTAATATTCACTTTCCTGCTTCTATTAGCACAAGCAATCTAATCACTGGTCCTCCTTTTCTTCTGTTCGATATCTTTCAGTCCTTTGCTTCCTGGTACTGAATCACATCTCACATTGTAGTTCAAATTGACTCCAACGGTCTAGCAGCTGCAACGAAGACAGTGACCTACAGCAAAGGAAACAGGATACAGTTCATACTTACTCTGTAGAGGGTTACATTTTAAATATTTGCATCATGAGTTAATGTAGAGAAGAAAAACATGTGAAAACCCATTCGGTTCTCAGCACAATAACGTACCAATTGTTTTTTTTCTGGTTAGAAATGCTTTAAGAACCATCACAAAGACACATTTACACATTGAATAAAACATACTGAAGAGTGGCATTGTGTTAGGACAAAATACTGTCTCTGTAGGCATATATTTATCCCCATTACAATTTGTAATTTAACTGCATAGGTAGTTCAAAGTGAAGTGCTGTTTTTGTAAGTAAACAATATTTTACAGTATTTCTTTATTAGTAAGTTTTCCAATCTGGTAGTCAACATTCCTAAAAGAAGAGGACACAGCTGTAGGGCCACTGTCTGTCTGCGCATTTCTCCAATTCATTGATATTTAAGGAATGAATACGATGTATGTTAGATTCAGGGAAACAAATCCAGTGTGAACACAGTTATCTTCAACGTACAGCCTTTATTTATTCATTCATTTATTTTGAGGACTTCGGAGATCACGGTAAAACTGTACATATGGCTAAAAAGCTCACTTAGAACAAATAAAGGCAGAATTGATTTCTTGGCATTGGTGGAACATCTGATATCACAATCAACAATTTGAACATCACTTTAAAACTTCTGGAATGAGATACCTAAGAAAAAGTGTCTTCTTTCAAAACATTACGATGATGATGCATCAAACTACATGCTTCAGGAGTAGCACTGTGGAAATGATTCTCAATAAAACATTACGATGATGATGCATCAAACTACATGCTTCAGGAGTAGCACTGTGGAAATGATTCTCAATAAAACACTACGATGATGATGCATCAATCTACATGCTTCAGGAGTAGCACTGTGGAAATGATTCTCAATAAAACACTACGATGATGATGCATCAATCCACATGCCGCTGGAGTAGCACTGTGGAAATGATTCTCAATGAAACACTCATGATCAGAGCTGGACACAGTTCATGTGAAGCCTGTACATTTAGCACAGTACATTTCACTAGATTTATAAGGCTGTGTACTTCTTAATTTATCTTGCATTAAAAAAAATTGACATGAATTTGTTGAACATTTCAGCGAGCTACACAGCACACACAAACATGCATTCAGAGATTGTTTGGCACAGTAATTGCATGTCCTAGAACTTTCATTCTTGTGCAATTTTACATACAAGTGTAAACAATTCTGTTACTCTTCACTGGAGCAAACCACCCATCTGGAAAGCAAATGACTACACCCTTCAATGATTCCTCCCTGTCCCCGAGAACCTTGCTTAAAATGAACTAGATCCCCATCCAACTTCTTTGAGTAATAAAAAACAAGCATTCCAGAAACGGTTTCATTCTGGTGGAGTATTCACTTCCCTACTTGCTATGCAGGGATGAAGCTGTGCCTGTAAACAGCATCCTAAATTTGTCTATTGAGATATTTCAATACAAAGTGCATACTGTACTCCAGGTGTTGCAGCTGGGATACTGCACAGCAGGATATACATTCATTCAAACCCGCATGTATTACAGCTGCAAAAAGCTAAACGTGTGAACACCCTCATCCCTGAAGCATATGAGGAAACCTGATGAGAAAGAAAGGCAAACTGCAGACTGGATCTAGCAGCAACAGTACATTAAAAACAAGAGTTTCCCAATGTACAGCAATGCTCAGCAAAGACCATCCCACATGATTTACAGTCTGGACAGGTGTGACTCGGAGTAGTTCATATTGAACTCAGTGTAGCGAACGCTTTACAGCGAGGACAGGTGTGACTTGTAGCTCATATTGAACTCAGTGTAGAGAACGCTTTACAGTGAAGACAGGTGTGACTTGTAGCTCATATTGAACTCAGTGTAGAGAACGCTTTACAGTCAGGACAGGTGTGACTTGTAGCTCATATTGAACTCAGTGTAGCGAACGCTTTACAGTCAGGACAGGTGTGATTTGTAGCTCATATTGAACTCCATGTAGTGAACGCTTTACAGTCAGGACAGGTGTGACTCGTAGCTCATATTGAACTCCGTGTAGCGAACGCTTTACAGTCAGGATAGGTGTGACTCGTAGCTCATATTGAACTCCGTGTAGCGAACGCTTTACAGTCAGGACAAGTGTGACTCGTAGCTCATATTGAACTCAGTGTAGTGAACGCTTTGGAACCTTTGGAAATGCTATTTTTCAGACACTTAAATTTAAGGCCACAATTTAAACTATTTTATTCATACAAAAATAGCTTCACACATCACCATAACCTTTACAATTTTACACCCATTTTTTTTTTTCGATTTTTTGTAAATTGTTGGGGTCTCAAACAAAAAAACTGTTTTTTGAATAGTACATACTCCTGTAAAAACACACATTTGACAAACGCTTCACCCAGTAAAGAAAAACACCTTTAAAAAGCCACCCGCAGACAGTTGGAAACAAGAACGTTTTGCATAGGTAACGTGTACTACTAGAGCACTTTGGAAATGGTCATTTAAAAAAAAAAAAAAAAAAAGATTAATCTCAAAATGGTCGTATTGTATCACAAATATTGTCCAAACTGCTGACTGTGTATAAAAAGCTCCGTCTGTGAAGAAGGTGTCAGGTCCCTGGTTACAGTAGTGCTGGGCTCCGTTCATTCACAGTGCAGTGGTAGTCTCCTTCCTCCCAACAGATGCCGTTACAACTCTTCTTTCCGCTTGCCCACCTTTTCCTGATCCTTCCCTCGTAGTGTCTTCATGAAGCCGATAAATCCCGACTCCTACAAACGAATGAGATGACAGCGTTACAGCGATTCTGTCTCCCCGACTGAATTCAAACCCCTAAACTAGAAATGACAGCTGCATGCCTGGGGTTTGTATTTGAAGAGCCTGCTGACTGCAAGTCAGATTACTGCCACAGTCAGCAAGACTGAGATCTGGAGAATGAATGCACCGCCTTCACAAGCTTCATTTAAACGGTACAGCTCTGTTCCCGTCTCTGCTCTACATGTGGATTTAGCTTTCTTTATTGCTTTCACATTGAAGGATAACCACATTGCAATTGTACCAAACAGAACAGCATGGTCTTCTCCAGATTACTGTAGTAGATCTGCTCCATTACACTGCATGTACCAAACAGAAGACTAGCATGGTCTTCTCCAGATTACTGTAGTAGATCTGCTCCATTACACTTACCCCTCGGTCTCCACTGTATTTCTCGATGAATTTTCCATAGTTGTAGTAATTGAAGGTCGGGTAACCCTCGACGCTTTCTTGTTTGCAGAGCTCATTGTTCTGCCCTTTGGTGCAGTCCACAGCAGCATAAGCAATCTGAAACACAAGGAGCAGGGGGTTAGACCTGCTAAACATAAGCAAAACCGCAAATGAACTAATCATCATCAAGAAGAAGAAGAAGAAGAAGATGACGAAGACGAAGACGAAGACGAAGACGAAGACGAACAACAACAACAACAATAATAACAGGCTTGTATTGGTATGTGTAGGAGTTAAACTGCTAAGTTTACCGCTCTGTGTTTCATCATTTACAGCCTCAATCCTATGACTGTTTTTATAAAGCTTGACCTTGAACTGTTTTCCAAAAACAGCTTTCCAAGTTTCACCCTGTTGACTTTCTTAATGAAATTGGAAGCTTCATAAGAAATGTCTCTCATGCATCAGCAAAATGGCTAAAAAGACAAAAAAACAAAACAAAAAAACGCCCCCAAAAAAACCCTTTCAGCCATGGCGTCTAGTGTGAGTTCATGAAACCTGATTCACTTGAGGCCTGGAACAAAGAGTGGACAACTATGATGTGACAATGACCTCTGAACAATGAAAGCAATGACAAATCTGGGAAATACTGGAGAGAGCCTCAATGCCAGCATGTGTCCTAAAAAATAAATAGCCAACGTGGCAGTGACTAACTGCGGCAAGGTCTCCAAGCCCTGTCCTCAAAACCCCTTTAAAAAGCAGTAACTGTGCGGAGCCCTTCCAGTATTACAATCTGCGTGTCGTGTATGGGATGGATTGAATTCCAGCCGCTGCTCTTAATGGAACCCATATTGACCACAGCTTTGCAAATCCAATGATTTCAGCACATGAAACGCCACCACACTATAGATTTTAGATGAGTGCTAGTTTAGAGTCATTTTCATGAGAAATGGGAGGCAATGCTCCATCAAAGTAACTCGGCAAGCATACGTGTATAAGCTCAATAATCCATTTAGTCAGGCCTGATTGAGATGTTCTACTCTCTGTCTAAACACATATTGAATAACATAATATGTGAAAACTGTCCATATTTGAAAGGAAAAAAACAGGTTCTACCTACTTTAACTTTATTGTTAATAATCTAAGAAGTCTGTCGTTTAATACTGCATGGTCCTGACATTTTCATCACGCCTCTCTCACTGCTTTGAGTTGAAAATGCATGTTCCAGGTTCATTCATTGTAAAATCCTTTATGCTTATTTGTTACTAATACATAATTTCATAAGTAGAAATAATACCAAAATGAAATAAAAAAATATAAATGTTTCAGATATAAGATTCCGTCCTTCCCCTTTGACTCACTCAGCATTGAGCTGACCTCAACTGACCATCAGGTGAAGCTTTTTAAACATTTCACAGCAGCTTCAAGAGGCTACATTGTAGCAAAGCTGCTTCATCAAAAACATGCATGTCAGTGACATACACCTCCTGCCTCTGCTGCAAATACAAAACTAGAGCTAACAGTAAATCACCACGACCTGCTATACATTCACCTGGAAAAACACACACCCACAGACACCCATCCACCTACAGTACTGCCATCCACAGAGACACCTACCCACCTACAGTACTCCCATCCATCTACAGTACTCCCATCCAGACAGACACCCATCCACCTACAGTACTGCCATACACAGACACCCACCCACCTACAGTACCCCCATCCACCCAGACACCCACCCACATACAGTACTCCCATCCACCTACAGTAGTCCCATCCACCTACAGTACTCCCATCCACAGACACCCACCCACCCACATACAGTACTCCCATCCACCTACAGTACTCCCATCCACAGACACCCACCCACATACAGTACTCCCATCCACCTATAGTACTGCCATCTACACAGTACTCCCATCCACCTATAGTACTGCCATCCACACAGATACCCACCCACCTACAGTACACCCATCCAACTACAGTACTCCCATCCAGACAGACACCCATCCACCTACAGTACTCCCATATACTGATACTATCAATAACGTGCTAAAAGAATGGCAACTGTATATGCATTCCAGTAGAGAATAACCCTTCTGAACTGGACTGAGTCTTTATACATGCTCAAGGAGATGCATCCCAGTGGAAGAGAACAACCCTTCTGAACTGGACTGAGTCGTTATACATGCTCAGGGAGGAACTCCTGTCTACTGTACATGCCCTACATTTGTGCTGCTAAAATATACATTTAATAAAGTAAAGAAGAACCCAAGATCAAAGCTGCCTTTTTATTTCATTATGTCAGCTTGTAAATCTGAAGCGTGTGGTTAAGAGTGCGTTTGTACAGCCTTGCCCAGAGAGTCCCACAGGTAATAAAACACAGCCTTTATGATGTCTGTTTTAGAGACGGCCCCAGATAGGACTGAAAGTCTCAAATAAAATCACATTAGAGCATAACTGAGTGCTGATTAACCTTAGGCTGGTTTAGGGAAGAAAAGTGTTGGAAATTGTTGTTGCATTCACAAGGAGGCATTCATCATTTTAAAACTAGAGCAGGAACTCCAGACGCTGCTCTGGTCCGTCAGCACAGAGAAGCTGGTTACCTTTCGGTCGTCTTTAAACAGGTCAGCGGCGGCTGTGAAGTGGGGGACTGCATTCTTACAGTGCGGGCACCCTGGGGGAGAGCAGGGAAGAGAAACATGACCATTACAACATGTTTGATACTTTGCATTGTTTGTTCAGCAAAAGTGTGCAGCGTATTGCCATCACCAATAACCAGAGACTATAAAATACTGCATTTCCAAAAACAAAGAAAGAGAAAATTCAGATGCTTATCTGAACAGTGTATTTTAGTTCTAATGAAACTAATTCAAAGGATTCCTTGACTGCCATTTTCTTGAACCACGTTCTTGTTTTTCTCATTTGAAAACTAATTTACATTCTTTAAAAGCAACACAATAATTCTGCAGTTCTGCTGTTTTTTTCTTATTAATTAGGTTGATTGGAAGTACTATAAGTACTTGAAAGAATCCCAGAACAGTGTCATGACAAAATCATTGTGGCGCCAACAAGACACCAGACAGTGGGTCTGTGCCAAGCTGTTAAAGCTAGCAAAAAGATGACTGGATGCTGATTTCTGCACCGCGGGACATTAGCTGTTCCATCAGCGGTTTCTGAGCGTCTGATTTCACTGCTCCAACAAGCCCGAACTGTGCGACCAACGCGCTCTGCAACTGGTGGTCCATGAGTGCGCTTATGAATAATTGGGTAGAAAGGCTTTTTTTTCATTTGATTTAAAAGGTCAGGCAGTTTTCCAGTGGTGTGTCAGGTCAATCTGGCCCTACTTCATTGCCTACAACTCATGTGAAGATCCAGCTTCACTGAAATAGCTCAGGCCCTCACTGAAGTGCTGTTTATTATTACACTACACAGGCTTCAAACCAATTTGAAGACATAACCCTCCATAGCATGAAAAAGTGCATTATTACTGTAGTGGGCATATAACTAAACACGTGGGGCTTTTTCCACTAGCAGCACTCGCTGTGATCTAATCATACATGCACATTCTCCAACACATGATTTACCAGGATCCTGCTCCACTCCCGACAGTCGTGAACATGCCATCGAATGTCCATCTGCCCTGCTGTGGCAGGATCACAGTCTGAGGTCAAGACTAAGAGGAGGATTTCCTCTCAGAAACCCACAGATGGGCTCCAAAATCATTCAGAATCCTTTAAGATCAGTTTTGATAATAAATCTCACAGCCATTCCAGGGTCATTTTTTTCTGAAATATTTTCTGTAAACTGCAGGACTGTTTTGCTTGCTGCAAGTAAACAGAATTTTAGGGGTCCCGAAGCACGTGCAGACTGCCTGACAGTGTTCTTCTTCTTAGCAGTGTTATTGACTGCGCCAAGGCAGGTCTAGCTGAACACTTCATGCAAGAGGTGCTCTAGTGGTTCTGATTGGCTGTTGAGCCGGTGAATCACTGCATGGCCGCGGCTAGGGGGGCCAGTGGTTCAACATGTTGCTTTCTCTGTACACACTTTGTAAAAAATGTCCTTAACACGATGTGCTGTCTAATCCACAGCGACTAGTTTCATACATTTCCTGCATAAAAATCACAGACTCAAAGGTACGTATTCACTGCTGCTTCAGATACAAGACTGTAGATTGATCCTCAAACACGACTAACACCCTCCCCGTTGTAACAACGAGTTAATTACAGTGCGTTGATCCCAGTCACAGTATAGTGGCTGTGCTCTAAGTGGTGACAGCTCACTGCACACTTTTCCTCAAGGACTGCTTGCAATAAGCAAGCAGTAAGTGGTGTTAATCTAAATGGGTTTAAAGTCCAGGATTTGTGAGGGTGCATTTGCTACACCACTGCTAGATGGTACTGCACAGTACACCGAGGTCTGTGCACCTGATCTAAGGAGTGCTGGAGATAAATGAAGAGTATTGATATCAAGCTGTTTGTGTATCAAGGTTCTGAAAAACAAAGAGCTAACAGAGTACGCACTGAAAACAATTAAAGTGATTTATGAATCAGCTGTTATTTAGTTTTTACTGAGTAACTTAAAATTGAGTGTTTGAGCCACATAAAAGTAAAGTAGGTCATGATCAATCTGCAGCAAAGCGAGCACTGCAGAATGGAGATGCTGAATGTTTGCCTCGTGTTAACGGCACAGTCACAGGAGCACCTGCTGGTGTTAACGGCACAGTCACAGGAGCACCTGCTGGTGTTAACGGCACAGTCACAGGAGCACCTGCTGGTGTTAACGGCACAGTCACAGGAGCACCTGCTGGTGTCACCTGCTAAGCAATGTCAATGAAGTTAGTTGACACACTAGGTATACGTACATGCATTTGAAGTCCAACTCTAGTTCTGAAATCGTCAGCCAGCACCCTAAATTCCATGCCCACTTTTAGTGCCTCAAACATAAGAAATAATCTGAATCTGCTGTGTTAAAAGCAGGTTGATCTATACCGCTAGAGTATGAGTGACAATTACAGCTTCCTACTTAACACACTTTTCAATGAAAGGGGTTTTGTCCTTTGAGTTTAATGAGCACCAAGCTACCAAAGATGCTAAATAACAATTAGCATATTGTCTCAGGGAAGTGAACAATGAAGAGACGTGGATCAGAAAGCAGAGTGACTTACAGAGCCCTGAACAGATTCATATATTACTGGAGCAGACAGAAGACAAACTCAAAGGGAGTATTCTGTGTGTTGTTTAGGGAGCAATGCAGGGATTATCTAGAACAGATTCTAGAACAGCCTGTACAAGTTGGTTGGTAAGCTTGCATAGTTTTCGTTTTGCAGTGACCATAGTTGGGTCCAATGTAGCGCTTAAGTATTTCTACAAAGATAAAAAATAGCTGTACAATTTATACTAAAAACTCTACCAGTGTTGGTACATTAGAGACATTAAAAATACTGCATTTATTGCAAAGCCAAAGGTTGCTGAGCTGTGGAGGGATTATCAGGTCAGGTTAGGTAGCAGCAGTGGAGGATCAGGTAAGGTTAGGTGGCAGCAGTGGAGGATCAGGTCAGGTTAGGTAGCAGCAGTGGAGGATCAGGTCAGGTTAGGTAACAGCAGTGGAGGATCAGGTCAGGTCAGGTAGCAGCAGTGGAGGATCAGGTCAGGTCAGGTAGCAGCAGTGGAGGATCAGGTCAGGTCAGGTAGCAGCAGTGGAGGATCAGGTCAGGTCAGGTAGCAGCAGTGGAGGATCAGGTCAGGTCAGGTAGCAGCAGTGGAGGGAGGATCAGGTCAGGTAGCAGCAGTGGAGGGAGGATCAGGTCAGGTAGCAGCAGTGGAGGATCAGGTCAGGTTAGGTAGCAGCAGTGCAGGGAGGATCAGGTTAGGTAGCAGTAGTGGAGGGAGTATCAGGTCAGGTAGCAGCAGTGGAGGATCAGGTCAGGTTAGGTAGCAGCAGTGGAGGATCAGGTCAGGTTAGGTAGCAGCAGTGGAGGATCAGGTCAGGTAGCAGCAGTGGAGGATCAGGTCAGGTTAGGTAGCAGCAGTGGAAAATCAGGTCAGGTCAGGTAGCAGCAGTGGAGGATCAGGTCAGGTTAGGTAGCAGCAGTGGAGGATCAGGTCAGGTCAGGTAGCAGCAGTGGAGGATCAGGTCAGGTCAGGTAGCAGCAGTGGAGGATCAGGTCAGGTTAGGTAGCAGCAGTGGAGGATCAGGTCAGGTTAGGTAGCAGCAGTGGAGGATCAGGTAAGGTTAGGTGGCAGCAGTGGAGGATCAGGTCAGGTCAGGTAGCAGCAGTGGAGGATCAGGTCAGGTTAGGTAACAGCAGTGGAGGATCAGGTCAGGTTAGGTAACAGCAGTGGAGGATCAGGTCAGGTCAGGTAGCAGCAGTGGAGGATCAGGTCAGGTCAGGTAGCAGCAGTGGAGGATCAGGTCAGGTCAGGTAGCAGCAGTGGAGGATCAGGTCAGGTCAGGTAGCAGCAGTGGAGGATCAGGTCAGGTCAGGTAGCAGCAGTGGAGGGAGGATCAGGTCAGGTAGCAGCAGTGGAGGATCAGGTCAGGTTAGGTAGCAGCAGTGCAGGGAGGATCAGGTTAGGTAGCAGTAGTGGAGGGAGTATCAGGTCAGGTAGCAGCAGTGGAGGATCAGGACAGGTTAGGTAGCAGCAGTGGAGGATCGGGTCAGGTCAGGTAGCAGCAGTGGAGGGAGTGTAAGGTCAGGTCAGGTAGCAGCAGTGGAGGGAGTATCAGGTCAGATCAGGTAGCAGCAGTGGAGGGAGTATCAGGTCAGGTCAGGTAGCAGCAGTGGAGGATCAGGTCAGATTTGCAGACATGCTTACAAGGAGCGAAAAACATGACGAGCGCGTGCTTCTTCTTCTTCAGGGACTCGCGGAAATCCTGCACCCCCAGGTGGCTGACACTGGAAGGCTTCTCTTCCCAGGACTGCTCCGGCGGAGGGGGGGCCTGTGGGCTGAGAAGGACAAGAACACGCAGTCAACAAGGGCACTGATCTTCACATTGGTTTTGCAACGCAGAACTGCAGTACTGTATCTACATGGTGTGTACTGTGCTGGAAGGCTATCCTACAAAAGAGCTTTTCCACAATACACATGAGGGCTGCCAGAGTTACTGTGCACCACCAAAACACAATGGTGACCCAATTGCCATTGCGAAGAGTTTAAACTGAAGGAAGCTAACCTCTCACTGATAACATCCGGTCTCAGAATTGAAAACGGTTTTCCAAATCTGAACAGCTAAACCACAAGAATACAATTGCAATGATTTTAAAGCCATCAGTCTGCGGGACTTTACTGCACAGATATCAGGTACCGCTCATCTGTACAAGAAACGCAGTGATTTACAGCTTGTGTGCGCCCTTCATCTTTATTACACAGCATCACATATCCCCTGCTCACCCATCCATGCTATTGGCATCTTGCTCCTGTAATCACTTACACTGTTCATTTGAAGGCCAAATGACATTAGAAGGTCATTATACCGAGATCCTGATTGTAATGAAATACAGTTTGGATACACAAAGACGTTCCTATCAGGCTGAATTGCAGAGCGTGCAGTTCATTGGGCGCGCATGACCCACGGTAACACCAAAGCAAGGTTGTTCCATTTGCAGCCAAGGTCAGTCAGTCAGCCCTCAGCTTCATCCACTTAAAACACCGTCAAACTGGTTCACATTTACGCATGTTGCCAAACTTCACCGGGGAAGAATAAGCTGCACTTGTTAGCACTGTTTAGGGCATCCCTAGATCTTGCAGAAATGCAAACAAAGCCGGAGTGTTGGCACTAATGGGCTCCTTCAGCAGCAGCAGTCTCTCAGCAGATGCCAGTGTTACACTGTGAAGCGTGGAGAATGAAGAGAAGCAGAAAGTGCTACGCGGAGCTTGGGCAATGTGGGCAATGTGGGCAATGTGGGCAATACAGCGAAGGGGGAATCCGTCAGGGCAGTGTCTGTTCTATAAAAACACTGGCAGCTGATCACTTCCCTCTGGGTAAACAAAAGGACATTTTCTGCTTTTGTTTTTTTTTTACCAGAGGGGTGATGTTTTATCATAATTGTACACCTTGCGCTGTAATTTCTTTACATAAAACAGAAATATTTTACAATATTTCACTCAAGAGAAGCAATATGCTAACTCAATCAATTTAATGACTTCATTCCCAGGGGAATCATTTCAGAGGAATGGCAGCTAAACAAAGTCCATGTGAAAAAGCATGTGATCTGTAACACTGATCTGGCCAGAGGTTTAAACCATGTGGCAGTGAACCAGTTCATTACTGTAAAACACTGGCAATTGAATGGAAGTGAGAACCCTAGAATACAGCTGTGTACCTCTGCTGGAGAAGAACTGGGACAGTGCCAGCCGTTTCAACTCATCTAACCAAGCTGGGGTGAAGGGATTATAAAAGGGGTTTACCCCTTGTAACAGCCTTTCAGAATTAAAACCAACTTTCTGCCCTGAATTTATAAATCTCTCATACAGTAAAAATATAATTCTAACAATTACCCCTTGTAATAGCCTTTCCAGAATTAAAACCAGCTTTCTGCCATGAATTTATAAATCTCTCATACAGTAAGAATATATGAGATTTGAATTGCTAGATTTTGCCTCGTCACTTGCTCAAAAGTGAAAGTGCAAAGATGTAATTTATACCCAGACTGAACCATTCTTAATTGTGAATGCTCGCTGTTCCCTGGTTTCATACACAAGTCACGGCTGCAGCAGCAGACAAGCAATGTTAATTTAGAGGCACTGGAGCTGTTGACAGCTTAACCTTTATGTTGACAGTGGACGTTCCTTCTGTACTTAGTGCTTTCTTGTCATTACATAGGAAAGAGGAACAAGGGACGTTTAGAAACACAAAAGCCTGTTGTGTGAGCTGTGCATTTAAAAGGTGTACTTGTTGAATCATGGCTGAGTTGTGCATTTAAAAGGCGTACTTGTGAAATCATGGCTGAGCTGTGCATTTAAAAGGTGTACTTGTGAAATCATGGCTGAGCTGTGCATTTAAAAGGCGTACTTATTGAATCATGGCTGAGTTGTGCATTTAAAAGGCGTACTTGTTGAATCATGGCTGAGTTGTGCATTTAAAAGGCGTACTTATTGAATCATGGCTGAGTTGTGCATTTAAAAGGCGTACTTATTGAATCATGGCTGAGTTGTGCATTTAAAAGGCGTACTTGTGACATCATGGCTGAGCTGTGCATTTAAAAGGCGTACTTGTGACATCATGGCTGAGCTGTGCATTTAAAAGGCGTACTTGTGACATCATGGCTGAGCTGTGCATTTAAAAGGCGTACTTGTGAAGCCACTCAATGATCTTGTCCTTGCTGCGGAGGTGTGGCAGGGTGTATTTCTCCTCTCCATTCTCAAAGTACTTGACCGTAGGGAAGCCGGTGATGTGGTACCTCTCCCCCACAGCTTTGTGGATCGTGGAGTCCACTGCTGCCAGCACACCTGGGCTCTGATTCAAAAACATGCAATATAAAATGAACATGAAATGATATTCCTTACACCTTTCGAGAATTACAAGAGGTTTGTTTTGTATGAAGACTGCGTTACCACATGGCACTTGAACCAGGTGTAATGGGTGCCAGTAGAGGGTACAGAACATACCAACAAATCTGACATGGAGTCATATATTCAGGTGCAAATCTGACTGCAAGAACTGAGACACAGGACACAGCAATGAAATGTGATTTTAAATATCGCTATTACCTGGCCTTTGAAATAAACCCCTTAGTGCACTAGGAAACTCTGATTAGGGTTATTAAATGTGCTATCTGATAAGATTCTTAAGAGTTTTTACAAGATCTTGTAATTGATTTGATCTTAATATAGGAGCTGAGTGAGGTACTGTCTTTGGTGGAGCTCAAAACTGCTCCAGTGCTGAAGTGCTGTACACTGAATCCTGCAATCAAAACACAGGGGGCTGACAGCCAGCAAAACTAAACAGGCAAAATTCATTGGCTCCAGTCTCGTAACCTGGCTTTAATTCCAAGAACAATAATAAGGGTCTGCTGCTTATTTATAATTGGAATTCAGTATTTAAACCAAAAAATGATCTATAGTGTGTAAATACTTCTTTTTTTACTTTAAATACAGGTCACGGAATGGAAAACAAATGACATCAGAGCCCTGTGAGAGCGTGATCACACACTGCATTACCTAATGCTCGACCTCGACTCTGAACTCGTGCAATGAAACGGAGACGATGAGGAGGAGATAACCGCTACACTGTTTACCGCTTCATCCACTTATTCCTGACCTCAAAAACAAGTATCATCATCCAGACTGGACACTCCCAGTTAATCACATTCATATAATGCAATTCTGCACTCAACTAACCCTGTCCTTGAGAGAGAAGCAAGCAGACTGCAGCTGCGAACTGAGGCACGCCAGTAAACCCAAGATTACATGTGAAGGGCAGCCCTGTTTACACCAGCACTAAACTCAAATATGTGATTTAATTGCAGCCAACCACTACCGCTAATATAAAACAACATTTGTCGATTACTTACAGAAGGTGTCTATATTTTGTGTTACAAAACATATTTAAAAATAATAAACCATTTCTCTAAAGAACTGTTCCGATGAAAAGACTTACATCCTGGTTCTTATTGAGGATCTCAGCTGCCTCGTCGTATTCAGGCTTCATCTTCTTGCAGTGGCCACACCCTGAACACAGAGCACAGGAAGCACAAGTGAAAGTGAGGCCATTTAAGAAACACAGCATTTCAGAGATATCTCAGTGCAGAGAGCAGACATCACAGGGATACAGTAACTACCACATTAATCATTATTAACTCTGTGCTCAAAGCAATTAGGAAATAACACTTACTACCCAGGAACAAAAATTGTGTTACATAGCTCTGTGCTCACACCTGCACCTTATTCAGCGTTAATCATTATTAACTCTGTGCTTACACCTGCACCTTACTCAACGTTAATCATTATTAACTCTGTGTGCTCACACCTGCACCTTATTCAACGTTAATCATTATTAACTCTGTGCTTACACCTGCACCTTACTCAAGGTTAATCATTATTAACTCTGTGTGCTCACACCTGCACCTTATTCAGCGTTAATCATTATTAACTCTGTGCTCACACCTGCACCTTACTCAACGTTAATCATTATTAACTCTGTGTGCTCACACCTGCACCTTATTCAACGTTAATCATTATTAACTCTGTGTGCTCACACCCGCACCTTATTCAACGTTAATCATTATTAACTCCGTGCTCATACCTGCACCTTATTAAACTCGTTTAAAGAGGAATCCTCCTCAAAGTGCACATGGGACATTTTTGGGGTGCATTTGCACCCCTTTCAGTCTTCCGAGGCTTGCAAAAATTATAAATGTTTCAGAAACCACAATCATAGCACCTGCTTACTGGCAGAATAGATTGTTGAGAGTTGCTGGAGAGCTGGGGGAGATTGCTTCTAAAATGAGTGATTTATCCCAACATATCTTTTTTTTGTCAGTAGTCATTTTCATGATACTCTGCGTCTGTGTATATAACAAATTAATTTCTAGCACAGTATTTGCTAACAGCATTCTTTACAGTATCCTGACTATTGCCTGATACAGTACAGGAGTGTCTTTCATATATAGTACAGGCTGCCTGCATTGCTCCTATTGACTTGAACACTAGAGTGCTCAGAAAGGCATGGGAGCTGGGATGAATTGAAAAAGGGGGTATCGCTTGACCTACAGATTCAGTTTTTTAGCCCCATGTAGTCAATTAACTATCTACATTCTAATTATTTCACAAGCAAAGTGTGAGAAATCTGCATTGGATTTCTTGTCTGACTGTTGTTTCTTCAGTTCCTGTGATGTCACACTTTGGGACTGAAGCCAGGTACATGTTGTAAACAGAATACTCCATACGGGCCGAATACTTTATCAACTATGAAACAAGAGGCACGGCTGCCATGGAATTCCTGAATGCTCCAGAGTGCTGACATCATGTTACAAAACGGACGAGAACACTCAATAGGACATTTGCAAATCATTTCCAAGATTTCTTTTTTTTCTGCATGACCTCAAAAGCACGGTCAACTGAAACAAGTTTGTGATTGAAATGTGGGTTCAACCTGAACAAATGGTGAAACTCAACACCTTTACTATGGAGACACGCTTCCTTTTATTCCTGAAGCCCTGCTTTCAATTCCAGAGGCAGACTAGCCCGGATTTCATCCACAAGCTTGCAGCAAGCCCCTCCTTGATGGGATACAAGGCCTCTGCTCATGCCTGCTTCAGCACCTGAAACTGCTCTAATAGCCTTCTGTTAACGTAGATCTACACACGCAGCTTTCTGGAATGTGTGTGGCACTGTGCCATGTATACCATGTGTATGCAGTGAATTATCATTAACCAACAGGCTTGATTTATAAAGCATGCTTCTTTTTCACTTTACTGCAGCTTCTACAAGCTTTGGGGTTAAGAGACATTCAAGAATCTGAAGACATCAGCTTCCACAGATAATTGAAGGGCCCATTCATGTTTCCCTAACAATTTTCTAAAGTGAAAACCAGTATAATTTTCCATGTGGGAAGCAGATTTCTGTTTACTTAAATTGCAGAAGATTCAGTGCAGCCATGGTAGGTCTGCCTCGTAATTGGCAAGCCATTCAAGACCCCTGATAAAGCAAATTTACCTCCACAAGTTAATTTAGATAAAACGACTCAAACCCAGCTGTGAACAGGAACACAGTGCAAAAGCATGGCAGTATAAAGCATTTCTATCAAATTCAATTGTAGAGACACGTCTGTGTACAAAACGCTATTCATTAAAATCATGGAATCAATTCAATTACAAAATGTAAGGTTAACATTAAAGGGTTCAAAGTGATATGCTTGTTTAGTGGATATATGTAACTCCCATGCAGTTTACTACTCACACGGGGCATAAAACATGAGCAGCACTGAAGGGTGATCTTGGAGGAACTGGTGGAAATTGTCGTCAGTCAGGTGGAACACTGCAGAGCCCTGTTCAGACCACACCACCTCTGGGGCTTGGGGCTGCGGAGGCTGAGGGCTACGGAAGAGACACAATAACATCATGGACTGATCTTCAGAACCGATCATCAGAATTAAAAAACATCATGGACTGATCTTCACAACCGATCATCAGAATAAAAAAACATCATGGACTGATCTTCAGAACCGATCATCAAAATTAAAAAACATCATGGACTGATCTTCACAACCGATCATCAGAATTAAAAAAAACATCATGGACTGATCTTCAGAACCGATCATCAGAATAAAAAAACATCATGGACTGATCTTCAGAACCGATCATCAAAATTAAAAAACATCATGGACTGATCTTCAGAACCGATCATCAAAATTAAAAAACATCATGGACTGATCTTCAGAACCGATCATCAAAATTAAAAAACATCATGGACTGATCTTCAGAACCGATCATCAAAATTAAAAAACATCATGGACTGATCTTCAGAACCGATCATCAAAATTAAAAAAAACATCATGGACTGATCTTCAGAACCGATCATCAGAATAAAAAAACATCATGGACTGATCTTCAGAACCGATCATCAGAATAAAAAAACATCATGGACTGATCTTCAGAACCGATCATCAGAATAAAAAAAAAACATCATGGACTGATCTTCAGAACCGATCATCAGAATTAAAAAAAACATCATGGACTGATCTTCAGAACCGATCATCAGAATTAAAAAACATCATGGACTGATCTTCAGAACCGATCATCAGAATAAAAAACATCATGGACTGATCTTCAGAACCGATCATCAGAATAAAAAAAAAACATCATGGACTGATCTTCAGAACCGATCATCAGAATAAAAAAAAAACATCATGGACTGATCTTCAGAACCGATCATCAGAATTAAAAAACATCATGGACTGATCTTCAGAACCGATCATCAGAATAAAAAAAAAACATCATGGACTGATCTTCAGAACCGATCATCAGAATAAAAAAAAAACATCATGGACTGATCTTCAGAACCGATCATCAGAATTAAAAAACATCATGGACTGATCTTCAGAACCGATCATCAGAATTAAAAAACATCATGGACTGATCTTCAGAACCGATCATCAGAATAAAAAACATCATGGACTGATCTTCAGAACCGATCATCAGAATAAAAAAAAAACATCATGGACTGATCTTCAGAACCGATCATCAGAATTAAAAAACATCATGGACTGATCTTCAGAACCGATCATCAGAATAAAAAAACATCAGGGACTGATCTTCAGAACCGATCATCAGAATAAAAAAACATCATGGACTGATCTTCACAACCGATCATCAGAATAAAAAAAAAACATCATGGACTGATCTTCAGAACCGATCATCAGAATTAAAAAAAACATCATGGACTGATCTTCAGAACCGATCATCAGAATAAAAAAACATCATGGACTGATCTTCAGAACCGATCATCAGAATAAAAAAACATCATGGACTGATCTTCAGAACCGATCATCAGAATAAAAAAACATCATGGACTGATCTTCAGAACCGATCATCAGAATAAAAAAACATCATGGACTGATCTTCAGAACCGATCATCAGAATAAAAAAACATCATGGACTGATCTTCAGAACCGATCATCAAAATTAAAAAAAAACATCATGGACTGATCTTCAGAACCGATCATCAGAATTAAAAAAAAACATCATGGACTGATCTTCAGAACCGATCATCAGAATTAAAAAACATCATGGACTGATCTTCAGAACCGATCATCAGAATTAAAAAACATCATGGACTGATCTTCAGAACCGATCATCAGAATAAAAAAACATCATGGACTGATCTTCAGAACCGATCATCAAAATTAAAAAAAAAACATCATGGACTGATCTTCAGAACCGATCATCAAAATTAAAAAAAAACATCATGGACTGATCTTCAGAACCGATCATCAGAATAAAAAACATCATGGACTGATCTTCACAACCGATCATCAGAATTAAAAAAAAACATCATGGACTGATCTTCACAACCGATCATCAGAATAAAAAACATCATGGACTGATCTTCACAACCGATCATCAGAATTAAAAAAAAACATCATGGACTGATCTTCAGAACCGATCATCAGAATAAAAAACATCATGGACTGATCTTCAGAACCGATCATCAGAATTAAAAAAAAACATCATGGACTGATCTTCAGAACCGATCATCAAAATTAAAAAAAAACATCATGGACTGATCTTCAGAACCGATCATCAGAATTAAAAAAAAAACATCATGGACTGATCTTCAGAACCGATCATCAGAATTAAAAAAAAACATCATGGACTGATCTTCAGAACCGATCATCAGAATTAAAAAAAACATCATGGACTGATCTTCAGAACCGATCATCAGAATAAAAAACATCATGGACTGATCTTCACAACCGATCATCAGAATTAAAAAAAAACATCATGGACTGATCTTCAGAACCGATCATCAGAATTAAAAAAAAAACATCATGGACTGATCTTCAGAACCGATCATCAGAATTAAAAAACATCATGGACTGATCTTCAGAACCGATCATCAGAATAAAAAAACATCATGGACTGATCTTCAGAACCGATCATCAAAATTAAAAAACATCATGGACTGATCTTCAGAACCGATCATCAGAATTAAAAAAAACATCATGGACTGATCTTCAGAACCGATCATCAGAATAAAAAAACATCATGGACTGATCTTCAGAACCGATCATCAGAATTAAAAAACAAACATCATGGACTGATCTTCAGAACCGATCATCAGAATTAAAAAAACATCATGGACTGAAATCATGGAGTAATCTTCAGAACTGATGATCAGAATTAAAAAAACATCATGGACTAATCTTCAGAACCGATCATCAGAATTAAAAAAACATCATGGACTGAAATCATGGAGTAATCTTCAGAACTGATGATCAGAATTAAAAAACCATCATGGACTGATCTTCAGAACCGATCATCAGAATAAAAAAACATCATGGACTGAAATCATGGAGTAATCTTCAGAACTGATGATCAGAATTAAAAAACCATCATGGACTGATCTTCAGAACCGATCATCAGAATTAAAAAAAAACATCATGGACTGATCTTCAGAACCGATCATCAGAATAAAAAAAAAACATCATGGACTGATCTTCAGAACCGATCATCAAAATTAAAAAAAAACATCATGGACTGATCTTCAGAACCGATCATCAGAATAAAAAAAAACATCATGGACTGATCTTCAGAACCGATCATCAGAATTAAAAAAAACCATCATGGACTGATCTTCAGAACCGATCATCAGAATAAAAAAACATCATGGACTGATCTTCAGAACCGATCATCAAAATTAAAAAAAACATCATGGACTGATCTTCACAACCGATCATCAGAATTAAAAAACATCATGGACTGATCTTCAGAACCGATCATCAAAATTAAAAAAACATCATGGACTGATCTTCAGAACCGATCATCAGAATAAAAAAACATCATGGACTGATCTTCAGAACCGATCATCAAAATTAAAAAAACATCATGGACTGATCTTCAGAACCGATCATCAAAATTAAAAAACAAACATCATGGACTGATCTTCAGAACCGATCATCAGAATTAAAAAAACATCATGGACTGAAATCATGGAGTAATCTTCAGAACTGATGATCAGAATTAAAAAAACATCATGGACTAATCTTCAGAACCGATCATCAGAATTAAAAAAACATCATGGACTGAAATCATGGAGTAATCTTCAGAACTGATGATCAGAATTAAAAAACCATCATGGACTGATCTTCAGAACCGATCATCAGAATAAAAAAACATCATGGACTGAAATCATGGAGTAATCTTCAGAACTGATGATCAGAATTAAAAAAAAACATCATGGACTGATCTTCACAACCGATCATCAGAATAAAAAAACATCATGGACTGATCTTCAGAACCGATCATCAGAATAAAAAAAAAACATCATGGACTGATCTTCAGAACCGATCATCAAAATTAAAAAAAAACATCATGGACTGATCTTCACAACCGATCATCAGAATTAAAAAAAAACATCATGGACTGATCTTCACAACCGATCATCAGAATTAAAAAAAAACATCATGGACTGATCTTCAGAACCGATCATCAGAATAAAAAAAAACATCATGGACTGATCTTCAGAACCGATCATCAGAATAAAAAAACATCATGGACTGATCTTCACAACCGATCATCAGAATTAAAAAAAAACATCATGGACTGATCTTCACAACCGATCATCAGAATTAAAAAAAAACATCATGGACTGATCTTCAGAACCGATCATCAGAATTAAAAAAAACATCATGGACTGATCTTCAGAACCGATCATCAAAATTAAAAAACATCATGGACTGATCTTCAGAACCGATCATCAAAATTAAAAAACATCATGGACTGATCTTCAGAACCGATCATCAAAATTAAAAAAACATCATGGACTGATCTTCAGAACCGATCATCAAAATTAAAAAACATCATGGACTGATCTTCAGAACCGATCATCAAAATTAAAAAAACATCATGGACTGATCTTCAGAACCGATCATCAGAATTAAAAAAAACCATCATGGACTGATCTTCAGAACCGATCATCAGAATAAAAAAACATCATGGACTGATCTTCAGAACCGATCATCAGAATAAAAAAACATCATGGACTGATCTTCAGAACCGATCATCAAAATTAAAAAAAACATCATGGACTGATCTTCAGAACCGATCATCAGAATTAAAAAAACATCATGGACTGATCTTCAGAACCGATCATCAGAATTAAAAAAACATCATGGACTGATCTTCAGAACCGATCATCAAAATTAAAAAAAACATCATGGACTGATCTTCAGAACCGATCATCAGAATAAAAAACATCATGGACTGATCTTCAGAACCGATCATCAGAATTAAAAAAAAACATCATGGACTGATCTTCACAACCGATCATCAAAATTAAAAAAAAACATCATGGACTGATCTTCAGAACCGATCATCAGAATTAAAAAAAAACATCATGGACTGATCTTCAGAACCGATCATCAAAATTAAAAAAAAACATCATGGACTGATCTTCAGAACCGATCATCAGAATTAAAAAACAAACATCATGGACTGATCTTCAGAACCGATCATCAGAATTAAAAAAAACATCATGGACTGATCTTCAGAACCGATCATCAGAATTAAAAAAACATCATGGACTGAAATCATGGAGTAATCTTCAGAACTGATGATCAGAATTAAAAAAACATCATGGACTAATCTTCAGAACCGATCATCAGAATTAAAAAAACATCATGGACTGAAATCATGGACTGATCTTCACAACTTATGATCAGAATTAAAAAAACATCATGCACTGAAATCATGGACTGATCTTCAGAACCGATCATCAGAATTAAAAAAACATCATGCACTGAAATCATGGAGTAATCTTCAGAACTTATGATCAGAATTAAAAAAACATCATGCACTGAAATCATGGACTGATCTTCAGAACCGATCATCAGAATTAAAAAAACATCATGCACTGAAATCATGGAGTAATCTTCAGAACTTATGATCAGAATTAAAAAAACATCATGCACTGAAATCATGGACTGATCTTCAGAACCGATCATCAGAATTAAAAACCAGCAGCGGCAGCACGACATCACGGTTAGGAAACAGCTGCAGCAGCAACCTTCCAGAGAAGAACAGCAGCATCTGCACACTCCACCCTTATTGTGGCACATTTAAAAAGGAATCTACTGGAATAAACATGATTATATTCGGATAGCCTTGCCAGCTGAAAACCTTGAGCACAAGGCCCTGAAGCAGAGGTTACGTGTGTAAAATAAATGACATCAGAGTCAACTTGCAGGAAAGAACAGCAAAGTGTGTGTGTGAGTGAGTGAGTCAGTGTGTGAGAGTGTGTGTGTGTGTGCATGGGTGTGCGAGTGTGTGTCAGTGTGTGTCAGTGTGTGTGTCAGTGTGAGTGTGTCAGTGTGTTTTATTGTGGCACTACATTTCCAGGGATTTGTGGAAGTGCAAATAGGGACAACCTTCTCAATCCATCTCAGCCCAAGCAGTGCAGCTCTAGTGCTGGTTGCGTTAATAAAACTGTATTTTTTGACCCTGTGTTGTTTCAATAAGAAAGAGTACCATTGAAAGCTAACATATCGTTGGAATTGCAAGGGTAAGACATGATTTGTTTAGGTATTCATGCTGTGTGATTGCACAACAGTAATTGAATGAGAGTGGTACAACACATGCAGAGCTGGTTCTCAGCGTTTTGTTTATTTTCCAACACAATTATGATGACCCTATTCATTACATCAGTAACTCCAATATTAGTACCACCATGGGAACGCTGGCTGAAAATAAAACTGGATCATCTGAACAGTGTGCTGAGGCCTACAGTCAACAACACATAATAAACTTCACAGAAAGTCTGCTTGAACTGAAGCTCACACAAAGTTTGGATATGCCTTTCCTGGCAAGCTGTCAGAAGTTAACTTCTGCCGTACTAAATACTAATCCCAGGGAACCAGCTCGGCCTTCAAAAAACTTACTTTTTCATCCATTCCACTATGTCCTTTGCTGTTGCCCCATAGCTTTCGTAGTGGTGGAGAAACTTTCCTTTCCTTAAAAAAAATTAAAAAGGAACGTTAGGCTTCCTGTAATGATGGAAAGGGCCATTTTAAACAGCCAATGTTAATCATGTAATAAGGATCAGTGGTGTGGTCCTAAATCTGAAGGTACCGGAACGCCACTAAAATATACATTTTCTTCAGCAATTGTTCTACGAATTCACATTTTATTTGTATCCTGAACTCTAGTATCACGTATCACAGGCGATGCATTTCTCTCATTTCTACACAGAGTCATATTCGCTGCACTGCTATCGTCGAAGAAGTTCTTAATTTGCCCTGGAAAAGAGAGACTGCCAAATAAATAAATAAACAAACAACAATAATAATAATAATGCTTTTTTCATTGCATCAAGAGGACTAGTGGCTGAATCAAACAGTGCATGAGATGTGAGTCATGGGACTTAGCTTGCCTATTATGTTGAGTTCAACTGCACCACTGCTGCCTATAGAAAACAGTAGTGGAACTGTTCCAGATCTACACCACCGATCAGGATTATTTCAAGGTTTCTAAAGCTATCACTGAACTGTGTTCTAGATCTACACCACCGATCAGGATTATTTCAAGGTTTCTAAAGATATCACTGAACTGTGTTCCAGATCTACACCACCGATCAGGATTATTTCAAGGTTTCTAAAGCTATCACTGAACTGTGTTCCAGATCTACACCACCGATCAGGATTATTTCAAGGTTTCTAAAGCTATCTCTGAACTGTGTTCCAGATCTACACCACCGATCAGGATTATTTCAAGGTTTCTAAAGCTATCTCTGAACTGTGTTCCAGATCTACACCACCGATCAGGATTATTTCAAGGTTTCTAAAGCTATCTCTGAACTGTGTTCCAGATCTACACCACCGATCAGGATTATTTCAAGGTTTCTAAAGATATCACTGAACTGTGTTCCAGATCTACACCACCGATCAGGATTATTTCAAGGTTTCTAAAGCTATCTCTGAACTGTGTTCCAGATCTACACCACCGATCAGGATTATTTCAAGGTTTCTAAAGATATCACTGAACTGTGTTCCAGATCTACACCACCGATCAGGATTATTTCAAGGTTTCTAAAGCTATCTCTGAACTGTGTTCCAGATCTACACCACCGATCAGGATTATTTCAAGGTTTCTAAAGCTATCACTGAACTGTGTTCCAGATCTACACCACCGATCAGGATTATTTCAAGGTTTCTAAAGCTATCACTGAACTGTGTTCCAGATCTACACCACCGATCAGGATTATTTCAAGGTTTCTAAAGCTATCACTGAACTGTGTTCCAGATCTACACCACCGATCAGGATTATTTCAAGGTTTCTAAAGCTATCTCTGAACTGTGTTCCAGATCTACACCACCGATCAGGATTATTTCAAGGTTTCTAAAGCTATCACTGAACTGTGTTCCAGATCTACACCACCGATCAGGATTATTTCAAGGTTTCTAAAGCTATCACTGAACTGTGTTCCAGATCTACACCACCGATCAGGATTATTTCAAGGTTTCTAAAGCTATCACTGAACTGTGTTCCAGATCTACACCACCGATCAGGATTATTTCAAGGTTTCTAAAGCTATCACTGAACTGTGTTCCAGATCTACACCACCGATCAGGATTATTTCAAGGTTTCTAAAGCTATCTCTGAACTGTGTTCCAGATCTACACCACCGATCAGGATTATTTCAAGGTTTCTAAAGCTATCACTGAACTGTGTTCCAGATCTACACCACCGATCAGGATTATTTCAAGGTTTCTAAAGCTATCTCTGAACTGTGTTCCAGATCTACACCACCGATCAGGATTATTTCAAGGTTTCTAAAGCTATCACTGAACTGTGTTCCAGATCTACACCACCGATCAGGATTATTTCAAGGTTTCTAAAGATATCACTGAACTGTGTTCCAGATCTACACCACCGATCAGGATTATTTCAAGGTTTCTAAAGCTATCTCTGAACTGTGTTCCAGATCTACACCACCGATCAGGATTATTTCAAGGTTTCTAAAGCTATCACTGAACTGTGTTCCAGATCTACACCACCGATCAGGATTATTTCAAGGTTTCTAAAGATATCACTGAACTGTGTTCCAGATCTACACCACCGATCAGGATTATTTCAAGGTTTCTAAAGCCATCACTGAACTGTGTTCCAGATCTACACCACCGATCAGGATTATTTCAAGGTTTCTAAAGCTATCTCTGAACTGTGTTCCAGATCTACACCACCGATCAGGATTATTTCAAGGTTTCTAAAGCTATCTCTGAACTGTGTTCCAGATCTACACCACCGATCAGGATTATTTCAAGGTTTCTAAAGCTATCACTGAACTGTGTTCCAGATCTACACCACCGATCAGGATTATTTCAAGGTTTCTAAAGCTATCTCTGAACTGTGTTCCAGATCTACACCACCGATCAGGATTATTTCAAGGTTTCTAAAGCTATCTCTGAACTGTGTTCCAGATCTACACCACCGATCAGGATTATTTCAAGGTTTCTAAAGCTATCTCTGAACTGTGTTCCAGATCTACACCACCGATCAGGATTATTTCAAGGTTTCTAAAGCTATCTCTGAACTGTGTTCCAGATCTACACCACCGATCAGGATTATTTCAAGGTTTCTAAAGCTATCTCTGAACTGTGTTCCAGATCTACACCACCGATCAGGATTATTTCAAGGTTTCTAAAGCTATCTCTGAACTGTGTTCCAGATCTACACCACCGATCAGGATTATTTCAAGGTTTCTAAAGCTATCTCTGAACTGTGTTCCAGATCTACACCACCGATCAGGATTATTTCAAGGTTTCTAAAGCTATCACTGAACTGTGTTCCAGATCTACACCACCGATCAGGATTATTTCAAGGTTTCTAAAGCTATCACTGAACTGTGTTCCAGATCTACACCACCGATCAGGATTATTTCAAGGTTTCTAAAGCCATCACTGAACTGTGTTCCAGATCTACACCACCGATCAGGATTATTTCAAGGTTTCTAAAGCTATCTCTGAACTGTGTTCCAGATCTACACCACCGATCAGGATTATTTCAAGGTTTCTAAAGCCATCACTGAACTGTGTTCCAGATCTACACCACCGATCAGGATTATTTCAAGGTTTCTAAAGATATCTCTGAACTGTGTTCCAGATCTACACCACCGATCAGGATTATTTCAAGGTTTCTAAAGATATCTCTGAACTGTGTTCCAGATCTACACCACCGATCAGGATTATTTCAAGGTTTCTAAAGCTATCTCTGAACTGTGTTCCAGATCTACACCACCGATCAGGATTATTTCAAGGTTTCTAAAGCTATCTCTGAACTGTGTTCCAGATCTACACCACCGATCAGGATTATTTCAAGGTTTCTAAAGCTATCACTGAACTGTGTTCCAGATCTACACCACCGATCAGGATTATTTCAAGGTTTCTAAAGCTATCACTGAACTGTGTTCTAGATCTACACCACCGATCAGGATTATTTCAAGGTTTCTAAAGCTATCACTGAACTGTGTTCCAGATCTACACCACCGATCAGGATTATTTCAAGGTTTCTAAAGATATCACTGAACTGTGTTCCAGATCTACACCACCGATCAGGATTATTTCAAGGTTTCTAAAGCTATCACTGAACTGTGTTCCAGATCTACACCACCGATCAGGATTATTTCAAGGTTTCTAAAGCTATCTCTGAACTGTGTTCCAGATCTACACCACCGATCAGGATTATTTCAAGGTTTCTAAAGCTATCACTGAACTGTGTTCCAGATCTACACCACCGATCAGGATTATTTCAAGGTTTCTAAAGCTATCACTGAACTGTGTTCCAGATCTACACCACCGATCAGGATTATTTCAAGGTTTCTAAAGCTATCTCTGAACTGTGTTCCAGATCTACACCACCGATCAGGATTATTTCAAGGTTTCTAAAGCTATCTCTGAACTGTGTTCCAGATCTACACCACCGATCAGGATTATTTCAAGGTTTCTAAAGCTATCACTGAACTGTGTTCCAGATCTACACCACCGATCAGGATTATTTCAAGGTTTCTAAAGCTATCACTGAACTGTGTTCCAGATCTACACCACCGATCAGGATTATTTCAAGGTTTCTAAAGATATCTCTGAACTGTGTTCCAGATCTACACCACCGATCAGGATTATTTCAAGGTTTCTAAAGCTATCACTGAACTGTGTTCCAGATCTACACCACCAATCAGGATTATTTCAAGGTTTCTAAAGCTATCACTGAACTGTGTTCCAGATCTACACCACCGATCAGGATTATTTCAAGGTTTCTAAAGCTATCTCTGAACTGTGTTCCAGATCTACACCACCGATCAGGATTATTTCAAGGTTTCTAAAGCTATCACTGAACTGTGTTCCAGATCTACACCACCGATCAGGATTATTTCAAGGTTTCTAAAGCTATCACTGAACTGTGTTCCAGATCTACACCACCGATCAGGATTATTTCAAGGTTTCTAAAGCTATCACTGAACTGTGTTCCAGATCTACACCACCGATCAGGATTATTTCAAGGTTTCTAAAGCTATCTCTGAACTGTGTTCCAGATCTACACCACCGATCAGGATTATTTCAAGGTTTCTAAAGCTATCTCTGAACTGTGTTCCAGATCTACACCACCGATCAGGATTATTTCAAGGTTTCTAAAGCTATCACTGAACTGTGTTCCAGATCTACACCACCGATCAGGATTATTTCAAGGTTTCTAAAGCTATCACTGAACTGTGTTCCAGATCTACACCACCGATCAGGATTATTTCAAGGTTTCTAAAGCTATCACTGAACTGTGTTCCAGATCTACACCACCGATCAGGATTATTTCAAGGTTTCTAAAGATATCTCTGAACTGTGTTCCAGATCTACACCACCGATCAGGATTATTTCAAGGTTTCTAAAGCTATCACTGAACTGTGTTCTAGATCTACACCACCGATCAGGATTATTTCAAGGTTTCTAAAGCTATCACTGAACTGTGTTCCAGATCTACACCACCGATCAGGATTATTTCAAGGTTTCTAAAGCTATCTCTGAACTGTGTTCCAGATCTACACCACCGATCAGGATTATTTCAAGGTTTCTAAAGCTATCACTGAACTGTGTTCCAGATCTACACCACCGATCAGGATTATTTCAAGGTTTCTAAAGCTATCTCTGAACTGTGTTCCAGATCTACACCACCGATCAGGATTATTTCAAGGTTTCTAAAGCTATCACTGAACTGTGTTCCAGATCTACACCACCGATCAGGATTATTTCAAGGTTTCTAAAGCTATCACTGAACTGTGTTCCAGATCTACACCACCGATCAGGATTATTTCAAGGTTTCTAAAGCTATCTCTGAACTGTGTTCCAGATCTACACCACCGATCAGGATTATTTCAAGGTTTCTAAAGCTATCTCTGAACTGTGTTCCAGATCTACACCACCGATCAGGATTATTTCAAGGTTTCTAAAGCTATCACTGAACTGTGTTCCAGATCTACACCACCGATCAGGATTATTTCAAGGTTTCTAAAGCTATCACTGAACTGTGTTCCAGATCTACACCACCGATCAGGATTATTTCAAGGTTTCTAAAGCCATCACTGAACTGTGTTCCAGATCTACACCACCGATCAGGATTATTTCAAGGTTTCTAAAGCTATCTCTGAACTGTGTTCCAGATCTACACCACCGATCAGGATTATTTCAAGGTTTCTAAAGCTATCACTGAACTGTGTTCCAGATCTACACCACCGATCAGGATTATTTCAAGGTTTCTAAAGCTATCTCTGAACTGTGTTCCAGATCTACACCACCGATCAGGATTATTTCAAGGTTTCTAAAGCTATCACTGAACTGTGTTCCAGATCTACACCACCGATCAGGATTATTTCAAGGTTTCTAAAGATATCACTGAACTGTGTTCCAGATCTACACCACCGATCAGGATTATTTCAAGGTTTCTAAAGCTATCTCTGAACTGTGTTCTAGATCTACACCACCGATCAGGATTATTTCAAGGTTTCTAAAGCTATCACTGAACTGTGTTCTAGATCTACACCACCGATCAGGATTATTTCAAGGTTTCTAAAGCCATCACTGAACTGTGTTCCAGATCTACACCACCGATCAGGATTATTTCAAGGTTTCTAAAGCTATCACTGAACTGTGTTCCAGATCTACACCACCGATCAGGATTATTTCAAGGTTTCTAAAGCTATCACTGAACTGTGTTCCAGATCTACACCACCGATCAGGATTATTTCAAGGTTTCTAAAGCTATCACTGAACTGTGTTCCAGATCTACACCACCGATCAGGATTATTTCAAGGTTTCTAAAGCTATCACTGAACTGTGTTCCAGATCTACACCACCGATCAGGATTATTTCAAGGTTTCTAAAGATATCACTGAACTGTGTTCCAGATCTACACCACCGATCAGGATTATTTCAAGGTTTCTAAAGATATCACTGAACTGTGTTCCAGATCTACACCACCGATCAGGATTATTTCAAGGTTTCTAAAGCTATCTCTGAACTGTGTTCTAGATCTACACCACCGATCAGGATTATTTCAAGGTTTCTAAAGCTATCACTGTAAAGGAAGGTTTGTGCAATTGGTCAATGATAATTTATCTGAAAGGCATCCTGGCAATGCATTTCCATTAGAGACGTGTCACAGGTTGTGTTTGTTTACCATCACTGGGACTGACTGTAGAGACTGCAGGTTAATCTATACATAGTATTTAATAGAACATGTCCTTAGAATTGGGAGCTTTGCACAACAATCTTTATTTGTCAGTGTACTGAAGCATATTAAACAATTGACAACCATATCTCTAGAACACTTTAATTATACAAAAATTCTACTGAGCATTTTCAACATGTGCACATATTCAACAGCATCTCAATGTGTTCAGAGGCATCCAAACATATAGTTTATCATGGTTCTGTTATTCCAAAATTACTGAGCAGAAACCTTGGTTCCTTATCCAAGCAGATCTTTAATATGCCTTACTGACTAGAAAACATTCACATTGCAAAGAATGTGCAAAGTCTAAACCTGGAAGCTGGTGAGAGCGGCAATTTGTAACTGGCACTAATCAGTATGGATCTGTGAACATTGCTGTAATATTGTAAAGAAATGATCAAATAGTTTACGTTCTTACGAATCATTTCACATGCCTTTCAAGAAACTCCACTTTCTGTCAGAGATAAATTGCAGACTATCCCAGATTAAACATTTTCATTTTATTAAAACAATTCAAATCCAAAAGGGAATAACCGGATAATAAAAAAAGAAAACAAAGTGAGCCTCTGAGTGGGACTGTTTGCTTTTATTGTAGGTTTGTGTGTAAAGGCACGTCTCAGGAAGGCGCTTGCTGTGGAAGCTCTTTTTATGTTTTATACAGCTGCACTGACACTTTAGGATTCAAAATGCTGGTTAAAAAGCAGCAGCAGCTAGGGGCTCCTGAGTGGCGCATCCAGTAAAAGCACTTGCGTAGAGTGCAGGATGCGTTCTATAGTCTGGACGTCGCCGGTTTGAGTCCAGGCTATTCCACAGCCGACCGTGGACGGGAGCTCCCAGGGGGCGGCGCTCAATTGGCGGAGCGTCGCCCGGGGGGAGGGAGGGTTAGGTCGGCCAGGGTGTCCTCGGCTCACCGCGCACCTTCGCCCTCCCGAGTCAGCGCAGGGGTGGTAGCAGTGAGCTGAGCATAATAAAATAATTGGCCATTCCGAAATCGGGAGAAAATAATAAAAATAATTGGCAAACGACTAAACTTATATTAAAAAAAAAAAAACTCTGATCACATTCAGACGAAGCCCCCAGCTCTCCTGCAGTATGCTGAACACCACCTGAACCATTCTCTTAACCACTAACACAGCCCTGCTCCGTAACGCTTTTCACTATGTAGAGTGCAGAACCTTACTCAAAGTAACAGAAGGTGGGATATCCCTTGACATTGAACTCCTGCTTGATCCCATCAAACTCTGACGGGTGCACGTTCATTCCTGCAAGCACCTGGAAAAAAAACAGCAAGAAATGAACAGTGACAACATAGCTGAGGAGGCACAGGCTCGACCAAGCAGTAGTCAAGTAAGGGGCAAAATACACTGCTTCACTTGAATGGGTGAAGAGCCTATCATGCAAAACTGTGATTCTTGAAATGTACTTTTGTTTACGACTGTAAGTCGCCCTGGATAAGGGTGTCTGCTAAGAAATAAATAAATAAATAAATAAATAAATAATAATAATAATACTTTCACTTCCTATTGCATGTCTTTTAAACCGGGCTCAATAGCCCCAAACCGGCCTTTACTTTCTTTTTTTTTTTATTACCCAAACCCATGGCAATTAGCTATAAAAAACAATTAATAAATAGGAATTTCCAGTAACAAATTCGGAAAGGATCCCAACTCTCTTTCCAAAGCTTCTTTCAAGTTAATTGCTTAAATACTTTAAAATAGGTTTTCTGAAAAGCCTGGGCACAGATTCTACAAGACTGAAAGGTTTGTTTTTTTAGAGAGCTTTGTGGATCAAAGAGATTTACCCGAGGCCGACTCCAACAACTTCTTATGAAGGCAGCACCCAGACTGGGTCCTTGGATTACAAAACCAAAACCATCCTGAATGCTTTACAGCCTGGTCCTAATCAAAGGGAGCCTAATGTAATCCTCTAATCCTGCAGCGTGTGTCTATGATTCTCCCATGCCTAATGTAATCCTCTAATCCTGCAGCATGTGTCTATGATTCTCCCATGCCTAATGTAATCCTCTAATCCTGCAGCGTGTGTCTATGATTCTCCCATGCCTAATGTAATCCTCTAATCCTGCAGCGTGTGTCTATGATTCTCCCATGCCTAATGTAATCCTCTAATCCTGCAGCGTGTGTCTATGTTTCTCCCATGCCTAATGTAATCCTGTAATCCTGCAGCATGTGTCTATGTTTCTCCCATGCCTAATGTAATCCTGTAATCCTGCAGCATGTGTCTATGATTCTCCCATGCCTAATGTAATCCTCTAATCCTGCAGCATGTGTCTATGATTCTCCCATGGCTAATGTAATCCTGTAATCCTGCAGCGTGTGTCTATGATTCTCCCATGCCTAATGTAATCCTGTAATCCTGCAGCATGTGTCTATGATTCTCCCATGCCTAATGTAATCCTCTAATCCTGCAGCATGTGTCTATGATTCTCCCATGCCTAATGTAATCCCGTAATCCTGCAGCATGTGTCTATGATTCTCCCATGCCTAATGTAATCCCCTAATCCTGCAGCATGTGTCTATGATTCTCCCATGCCTAATGTAATCCTGCAGCATGTGTCTATGATTCTCCCATGCCTAATGTAATCCTGTAATCCTGCAGCATGTGATTCTCCCATGCCTAATGTAATCCTGTAATCCTGCAGCATGTGTATGATTCTCCCATGCCTAATGTAATCCTGTAATCCTGCAGCATGTGTCTATGATTCTCCCATGCCTAATGTAATCCTGTAATCCTGCAGCATGTGTCTATGATTCTCCCATGCCTAATGTAATCCTGCAGCATGTGTCTATGATTCTCCCATGGCTAATGTAATCCTCTAATCCTGCAGCATGTGTATGATTCTCCCATGCCTAATGTAATCCTGTAATCCTGCAGCATGTGTCTGTGATTCTCCCATGGCTAATGTAATCCTGTAATCCTGCAGCGTGTGTCTATGATTCTCCCATGCCTAATGTAATCCTGTAATCCTGCATCATGTGTCTATGATTCTCCCATGCCTAATGTAATCCTGTAATCCTGCAGCATGTGTCTATGATTCTCCCATGCCTAATGTAATCCTGTAATCCTGCAGCATGTGTCTATGTTTCTCCCATGCCTAATGTAATCCTCTAATCCTGCAGCGTGTGTCTATGATTCTCCCATGCCTAATGTAATCCTGTAATCCTGCAGCGTGTGTCTATGATTCTCCCATGCCTAATGTAATCCTGTAATCCTGCAGCGTGTGTCTATGATTCTCCCATGCCTAATGTAATCCTCTAATCCTGCAGCATGTGTCTATGATTCTCCCATGCCTAATGTAATCCTCTAATCCTGCAGCATGTGTCTATGATTCTCCCATGCCTAATGTAATCCTCTAATCCTGCAGCATGTGTCTATGATTCTCCCATGCCTAATGTAATCCTCTAATCCTGCAGCATGTGTCTATGATTCTCCCATGCCTAATGTAATCCTCTAATCCTGCAGCATGTGTCTATGATTCTCCCATGCCTAATGTAATCCTCTAATCCTGCAGCATGTGTCTATGATTCTCCCATGCCTAATGTAATCCTCAAATCCTGCAGCATGTGTCTATGATTCTCCCATGCCTAATGTAATCCTCTAATCCTGCAGCATGTGTCTATGATTCTCTCATGCAACAAGCTGCTGTTCTGAAGAAGCAAGCTACCCTGTCAAAATGTGCTCCATATCAGGGATCCAGTCAAGATCAGCATTCCCAGGAAAACCACAAAGCTCAGAGCTCTGCTCAAACTGGAACAGCCATTCACAGAGAGTGAGAAAACAATACAGCCAGCGCTTAAAGGGACCATGGAGGGAACCAGCAGGAGCAGCCTTGTTTCTAGATGTATTCTGTACTCTGTGCACTGCAACCTGACCTATACAGCAGGCTATACCTATACAAATGCATATTACATGCACAGTTACTGTTGTTGAAAACTAACGCCAGCTTCTGAAGGGCAGGTATGCAAACTGGAAAAGTAAGGGAACATGCTGTGACACTGAAGTGACCAACTTGTCCTGATCTTATATCACACACAAAAAAAAGCACCAATACTTCAAGCAAGGCTTCTGAACGCAGCTGTCAAAGCACAAGCATACACACGATGAACTGAACCCCACACTCCATGAAGGTTATTGTGAACTGAATTCCACACTCCATGAAGGTTATTGTGAACTGAACCCTCTTTATAACAGTCCTATCAGCAGGGGAAATAATTGGCAAACGACTAAATTTATATTATAAAAAAAAAAAAAAAAAAAAAAAAAAAGCAGCAGCACTGCAATGAAACATGTAGCTCTTGACATGCCCATTCATTAAAAGTGTTTTCATTCGACTTTATGAAGCAAAATATCCCATTACCTTGCAGTTTGAGCCTTTGCCAGGTTAAATGAGAGTTTCACTGACACACCACCGAGATTATTTCCTGTGCCACAATAAATAAAAAAGAAAGAACTTGTCATGGCCTTTAGACATGTCACTTACATACGACCCCCTGAGCTCCGAGGCTGCCTGCTGGAATGCAGGCATCATTCTCTTACACACGCCGCACCCTTCAAAAGAACAGACAAAGAGAGTTTAAACTGGACACGTTTCAGAACAAACAGTCACTTAGGAATATTATTCAATTAAACTTCACCTCATTGACAGCCAATTAAGAACAGTTTCTCTCTTGCTGAATGCACTGTGAGGTGGGTTAACCCTTTGCAGTCCATTTATTAATCGCGCGTCAGGCACGCCAGGTCTAATTAATTTTCACACGCGCAGTTAATTTTATACGCGCTGTTTAAAAGTATTTTTTTTCACAGTCAAACGGGTTTAAATGGCCCTGCATATCAACAAAGCACACACTAGGCATCTCCAGCCCCTCCCCAGCCTTTTGTTTGCTATAGCGTTCAGCTGTGTAAGAAATAAATAATAATAATAATAATAGTCGTACATACCGATCGATCATCTCCAGATCACTCGTTTTATCACCAAACTCCACAATAATGCAATCCAAGTCATTATTTTATTACTATAACATCTGAAAAAAGCTCTGCAAATGTCCATGATAGTCTCAGTGCGCTGACGCACTTAGCCAGCTTGTTTATTATGGACGCCCATTATCCGATACCTGATACCATGTATGACTATTCATGAAATACGCCTTTTTTTTTTTTTTTTTTTTTTTTTTCCCCGACTTGTCTCGGCTCCTGTCGCTACCACTCGGCAATTGAATGGTTTTCTCGGCTTTTTCCGGAGAAAAAACGACTAAACACCCGTTTATTGCGTTGCTATAATGATGTCGGACCCAGTCCGACAATGGACCGCAAAGGGTTAATAGTGTGCTGCTCTGGATAGCACAGTCCACACAGTTAATAGTGTGCTGCTCTGGGTGGCACAGTCCACACAGTTAATAGTGTGCTGCTCTGGACGGCACAGTCCACACAGTTAATAGTGTGCTGCTCTGGACAGCACAGTCCACACAGTTAATAGTGTGCTGCTCTGGACAGCACAGTCCACACAGTTAATAGTGTGCTGCTCTGGACAGCACAGTCCACACAGTTAATAGTGTGCTGCTCTGGACAGCACAGTCCACACAGTTAATAGTGTGCTGCTCTGGACAGCACAGTCCACACAGTTAATAGTGTGCTGCTCTGGATAGCACAGTCCACAGTTAATAGTGTGCTGCTCTGGGTGGCACAGTCCACACAGTTAATAGTGTGCTGCTCTGGATAGCACAGTCCACATAGTTGTTGTAATGTGAGGTTTTCATCGGCATTGCTAATATACACAGAAAACATTAAAAGCTGAACTTACATGGAGCGTAAAACATCATTAGAATTGGCCTTTCTTCCTTTTTCAGCAGCTTTCTGAATTCCTGAGGTCAAAAGACAAAACCAGAGTAAGTGTACACATCACCTTGCAGGACAAAACAGCACTTGTATTGCATTGCATGAGAAATACAAGGAATGAAAACCACATCTTTGAAAGCAATGCAAGAGACATTCTGTTTCTCAATACAGAAATGAATAACTGACTGTATGTGGCCTCTTTTTCTCAATACACATTATCTCAACATCCTTCCCTCATTCTGACCTAAAAGCAGAGAAAAATGCACGATACCAGCAAGTGCATATTCATGTTCACCAATTCTCACTATATATATATATATATACACTGTATATATAAATAGAGAGAGCGAGAGAGAGATTTATGAGTAAAAAGAGCTCGGACATCAACCCCTCAGTTAGCGAAGTACAAATATTTCAAATACTTTAGAAAGACCAACAGCCCAGTCAGAATAATTACAAATAGAAACTAAAGTGCAAGATGGCAGTGTGCAAAAAGTATTAAAGGGGAAGACAGAGCACGGTCCGTGTAACGCTTATCAGTTCAATTTTTACAATGTTTCCAGAAAATTAAAAAAATAAAATATGGTCTTGTGTTTTCATGTCCACAATTAGAAAATTGAAAAATTAGAATTTTGGTGAAAATTACCATAACTTCGTTTTTGGTTTCTAAAAAAAAAAAAGAAAGGAAAAAAAAAAATAACACTGTGGTTCGAAATTACGCCTCTTTCTTTTTTTCAACTCCAGCTACAAAAACTGAAAACGAAACAACGGTGTAACTTGAAAATACTTGCTATTTGTGTCATGAAAGGGTCATAGTCAGCCTGTACCATAACGGCAGGGGAGAACTGCAGACATGTGCCAAACAAAAAACAAATAAAATAAATGTACACAAAGTTTAATTTTTGTGTTCTATTATTTTAATTATAATAATTTTTGTTATTATTTTAATTATCGTTTATTATTTAAATATTTAAAAAGGTGCACATGTGCAAACACCTTACTGTACTATCAGTATTCATTTTCCAGACGCAGAACCCAGATTTACTTAAAGCACAACGATGCTGAAGCTGGCTTCTTATTCGCATACCGCAAATGTAACACAAACTGAATAAGTAACTGGGGTATTTCAGGGGTTAAATCACTTTGGACCACTTATTTCAAAGTTGAACCCCTCTACGACCCCTGTGTGTGTGTCCTGATTATGTCACCCATGGGTATTTATCCCGGCTCAAAACTGATTTTGATACAAAAACAGCGGGCAAACATGGCACAGATAGGAAGTTGGCCAATAACGCAAATTGAATAAGTGGCTTTGTCTAAGTATTTGTTTTTTGTCTGCCACATGTCTGCAGTTCTCCCCTGCCGTTATGGTACAGGCTGACTATAAGAACATAAGAAAGTTTACAAACGAGAGGAGGCCATTCGGACCATCTTGCTCGTTTAGTTCTTAGTAGCTTATTGATCCCAGAATCTCGTCAAGCAGCTTCTTGAAGGATCCCAGGATGTCAGCTTCAACAACATTACTGGGGAGTTGGTTCCAGACCCTCACAATTCTCTGTGTAAAAAAAGTGACTCCTATTTTCTGTTCTGAATGCCCCTTTATCAAATCTCCATTTGTTACCCCTGGTCCTTGTTTCTTTTTTCAGGTCGAAAAAGTCCCCTGGGTCGACATTGTCAATACCTTGAATACTGTGTAGTCTTCTTTGTTCAAGACTGAACGGATTAAATTCTTTGAGCCTGTCTGCATACGACATGCCTTTTAAACCCGGGATAATTCTGGTCGCACTTCTTTGCACTCTTTCTAGAGCAGCAATATCCTTTTTGTAACGAGGTGACCAGAACTGAACACAATATTCTAGACGAAGTCTTACTAATGCATTGTAAAGTTTTAACATTACTTCTCTTGGTTTAAATTCAACACTTCACAACATATCCGAGCATCTTGTTGGCCTTTTTTATAGCTTCCCCACATTGTCTAGACAGATGAAGACATTTCTGAGTCAACATAAACTCCTAGGTCTTATTCATAGATTCCTCTTCAATTTCAGTATCTCCCATATGACCCTTTCATGACACAAAGAGCAAGTATTTTCAAGTTACACCGTTGTTTCGTTTTCCATTTTTTTAACTGGAGTATAAACAGAGACATGGCAGACACATGTATAACATGAACATTTTAAACGCAAACATCATGGGTAACTGAATTTCAAGGGTATACTGTATCCAACCTTCTCATTTTCAACGTGAGCGATGTCTTTGGCTTCTGGATTCTCTTCCCACAGTGGAGACCCAGCTGGATCCTTTAGAAAAGCGACCATGGACTGCAGATACCAAGAAGAACAAACAAAAACACAAAACACAGCGTTTACTGAACAGCCGTTGTACTGGGCTTGTCCACTTCATTCCAATGCAGGGTCAGTTAATAAAATACATCAACTGGTTACATCCAGCAATACACTGGAAGAGCCAAGACTGGCTACGACCGTCCAAGCAGTTCAGATCTGTACAGCACCTGCAAACCTGCTTCCTCTTATTTATATAGCATTGGGAGGACTGGGATTAAGATCTTCCACAGTTCAGATCTATACAGCACCTGCAAACCTGCTTCCTCTTATTTATATAGCATTGGGAGGACTGGTATCAAGATCTTCCACAGTTCAGATCTGTACAGCACCTGCAAACCTGCTTCCTCTTATTTATATAGCATTGGGACGGCTGGTATTAAGATCTTCCACAGTTCAGATCTGTACAGCACCTGCAAACCTGCTTCCTCTTATTAATATAGTATTGGGAGGACTGGTATTAAGATCTTCCACAGTTCAGATCTGTACAGCACCTGCAAACCTGCTTCCTCTTATTTATATAGCATTGGGAGGACTGGTATTAAGATCTTCCACAGTTCAGATCTGTACAGCACTTATGAACCTGCTTCCTCTTATTTATATAGCATTGGGACGGCTGGTATTAAGATCTTCCACAGTTCAGATCTGTACAGCACCTGCAAACCTGCTTCCTCTTATTAATATAGCATTGGGAGGACTGGTATTAAGATCTTCCACAGTTCAGATCTGTACAGCACCTGCAAACCTGCTTCCTCTTATTTATATAGCATTGGGAGGACTGGTATTAAGATCTTCCACAGTTCAGATCTGTACAGCACCTGCAAACCTGCTTCCTCTTATTTATATAGCATTGGGACGGCTGGTATTAAGATCTTCCACAGTTCAGATCTGTACAGCACTTATGAACCTGCTTCCTCTTATTTATATAGCATTGGGACGGCTGGTATTAAGATCTTACACAGTTCAGATCTGTACAGCACCTGCAAACCTGCTTCCTCTTATTAATATAGCATTGGGAGGACTGGTATTAAGATCTTCCACAGTTCAGATCTGTACAGCACCTGCAAACCTGCTTCCTCTTATTAATATAGCATTGGGAGGACTGGTATTAAGATCTTCCACAGTTCAGATCTGTACAGCACCTGCAAACCTGCTTCCTCTTATTTATATAGCATTGGGAGGACTGGTATTAAGATCTTCCACAGTTCAGATCTGTACAGCACCTGCAAACCTGCTTCCTCTTATTAATATAGCATTGGGAGGACTGGTATTAAGATCTTCCACAGTTCAGATCTGTACAGCACCTGCAAACCTGCTTCCTCTTATTTATATAGCATTGGGACGGCTGGTATTAAGATCTTCCACAGTTCAGATCTGTACAGCACCTGCAAACCTGCTTCCTCTTATTTATATAGCGTTGGGATGGCTGGGATTAAGATCTTCCACAGTTCAGATCTGTACAGCACTTATGAACCTGCTTCCTCTTATTTATATAGCGTTGGGAGGGCTGGGATTAAGATCTTCCACAGTTCAGATCTGTACAGCACTTATGAACCTGCTTCCTCTTATTTATATAGCGTTGGGAGGACTGGTATTAAGATCTTCCACAGTTCAGATCTGTACAGCACTTATGAACCTGCTTCCTCTTATTAATATAGCGTTGGGAGGGCTGGTATTAAGATCTTCCACAGTTCAGATCTGTACAGCACTTATGAACCTGCTTCCTCTTATTTATATAGCGTTGGGAGGACTGGGATTAAGATCTTCCACAGTTCAGATCTGTACAGCACTTATGAACCTGCTTCCTCTTATTTATATAGCGTTGGGAGGGCTGGTATTAAGATCTTCCACAGTTCAGATCTGTACAGCACTTATGAACCTGCTTCCTCTTATTTATATAGCGTTGGGAGGGCTGGGATTAAGATCTTCCACAGTTCAGATCTGTACAGCACTTATGAACCTGCTTCCTCTTATTTATATAGCGTTGGGAGGGCTGGGATTAAGATCTTCCACAGTTCAGATCTGTACAGCACCTGCAAACCTGCTTCCTCTTATTTATATAGCGTTGGGAGGACTGGTATTAAGATCTTCCACAGTTCAGATCTGTACAGCACCTGCAAACCTGCTTCCTCTTATTTATATAGCGTTGGGATGGCTGGGATTAAGATCTTCCACAGTTCAGATCTGTACAGCACTTATGAACCTGCTTCCTCTTATTTATATAGCGTTGGGAGGGCTGGGATTAAGATCTTCCACAGTTCAGATCTGTACAGCACTTATGAACCTGCTTCCTCTTATTTATATAGCGTTGGGAGGACTGGTATTAAGATCTTCCACAGTTCAGATCTGTACAGCACTTATGAACCTGCTTCCTCTTATTAATATAGCGTTGGGAGGGCTGGTATTAAGATCTTCCACAGTTCAGATCTGTACAGCACTTATGAACCTGCTTCCTCTTATTTATATAGCGTTGGGAGGACTGGGATTAAGATCTTCCACAGTTCAGATCTGTACAGCACTTATGAACCTGCTTCCTCTTATTTATATAGCGTTGGGACGGCTGGTATTAAGATCTTCCACAGTTCAGATCTGTACAGCACTTATGAACCTGCTTCCTCTTATTTATATAGCGTTGGGACGGCTGGTATTAAGATCTTCCACAGTTCAGATCTGTACAGCACTTATGAACCTGCTTCCTCTTATTTATATAGCGTTGGGACGGCTGGTATTAAGATCTTACACAGTTCAGATCTGTACAGCACTTATGAACCTGCTTCCTCTTATTTATATAGCATTGGGACGGCTGGTATTAAGATCTTCCACAGTTCAGATCATTAAGATAGAGCTTTATTAACCACTTTGTGCACACCAAGGACCTCAGTCCCACAAACCCATGCTGTTCACAGGTGTGGATCTTCAAAAGCCCAACCAGAATACAACTGCACTGAAATCCATGACTGGTTCCACTGCTAAGATCCCAAAATGATTTGTTTTGATCGTTTCTGAGATCCTGATTATCCTTCCATGCAGGTCGAAGCTTTGTCTGCTTCAATTAGATGCTGCATTTTATTATTATTTATTTCTTAGCAGACACTCTTATCTCTTACTTGCTCAAGGGTACAGCAGCAGTGTCCCCCACCGAGGATTGAACCCACGACCCTCCGGTCAGTCCAGAACCCTAACCACTACTCCACACTGCTGCTCCTTTAAAAGTTAATGCTTATTCTGTGCCATTCACAGTTTCATTAACTAAAATCTTACTTGTTTTTTAGTTTACCTTGTATGTTTCAGGTCTGTTATATTCTGTATGAAAGGTTCCATCCCTTTACAGAAAAAATAAAACAGATTAATGATTGTGTTAGTCATGTCAAATACAAAATTGTTGCTGTTTATATATATATATATATATATATATATATATATATATATATAGTGCCTTGCAAAAGTATTCAGACCCCTGACCAATTCTCTCATATTACTGAATTACAATTGGTACATTGAAATTTTGTTCTGTTTGATATTTTATTTTAAAACACTGAAACTCAAAATCAATTATTGTAAGGTGACATTGGTTTAATGTTGGGAAATATTTTTAAGAAAAATAAAAAACTGAAATATCTTGCTTGCATAAGTATTCAACCCCCACACATTAATATTTGGTAGAGCCACCTTTTGCTGCAATAACAGCTTTAAGTCTTTTGGGGTAAGTATGTACCAGCTTTGCACACAGTGTCGGAGTGATTTTGGCCCATTCTTCTTGGCAGATTTGCTCCAGGTTGTTCAGGTTGGTTGGACGACGCTTGTGGACCGCAATTTTCAAATAGTGCCACAGATTCTCAATGGGATTGAGGTCAGGACTTTGACTGGGCCACTGTAGGACATTCACCTTTTTGTTCTTGAGCCACTCCAATGTTGCTTTGGCCTTGTGCTTGGGATCATTGTCCTGCTGAAAGGTGAATTTCCTCCCAAGCTTCAGTTTTTTAGCGGACTGAAGCAGGTTCTCTTGCAGTAGTTCCCTGTATTTTGCTCCATTCATTCTTCCTTCAATTTTAACAAGATGCCCAGTCCCTGCTGATGAGAAGCATCCCCACAGCATGATGCTGCCACCACCATACTTCACTGTAGGGATGGTGTGTCTTGAGGTATGGGCAGTGTTAGGTTTGCGCCACACATAGCGCTTTGAGTTTTGGCCAAAAAGCTCTGTCTTGGTCTCATCTGACCACAAAACCTTTTCCCACATCGCAGCTGGGTCACTCTCATGCTTTCTGGCAAACTCCAGACGTGCTTTCAGATGGTACTTTTTGAGTAACGGCTTCTTTCTTGCCACCCTCCCATACAGGCCAGTGTTATGCAGAGCTCTTGATATGGTTGACTGGTGCACCATTACTCCACTCCCAGCCACTGAACTCTGTAGCTCCTTCAAAGTGATTGTTGGCCTCTCTGTGGCTTCTCTCACAAGTCTCCTTCTTGTTTGAGCGCTGACTTTTGAGGGACGCCCTTTTCTTGGCAGTGCCTGGGTGGTGTGATGCAGCTTCCAGTTCCTGATTATTGATCCAACTGTGCTTACTGGGATATCCAAACACTTGGATATTATCCCTAATCTATGCATTTGTATTATTTTATCTCTAACTTCTATAGAATGCTCTTTGGTCTTCATTTTCCTTCAGATTCACAGCCTGACCAATGATCCTTCAGCAGTGGGGTTTTTATCCAGAAAATGTGACAGCAACTTTAATGGTTCACAGGTGGAGGCCAATGGTATGGTAATTGTGTCCTCGTTAGGGCAATTTCTTTCATCGGTGTAAACTGGGAGCTTCCATAGCACAGGGGTTGAATACTTATGCAAGCAAGATATTTCAGTTTTTTATTTTTCTTAAAAATATTTCCCAACATAAAACCAATGTCACCTTACAATAATAGATTTTGAGTTTCAGTGTTTTAAAATAAAATATCAAACAGAACAAAATTTCAATGTACCATTTGTAATTCAGTAATATGAGACAATTGGTCAGGGGTCTGAATACTTTTGCAAGGCACTGTATGTATATATATATATATATATATATATATATATATATATATATATACACATACATATATATCTCATTGTAATACAACAGAACATACCGTCTCATACAAAGCCAATACGTTTTTCATGTACTTTATGTGAATGACTTTCCTCCTTACTTGTAATGCAGTAATTCAACTCCGCTTCTCTTCGAGCTGGGATCGACCTTCGTCTTTTTGCAGAGCTTTCGTCCTTCAGAGTCTCTGGAAATGTAAAACAATGATTTACTTTTTAAGTGACACAAGAGGCCGAGGAGACAGTAAGATTAACAGGTATGCTAATACATAAATAACTTCTTATTGAGCAAAGCTGTTTGGCAAAGTCATCTGTTTAGAGGTTGATCCCTGAATAATCTGTGCTGTTTAGGACACAAACACCAGACTAGAAAGCACCAACTGTACTATCATCCAGCCAAGTAAGAGCTCCCACCTTGAACTATCTGATTCAGTGTCAACAAGCTTAAACCACAAGAGAAATACAAATCCGAGAAGACTCCGAGAAGCTTGAAGTGTTGTGGCACTGCGAGGGTTAACAAGGCTCACTAAAGAGACACCCTCTTTTTTAAATAAAAAGTAACCACAGGGCTCCCGAGTGGCGCATCCAGTAAAAGCACTCGCTAGAGCGACGTCCAGGCTATTCCACAGCTGACCGTGGACGGGAACTCCCAGGGGGCGGCACTCAATTAGCTGAGCGTCGTCCGGGGGGAGGGAGGGTTAGGTCGGCCAGGGTGTCCTCGGCTCACCGTGCACCAGCAACCCCTGTAGTCTGGCCGGGCGCCTGTGGGCTTGCCTGTAAGTTGCCCAGAGCTGCGTTGTCCTCCGACGCTGTAGCTCTGAGGCGGCTGCACGGTGAGTCTGCAGAGTGTAAAGAAGCGGTCGGCTGACGGCACACGCTTCGAAGGACAGCGTGTGTTCATCTTCGCCCCTCCTGAGTCAGCGCAGGGGTGGTAGCGGTGAGCTGAGCCTAAAAATAACTGGGCATTTCAAATTGGGGAGAAAATAATAAAAAAGAACTAATTGGCAACGACTAAATTAAAAAAAAAAAGTAACACCATGTGGCAATGTGCCCCGCCCCTGTGTGCATATTATGTGTTGTATGTTGCGTGCGTGTGTTAATGTTGGTGTATAGTCATTGGTACACGGGATATAAATGGGTCTGTGTTTCACGTGTGATTTAAAAATGTAGATTTGTATTTAGGCACGAGGAGGGCACAAATCACTTCACGTGCTGGTTAAATGTAATATGTGAGCACGGGGTTGCACAGAATTAATTCACGTGCTGGGATTCAAGTGAATAATTAATTAGTAATTGAATCCCAGCACAACAGTATATATAGATGCACATTTCATTCAGTCGGGGTTGTGTGTTCGGTGAGTGGAGAACGGGATTGAAGACGGAGGTAATAATAATAATAATAATAATAATAATAATAATAATAATAATAATAATAATAATAATAATAGTAGTAGTTAAAATCTGCTCACCGTGTTTGTCTGTGTAGTTCGTTTTGTTTTGTGTTAAAACCTTTTATTTTCTGTTCTGTTTATTAAATACTGAGCGAAAGCATTCGCTCAGCTTCACCAAACCACACCTCTCTGTCTGTTTATTTCCTGCTTCTGGTCTGACGCCACCCACTCCGGACGTCTTTGTGACACACCACAATAGGACAAAACCTGTAACCACTGCTGAGCAATCCTGTGATCCAGGCAGGCACCAAGTCTCCGGGGATTGCTTCTTTAATTAAGAAATGCTTGTTGCAGAGAAACAGCAACATGAATGCAACCACCAGCACAACGGGCAGCCAGGAATCAGAGTTCTGTCCCTGAAACGTTAATGAGCATTAACCAGTGAATACAAAGAAACAAGAAGCAAACAAAAGACTCTTCCGAGTCAAAGCCCAATGTGAACAGAAAAGTCAACAATGGGACAAAACTGCATCACTGAAGGAAACTGCGTCGCTGAAGGAAAATGCATCGCTGAATGACACACAATATGGTTAATAATCTTTCTGCCCGGAAACAAAGGACCTGTCAACGAGACTGTAATTACTAATGACAACACAGTGCTGTCAGTGCCAAGCCAACTGTACAAGAAGGGTAACTGCAGAGTGCAATCAGGACTGTAGAGCTGTGCTTAATGGGACTTCATGGAGTCACAACACAAGCCTTGTCTAAACCAGCTCCTGGCTTCTAGTGACACTGGGACAGTGCTGGGAGAGCTTGCCATCTCATCTATTCAACATGTCGCTCTCCCTTACCATGCTTTATGAGTCTTACCAGTGACATTCCTGTCAACTGCTTACCTGAATTCAATGACTGTTTAAAAAGCAGAGGCAGCCATTACTTAAAGTGTTATCTGAAACTGATCAACACATGTCAGAGCTCCATTCATTAAAAAGATGTTCCTAGCAAGCCATGAGAAAAGAGAGTGCTCTTTCATTTTCAAAGATTCACAACAGACCCCCGTGAGATGAAATCCCTTTTCTGTACAGCATTCTCCAAGCGGTGGGTTAACCCTTTGCGGTCCTATGTCGGACCTGGTCCGACACTGCAATTTTCCCTTTCTGGTCAAATGTCAGACCCTGTCCGACATCATCAAAAAGACGTAAAAAACAAGTCTAGTCGTTTTTTTCTCCGGAAAAAGCTGAGAAAACCATTCAATGGCCGAGTGAGAATGATAGGAGCCGAGAGAAGCCGAAGGGGAGAAAAAAAAGGGGGCCGATCTGAGCAATACAGATAGCCCCGGCACCACAGAGATAACACAGGCATAAACAAACAAGATAGCAGCTTCTGCATCCAGCGCTCAAAGAATATCACAGACATTTGCACAGCTTTTTGAGATGTTATAGTAATAAAATAATGACTTGGATTGCATTATCGATAAAACGAGTGATCAGGAGATGATTTATCGGTATGCACTACTATGAAGAGGTATGTGAAAAATACAGCGAACAGGGGGTGGGGCAGGGCTGGAGATGCAGTACTGAGTGTCCTGTTGATATGCAGTGCCTTTTAAACCTGTTTTACTGTGAAAGAAAATACTTTTAAACAGCGCGTCTAAAATAAACTGCGCGTGTGAAAATAAATTGGACCTGAGGCACCTGAGACGCACTGAATAAATGGACCGCAAAGGGTTAAATCCCATGCCTGTCAAGGATCAATGCTAATGTATATACATTGGTATACCAGACATGAACTCCTCTGCATTTCATATCCTCCCCTCTTTATTCTCTGCAAATTCAGCATGGCATTTCAACACAACATGCTTTTCCGGTGGATTCGATTAGTCTTGAGTTGCCTGCCCTGTTGACACATCTGCATTCATTATTATCCAGTGCTAATAAAATATATAGGCCTCTCAAAAAAGGAAGAGAAAGCAAAGGGTATAGCTGTGTCTGTGTGTCACTTCCCTGGCTGTCCACACACTCGCTCATTATCTGCTCTTAAACAAGCACATCAATGCCACGTTACAGGCACACTAAATGACTTACGCAGACAGAAGCATGAGCTGCTAATTTATCACCAAACAACATGCCCACTTCTGCACTCCACCGCCTTCATAACTTCAGTCCAGCATTGTGTGCGCTCGAATCAAAATCACAGAGCGCGAAAGCTCATCCTATAACACTGAAGCTTAAAAACAGACAGGTGAACAGCCTGAGTTTAGGGTTATGTGTTCTGAGCATTAGCCAACATACTACTGCAAAGCCAATGCAGGTTTTAAAGTGTTATTTTTACATACAACAATACAGTCTGTTGACAGGTCTTCTAATCCTAAATGAGAATATATGACTCTTTCTAGAGCCTTTTCTTCTCCTTGTTTGCAGAGAGACTAGTGAAAGTTCTGTACCTCAAACACAAGCAGCTGCACTGAGCAATGAGGCAGGGCAGTGAATGGGCTCTGGAATTCCTTTCAATCCTTCAACCTGTGTGGCTGCCATCCTTCTTATATCAGCAAGGAAAGTGGCTTCTTGTAATCTAGGGCAAGTGATGTGTGCAACAACACAAAGGTAATTGATACATAATGAGAAATAAGTGTGCTACTGATTGCACACATTAAGAATCTCACACATTTTGTAAGCTCAATGTTTTTTATCAAAAAGCCTGTTTACTGGCCTATTTAATCAAGTTCTAGAATGTTATTGTTTCATTTCATAACTCTTGATGCCAGACTCATTCATTAATATGACTTAACTAAACCTACAGTACATATTAAAAAAATTAATAATTATGAAGCATCTGGCATAAATGCTTAACTTGCTGTTTGCATCAGTATTGCAAAATCCTGCTAAAATGTGTGCTGCAACTCAGCATGTAAATAATACAGCATGTTAACGCTGGCTGTGTCTAAATGCGTATTGTACGGGAGATGCTCAGGGCCTCTCACATGTCTTAACGGCTCTTAAAGGGTAAATCAAAAGCGCAGTTACAGGAGAGACGAGGCGACTAAAATATACACAGTGCGGATGGAGCAGTGGCACGGGTTTAACAAAATCAAACTTTCCTGATGTGAATGGGAAAGCTGATCCCCAGGGACACGACTTCTGTAAAAAAAAAAGAAAAAAAGGAAAGAATGATACTGTATTGGCAACTCTCGTAACCTCCTCCCTTGGGAACACTGTGGATGAGAGACACAGACGCAGTGCGGGAATTTTCTGCAAAGCGGTTTCAAACAGTTAAATCCCTTGCCATGCAACATCTCCTTTACGAGCATCTCAGAGACAGAAACCCTGGAGCAAAGCTTCACACAGACGCACTCCCCGTGACGACTCCTTAGACAGGCAGCGCGAAAAACAGCATCGTCACCTATCTGTTACTGTGTTGCCTTTATCCATGAATAACAGCAAACAAACTTAGACATATCTGGCCTCTTCCAACTCTGTAGACATTTACACAAACTCAGGACAGATAACTCCAATTCAGACCTACTCGAATATATTCGCATGTGTGCCTGTTTTAGTTATTTTCCAGTACAAGACATTGAAACTACTCCGTTAGTTATCCTAGTGTAGTCTTTCTGTAAACATGCTGCTCGGTTTGTTGGCTTAACCAATGCACCTCCCTGATAAGCCTACCCTGGATTTTACTGGAACATGTTACACCCAGGATTGGATCACCCATCTATCTATGGTTAACCAGGATTACCCCCCCCAAAAAAGTTTCTTGATGAAATCCAAGGGTGCTGTAAAATTCTCTACTAAAATTTAGGAGTTTGAAAAAGTGGAAATGCCAAAACAGAATCATTTTCCAGATTAAATTTAATAAACCTATTCCTACAGAAATCTCAGATAATACAGGATTACTAAAACCATGTCTTTTAGGGTCAGAGGGAATTGCCAAAATCCTGCTTATGCGACTTACCCACAATCCACCCATGCAATGGTACCCTGGCCTTTCACAGCTTGTGCCACATCAGAGAGCAACTTGAGCTGCCTTTCACCTGCAGCAGCTGAGAAGAAAAACAAACAAGGGTGTCACCAAACTGTCCCCTCACAGCCAGCCACTACAGAACAGCCTGCTAGCTATGTGTGCACAGGTAAGGCTGCAGAATACTCCAGGGACCCTCCCCCACAGGAACACACTGTACACTGTGGAGGAACACTGCTGAAGCATCAGTCTTCAGGCTGGTATTCATTTCCAGTGCTGAACACCAAGGTATTTGAACTGCTTTTCATTTCCATTGAATTGGCTGGTTCAGTGGGAATGGCCTGAGAGCAGACTCACTGTGAAACATTAAACACACACACACACTTAATGGAGAACATGTTTAAGATGTGTGTGTCATGGAGCCCCAGACACTCCAAGACAACGCACACTGATGCAGAAGGATGTATAAGCGTAGATGGGAATTTAAATTACCAACATCCTCTCATGCCATTATTCCATGTGGAATGAGAGTCCTCTCATGCCATTATTCCATGTGGAATGAGAGTCCTCTCATGCCATTATTCCATGTGGAATGAGAGTCCTCTCATGCCATTATTCCATGTGGAATGAGAGTCCTCTCATGCCATTATTCCATGTGGAATGAGAGTCCTCTCATGCCATTATTCCATGTGGAATGAGAGTCCTCTCATGCCATTATTCCATGTGGAATGAGAGTCCTCTCATGCCATTATTCCATGTGGAATGAGAGTCCTCTCATGCTATTATTCCATGTGGAGTGACAGTCCTCTCATGCCTATTCCATGTGGAGTGACAGTCCTCTCATGCCATTATTCCATGTGGAGAGAGAGTCCTCTCATGCCTATTCCATGTGGAGTGAGAGTCCTCTCATGCTCTGCAGTGCTGCAGATCTGTTATAAGCAATGAAAGAGAAGCCTTGCAGCATATTGTCGATGACTGTTGCAGTTTAAGCATCTCTAAAAAATGAAAATATGCAATCTGGAGTTCAAGTTATTACCCAGAAGAATTTACTTTCTTTTTGTTTGTTTGTTTGTTTGCTTACCCCTATGGTCAACCAAATAATTTCTGCAACCAAACATTATGCTTGATTAACTGCCTTGAAAAGAAAGCTGTCTGTTCTTAAAATAAAAAAAAGTATGTTATGGTTTCGACTACCACTGTAGAGAGGTGAATGAAATAAACAGTACAATACTGAAGCCTTCAGAATTGAAGACAACCTCAACACATGGCAAACTGAAATAGCGCAGGCATTTAGAAAGCTCCACCCTCTGACGCGAAGAACAAGATGTTCTGGTATAAATGAGGATACATCTGTCATCGACTTAGTCTTCTCTTTGAAACAGTCCTACTCACAGACAGCATTATTTTACATAGCCTGGAAAACAGAAGTGCAATGCATGAGGCAGCAGTACTATTTAATGAAAGCAATTGTATTAGAAGCATACGCCTCTCACCGTGGCTGTCAGTAAAGACAGAGATACTGCATCAGTATCATGAAAAAGCACATCACCGTGACCTGCTCTATATCACAAGCAAGTACGTTAAATACCATTGATACAGAGGAGGAGACAGGACCATGCACAGCTACTAATACCATTGATACAGAGACAGGACCATGCACAACTACTAATACCATTGATACAGAGGAGACAGGACCATGCACAGCTACTAATACCATTGATACAGAGACAGGACCATGCACAGCTACTAATACCATTGATACAGAGGAGGAGACAGGACCATGCACAGCATCTAATACCATTGATACAGAGACAGGACCATGCACAACTACTAATACCATTGATACAGAGGAGACAGGACCATGCACAGCTACTAATACCATTGATACAGAGGAGACAGGACCATGCACAGCTACTAATACCATTGATAGAGACAGGACCATGCACAGCTACTAATACCATTGAGAGACAGGACCATGCACAGCTACTAATACCACTGATACAGAGGAGACAGGACCATGCACAGCTACTAATACCATTGATACAGAGACAGGACCATACACATGTACTAATACTCTCAATATCTTGTGTTAAAGTACACCCTAACCAAGCTTTATCATCAGTGGAAAAACTGTTCTCTAGATCAGCACCAGTCTTTAAATAATATTGCATTCACTTCAGATTTTGTTCAGGTGCTATACAGCAGTAGTACTGCAATATCTGCTCACCATCTGTCTGTAAAGAAACTCCCACAACGTATCCTAAGTGTAGCGCCATAGCCCATTGACAGCAGAGACCTGCTTATATTATTATTATTATTATTATTATTATTATTATTATTATTATTTCTTAGCAGACGCCCTTATCCAGGGCGACTTACAATCACATTATTTTGACATACAATTACCCAGTTATACAGTTGGGTTTTTACTGGAGCAATCTAGGTAAAGTACCTTGCTCAAGGGTACAGGAGCAGTGTCCCCCACCTGGGATTGAACCCACAACCCTCCAGTCAAGAGTCCAGAGCCCTAACCACTACTCCACACTGCTGCCCAGTTAGCAGCTACTGCTGGTGAAACACATGAAAAGGTGAATTGACTGGAGCAGCTTGGCAGGTGAGTGGCTCAGCTGGAAATAAAAACCAGGCTCTCAAGGCTGGCCAGGTCTTGCACTCAATGTTAACCAGTGATCAGCACTGCTGTTCATGTGTGGAAGAGGGAACAGCAACATAATGAGAATAACATGTTCATTGCTGCTACACAGCAGGTGTGTGCACAGTGCAGTGCTGTGCAGCACAGGAGCTGCACTGGATCTCCACGGCACAGACATGTCCTCATGAAAAAACACCCCTCTACTGATGAGCCTAACCAGCTGGCAAAAGTGCTCTCCTCCTCTGGATCGATGAGCTGGGCAATTCACACAACAGTCTGGGGAGGGAAATCACTCACCTGATTTGGAATAGAGAATGAGGACATTGGTTCTCGTTCGGAGGAGTTTTTTGAAGTCCTTGTGATCACTGACCGTCTCTATTAGTGGAGACATTTTTAATGCCTGTAGAAAAGCTGGCAGCCCAGTCTAAGGAGAAAGGGAAAGGGAAAAAAAAACAACAAAAAAAACACAAATTCAGCAATAAAGTCTATTTAAAAACCCAAATAGGAAACTGCGGTAGTTCCATTAGTCTGGGGTACAGTGTTTGCTTCACCCACACACATGCTGAAGGCAGGGTGTGCTTGTACTGACACGTCTCAAAGACGGATCACCGTTCACATTATAATACTGCCGTGAACATTTCATGAAATATTTAGGGTGATTTGTTTGGATGAATAGGATATTATAGAGACCTCTACAAAGCATGCAAGCTGTGTCTAAATGAACTCAGATGGGCAGCTCACACTAAAACCTGCAAGAGATTGAACCATTATTATTATTATTATTATTATTTATTTCTTAGCAGACGCCCTTATCCAGGGCGACTTACAATTGCTACAAGATACCACATTATTTTTTTCATACAATTCCCCATTTATACAGTTGGGTTTTTACTGGAGCAATCTCGGTAAAGTACCTTGCTCAAGGGTACAGCAGCAGTGTCCCCACTGGGGATTGAACCCACGACCCTCCGGTCAAGAGTCCAGAGCCCTAACCACTACTCCACACTGCTGCCTTATAAAATGGGAGTCCTGCCTCCTCTTACATGAATCCATCCAGGAGTGAAGAATACAGGCCGATTCCCCTTCTCAGAGACAGAGACAGAGACAGAGACAAACACACAGAGACACACTCACCGCGTATCACACACACAGGCACACACTCACCAAGTATCACACACGCACGCACACACACTCACCGCGTATCACACGCACGCACACACACTCACCGCGTATCACACACGCGCGCGCACACACACTCACCGCGTATCACACACGCGCGCGCACACACACTCACCCCGTATCACACACGCGCGCGCACACACTCACCGCGTATCACACACGCGCACGCACACACTCACCGCGTATCACACACGCACACACACACACTCACCGCGTATCACACGCGCGCACACACACTCACCAGGTATCACACGCGCGCACACACACACACACACACTCACCAGGTATCACACGCGCGCACACACACACACTCCCCAGGTATCACACGCGCGCACACACACTCACCAGGTATCACACGCGCGCGCACACACACACACACACACACACTCACCGCGTATCACACACGCGCACACACTCACCGTGTATCACACACGCGCACACTCACCGCGTATCACACACGCGCACACACTCACCGCGTATCACACACGCGCACACACTCACCGCGTATCACACACGCGCACACACTCACCGCGTATCACACACGCGCACACACTCACCGCGTATCACACACGCGCACACACTCACCGCGTATCACACACGCGCACACACTCACCGCGTATCACACACGCGCACACACTCACCGCGTATCACACACGCGCACACACACTCACCGCGTATCACACACGCGTGCACACACACTCACCAGGTATCACACACACACTCACCGCGTATCACACACGCGCACACACACTCACCGCGTATCACACACAATACCCACGTATCACACACACTCACCACGTATCACACACGCGCACACACACTCACCATGTATCACACACGCACACGCACACACAGTCCCACTGCGGAGCACTGCTTTCTCAGTGTGCAGGAATCTGTAACTCAACCTACTGTAGTCCCTCCAACCTCGACAGGAATACACAGTTCAACTCTCTACCTGAACTGCACTCAGTGGCACTGCGCTGGTGGGTCGGGTGGTCCTGCTGTATAATACAGTAAACAGGAGACATGCTTGCAGGGGATTGGACAAGGGACAATGGAGTGATCCCCAAGGTTCTAAAATCCATTGTCTCCACTCTTATTAGCCCTTGTAATATAATATCATGGGTGCCGTGGAAATATTCTGCTTCTCTGCTTGCTTGTTTAACTGGGAGGGGGATGTCGATAATGAAGTTTAAAGACACTGCCATAGGCGACTCCTACAAGCCACCCAGCACAGTTGAACACAGAAGCACATGTCCACTCACATCCTGGAGTGAGACATTCAGGTTATTTCCTGGCTAAACTGTGACCACCTGGAATAAACAGCAAAGGCAGCAAGCAGCACATTAGCACTATATAAAGCTATCCTACAGAGATAAACATGCACTCTAATAAAGAGTGCAGGACACACAGACATCTATACTTTTAACAGCTTCTATTATTTGTATGCATCAACGATTTTTACGAACTAGAAAAGACAAAAGCAGTGCCTCATCAGAATGAAACTGTGTCTAGAGAAAGTGTCCTGAGCTGACTGCTTACAATCTCATTCTTGATTATGTACAGACACTTGCTCAGTAGAAAACCTGCCTGCCGGAAGTGGAATGGGAGCGATATAGTATATCAAGGAGAACAGGAATTATAGCTCAACACCCTTCTGTTTCACTCGCATTCATAAAAAACATCTCCTCTAGCCAATTTCACTTTTAAGAGAGAAAAAAAGTTGACTATGTCTTCCCCAATGTGCTCATCTTGACAGGAGATGCATCCTTTTTAAACAAATTAAAGTCACTGCATCGCCAGGCTTAAAGAGCTTCAATTACTTAGAGCCACATTTCACATCAGCAGCAGAGGACTGAAGTGTAACAGCATCACAGGCATTGTTTCACCACACAGGACTAAAGGATCTTACTTGTGCAACTGCAACAGGCAGCACCAAGCTGCAGTCATCGTTCAATTGCACTTCTGAAACAGAACCAGGTGTGTCCCATTTACAGCACATACTGTACAGCAGCCCTCAGTAGACAGTCCCGAGAGCTCTTAGCAGGATCCCAGTTTCCACACTTGAGTCTCAAATACAATGTCTGCACATCACAAGGGTTACAGTGGAGGCTACACTTTTACATTTAGAATGTAACTAAATATGTGGTCATAGTTCAAATCATAAACAGTTACATTTTATAAAAAAGCATTTTTTCTCTGCATTTTGTGTTATAAAAATTGCTTTATAAAGACATTCCAACATTGGTTAACAAATGCCATGCAGAATTATTACTGCACGTTTCTGTCAAAGCAGTTCTTTTATTTTGACCCAGAGAGTATTACATCCCCCGAGATGGTTATTGCGGTCTAACCTCTCCATGATAGTTTGAAATGCTGACTGTAGAAAAGGCAGCTCAGCCATCTGCTAATTAGTCATGATTAGACTTGCAGGTTTACTGTAGTATGTGTGCTTTGTACTGTACAGAAAACCTCATCAGTCCAAAAGCCATCACTAAAAACCTATGCCCAATTCATCATGGAAAATAATTTCCCTAATCCAGATTATGAGATTGAGGGCTTGAATTTTCCAAATAGCTTTGACACTCACTTCTGTAATGCAGAGGATCAAAGTGTTCAGTGCTGAGTACAAGTGGCAGGTACTGCAGACATCCCTGTTTCAACAGCACTAAATCTACACAGGGAAATACAAAGACCCAGCCTGGTGCGTTCTGGGAAACACAAAGACCCAGCCTGGTGCGTTCTGGGAAACACAAAGACCCAGCCTGGTGCGTTCTGGGAAACACAAAGACCCAGCCTGGTGCGTTCTGGGAAACACAAAGACCCAGCCTGGTGCGTTCTGGGAAACACAAAGGCCCAGCCTGGTGTGTTCTTCTGGGAAATGTCACCTGGTAGTTATACTGACATACTCTTCCATGAGCCAGGCAGTGTTCCCACTGAATAACACTGGTGTAGGTTAGGGTGTAAATGTCTTTTAATGATGGATAATGCACTGTATGATATAGCAGCACGTTATGTTGTACATTCTTCTTCCACAAAAACAACATAGTTTATACATAGTTTATAGTTAGATACTGCAAATAACATACAAATGCCACAATGAATCTGCTAGTGAACCACAGCTACAAGGTATGAATCAAGTGCTCCTGGCAAAAAACAGCCACTCCTCCTAATTTGAGATCACTAGACAAGCTTCACTGAGACAGTGAAACTGATTCACAGTTAATCTGTTCAACCCAAATTCAGAACCGTGACCATTGTCTATGCACTTTTAAGAGCAGTCCAGTGTACCTGGATCTGTATTTTAAATTGATATTTCTTACACCCCAGTTACCCTCTACAAAATACATCAATAGTAAAAATGGATGTTAAAATGTGATGAACTGATTATAAACAACTGTATTCTATTTTCTAACACTGTACTGTACATCTCCCCAAAAATACCGCACGCGTTTCCTGGCGTAATAATACATGATTCATTCACAAGTTCAAATGCGAAGAAATACCAGCTTGCGCAGAACAGAACCGCGCAGTGCAGCAGAACTGTTCTGTACAGATTACATAACAGCCGTGGGCATAGAGCACGCTAGTGTTAAAGGACACCGACCCTACCAGCTAGAGACGTTCAAATTGAAGAAGTTAAACTTTATGTGTCCCGACACCCTGTGTGTTACACTTTGATTGGAGCTGCTGCTGTATCCGTTTTTATATTCCAGGCATCCCTAGAAACATCGTGTACTACAGTACCGAAACGTGCATTTAAATGCTACTGCAGCTATCCTGTCAAAACAAAGCTACTGAACGGACAAAACTCATTAAAACTCACCAACAACACGAAAATAAGCATCGCTACAGTCCCCGTCCCACTCTCGCCAGGATTCGAAGGAGCCATGCTACCGCTGCCACGTCTGCGTACGCAGGCGCAATGGATAGCTGCTGCTATGAAGCGCATTGCATTTTTGGATATGTAGTTCCAGACAAGTCCGCGCAGAGATTTCATGAATTCAGATAACAATCAGAGAACTACAATTCCACCGAGGCTATTGGTCTTGGGTGAAATTAGTCTATATGTACTTTACATATCAGATTCGAAGTATGGGACAATATTTGACTTTTAGAAGTGGAACCAGATAGACGCCCTCGTCCTGTAAAATGAGCATAGACCCTGAGTCACGTTCTGGAGTACAAAGTTATTATGTACTGTGCAGCACGGGTGTAGTGTTAGAAAGCCGTACGATGTCAGGTTTTTTAGTACAAGTGCAATCAATTGCGATCTGATGGGTGTTTTCCTATTGTCAGAAAGAGGTACATTTACCATTAATTATACTTTTTTTTTGCAAACTTAAAACAGACCATCGATTTCTCTAAAAAGAAAAAACAATTCACGGCAAACAAGACCAAATGAGAAGTCCACAGCAAAGATGCACAAGTATAAAAATGTACAAGACCCAATGTATTGCATATGATACATATTTGCATACTATTTTCATAATGGTGTTAAAGTATAACAAATAACATTAAAAAGAATGTAAAAGACTGGAAAATATGACACATTCAATTAAAAACCATGTAAAAGAACGCGAAAAGCATAACGTGCGGGATTCAAATGGGCACGTCCCTGCTTTCTTAGCGGAAGTTGTTTAGGCATGCGCGAGCAAGCGCAGTGCGCTGAGTACCACCTGAAAATAACACTACATGGGGACCTACATTCTTCCGATGAAAAAGGTTGCTCGGGTGTTCATTTATTACACAACTAACCCTAACAAGCACAGTTGTTGCACTTAAGAATACTAACCACTTGTTATCTACAAGCTTTAGACATCAATAATTTGACTTTAGAGTTTAAAAGGGCCTTTTTCATGAGCAAAACCTGCTCGTTACCCAGAATTACAGTCTCGAGGCAGTATTCTGTCAGTTTTTGCTTCTTTTTGTACTGCGCAGGCGCGCCACTGTTTTACTTCGCTTCAGCTTCTGTGTCAGAAAAAGCTCCCGACTTCAATCGTTTTAATTTATTGATGTTAAGTAAGCATAAATGGATACAGTTATTACTCTTGACTATTTTTCTAAAATGGGTAACACTACCTTCCTAAGATTATTTAACTTAAATGAAAATATGTGGTATGAATGGTGTTTGTTGACTTTCTCAAAGACGGGGAATTCATCTTCCCTGTTTCTAAAACATGGGCAATGTATATTCTTACTCGTAAATTAATGGTTTGATGGCATTTCTTCTGCTTTTACATTTTTGTAAAATAACTTTAAAAGACTAGTAACCGATACTGTATTCTGTCTTTTTCATTGTATAACCAAGGGTAGCAGTTTCTGACATCACAATACCACCCGTCACAATGTATTACCATCTTTTTTCCCCCATTGTAAAAAAAAACAAACAGGGGTAGCCATTTCTGATGGGGAGGCAAATTGTTACATCTATGTCAGATTTTGCTACCAGTAGCAGATTCTGATAGGGAAACATATTGTGACTGTACATCGGCACCATCCCTGCATTACCAGCCCTGACCAGTGCCTCTCAATTGCAATATACAACGACAGGGTACCAGTGCCAAAGTGTTACCACAGCGATGTTGCTGTTTACTAGGCTTTAATCCTGCTTATTTATTTTATTTGATTGATTTGCACTTTTATAGAGCTTTTTATACAGAAGTATCTCAAAGCACTCTACAGTACATAGTAAAAAAAAAATCAAACCACAATACAATTTGTAAAACATATTATACATCTACCACAATCATACCATTTTCTTTTTAAGAGTAGAAGAAAAAAATGAAAACGCTATTAAATACCATTGTGTTAAGTGCGATTAACCGTTGTGTTAAGTGCGAGCAACTACGATGTGATAGGTGTTACAGAAACTTGGTTGTCTGAGAGTGATGGAGACGAATATAATAGTAGTGGGTACACACTGTATAGGAAAGACAGGCAGGACAGAAGAGGTGGAGGGGTAGCGCTATACATAAGAAATAGCCTTGAAGCCCAGGTGTTAAATCAGGACAAAGAAAACAATGCAGAATCAATATGGGTCAGAATAATGGACACAAATTCAAAGGGCATAATAATAGGAGCATGCTATAGACCGCCAAATTCAGACGCTGAGCAAAATAATCTGTTATACAATGACATTCGAAATGCGTGTAGAAAAGGAGAAGCCATACTAATGGGGGATTTCAACTTCCCCTGTATAAAATGGGAAAACCCAATGGGGGGCATGACGGACGAAATTGAAATGGTGGAAATGACAAATGACTGCTTCCTAATGCAATTTGTTAAGGCACCGACTAGAGGGGAGGCATGCCTTGACTTAGTCTTTTCAAATAATGAAGACAGAATAACTAAAACAGAGGTCAGAGAGCCATTGGCAAACTCAGACCACAACATGGTCTCATTTGAAATATTTTTTAAAACCCCAAAAGTAATGATAAAGCTAAGGTTTACAATTTTAGAAAAGCAAACTACGAAGGTATGAAACAGAGACTAACAGAAGTAGATTGGAGTAAAATAGAGAAAACATCCACAGAAAAAGGGTGGCTGTTTTTTAAAAATGTAGTACTAGAGGCACAAAACAATTACAACCCAAAAGTAGACAGATCTAAATCTAAAACAAAATGGCCAAAATGGTTTAATAGATCAATAAAAAAAAATATTCAGCGAAAAAAGGCACTTTACAGAGCGTTTAAAAGGGACCAAAAACAAAGCACACAGAAAGAGTACTTGGAACTGCAAACACAAGTCAAAAAGGAAGTTAGAAAGGCCAAGAGAGAGATAGAAATCAATATTGCTAAGGGGGCTAAAACCAATTCCAAAATGTTTTTCCAATATTATAACAGCAAGAGAATATTCAAAGAGGAGGTTAAATGTCTAAGAGACACAAATAGCAAAATCATAGATGAAGAAAATAAAATAGCAAATATATTAAATGATTACTTTTCACAGGTTTTTACAAAGGAGGACACGGACAACATGCCCCACATGTCGACCTGTTCCTATCCAGTTTTAAATAACTTTAGCCTAACAGAGGCAGAAGTGTTAAAGGGACTAGGAGCTCTTAAAATAAACAAATCCCCTGGGCCGGATGAGATCCTCCCAATAGTACTCAAAGAAATGAAAGAAGTTATTTACAAACCGCTAACCAAGATCATGCAACAGTCTCTTGACACAGGGGTTGTACCAACAGACTGGAAAATAGCAAATGTAATACCAATCCACAAAAAGGGAGACAAACCCGAACCAGGTAACTACAGACCAATAAGCCTGACTTCTATTATATGTAAACTTATGGAAACTATAATAAGATCCAAAATGGAAAATTACCTATATGGTAACAATATCCTGGGAGACAGCCAGCATGGTTTTAGGAAAGGGAGATCATGTCTAACTAACCTACTTGACTTTTTTGAGGATGCAACATTGAAAATGGATAACTGCAAAGCATACGACATGGTTTATTTAGATTTCCAGAAAGCTTTTGACAAAGTCCCGCATAAAAGATTAATTCTCAAACTGAACGCAGTAGGGATTCAAGGAAATGATTAGAGGAGAAACCTCGAAATGGAGTGAGGTAACCAGTGGTGTACCACAGGGATCAGTATTAGGTCCTCTGCTCTTCCTAATCTACATTAATGATTTAGACTCTGATATAGTAAGCAAACTCGTTACATTTGCAGACGACACAAAAATAGGAGGAGTGGCAGACACTGTTGAAGCAGCAAAGGTCATTCAAAATTATCTAGACAGTATTCAAAATTGGGCAGACACATGGCAAATTAAATTTAATAGAGAAAAGTGTAAAGTATTGCATGCGGGCAATAAAAATGTGCATTATAAATATCATATGGGAGATAGTGAAATTGAAGAAGGGAACTATGAAAAAGACCTAGGAGTTTATGTTGACTCAGAAATGTCTTCATCTAGACAATGTGGGGAAGCTATAAAAAAGGCTAACAAGATGCTTGGCTATATTGTGAGAAGTGTTGAATTTAAATCAAGGGAAGTAATATTAAAACTCTACAATGCATTAGTAAGACCTCACCTAGAATATTGTGTTCAGTTCTGGTCACCTCGTTACAAAAAGGATATTGCTGCTCTAGAAAGAGTGCAAAGAAGAGCAACCAGAATTATCCCAGGTTTAAAAGGCATGTCGTATGCAGACAGGCTAAAAGAATTGAATCTATTCAGTCTTGAACAAAGAAGACTACGCGGCGATCTGATTCAAACATTCAAAATCCTAAAAGGTATAGACAATGTCAACCCGGGGGACTTCTTTGACTTGAAAAAAGAAAAAAGGACCAGGGGTCATAAATGGAGATTAGATAAAGGGGCATTCAGAACAGAAAATAGGAGGCACTTTTTTACACAGAGAATTGTGAGGGTCTGGAACCAACTCCCCAGTAATGTTGTTGAAGCTGACACCCTGGGATCCTTCAAGAAGCTGCTTGATGAGATTCTGGGATCAATAAGCTACTAACAACCAAACGAGCAAGATGGGCTGAATGGCCTCCTCTCGTTTGTAAACGTTCTTATGTTCTTATGTTCTTATGATTAGCGGGTTGTCAAAGTTTTTTATTTGGTCTGGCTCTGGTTTAACGTTAAGGTGCATTAGTGTATACCTCGCGTTGTCAAATATGACATTAAAAAACAGCTTTTCGTGCAAGAAACATTTCTTAACCACGTGATGCTTTTTTTTAAGTCAGCAAATAACTGTGTAATCAAGTGATAACGAGTTGATGCATTTGGCAAAAAACATATTTACATATTCAAATCATATCCTGTGTGCATTAAAAGTATAACTATCATATTTACATATTCAAATGATATCCTGTGTGCATTAAACGTATATCAGTCATATCTACATATTCAAAAGTATGTATAATTTGATTATGTGCAAGGCTATACAGTTATATAGAGTAGAAAACTCTGCCACTAATGGAATGTGCCCCCAAATTATTGTTTAATCATTCACATACAAAATGAAAAGGAATGCATCATTGTAATTACACTGTGCTTAGTTAATAATGCAGGGCGTCTGGTACAATGTAGCCCAGACAATACTAACAGTAACTAATTATCAAAGTACAATACTTCTACCAGACATGAAGCAGAAAAATAGCCAGCCCAAGAAGAAATTAGGGGTATGAAACAAATATGACAGCCTGAAAAAAACACAACCCCGTCTTTGAGTGAAAAGATTCTTAGCACTTACCGTTAAACTTTTACAAAAATAAGTTTAAAAACAGAGAGCGGCGTGCGCAAGTCATTTTCTCAGCGTTTTCAATTACGTTTCCTGTGTTTGGAACCCCCCTGGCTGTGCGAGTTGCAGCTACCCTGGTAGTAGCCGTGGCTCGGTGTGTGAGGCAAGATACCACTACAACAAACTCGCTCAGAGGGAATAGGTTAGTCTACATCTGGATACTGCGCAAGGGACAGAGATTTAAGCCTCGTTTCATTGGACTCAGCCTGATTGCATTGGTTTGTTTAGAAACGGAAAGCAATGCTCGCTTGATTGGAAAAAGTAAGGTTTGAGTTTGAATGTGTTTTGTTTAAATAACCGACAATATTGGAAAATAAAACAAAGTTTAAAATAACTTGTAAAATAAACTGTTTCGCAACCTTATGCTGCACTTTGTAATACTTGTATTTCACACGAATAGTAATTATACAGGAGCAAGGTAAGCACAGCGTGACATGTTTGAGTTTGCTTATTCATGTTGGTATTTATTTGATAACTTTGTTCGGTCGGTACCGCTGCTGGTTTTCGCTCCATTGCCCGTTTAGATAAAGCAATGTTGTGAGTGGTAGCCCATTTATCATTACCAGCAAGAGGGGCTGCAGTTTGATTATTTGGAGGTTTCTCAGAACCTTTTTAATAACAGTCTTGTAAACATGGTGTTTTTCTGTGTGGGGAGGGGGACTGTGTGAGAGTTTATCTTGCAGCCGCACCTCCGAGCTGCACTTTCTTCTGCGGTTACAGTGTTTGGAGAAGTGTGTGATAAATAAAGAAGAGAGGCATCAGTTCGTGGTCTGTTATACAGCGATACTTTAACTTGCTGCTCACGATCCCGCAGGAGAGCACAGAGACTGCCAGGAAAGACTGAGGGACAGAGGTGATGTTCTCATACATCGCATTCATGTTCAGAAGTTACAAACCTCTCCAGCGCTTTTAATCAGTTAGCATACCAGCAATGAGCGCTACAGTATTAGAAGTACAATTTAAGAATGTATTGTAAGGTTTTATTGTGCAGGTTTTTCTTACCCAAATGTATCTCTTTGTTTTCACGCCTTGTTTATGTGATTGTTGTTGTGGTCGAATGCATTTATACGTTACCGATGTAGTGTTTGTTTTAAGATGTGTGGGTTACGTAATAGAAGTGTTGTAACATATTCTATTCTTATACTATATTCTACTACCTGCAGTGGATTTTGTACGCAATAGGATGAGATATAAGGGAACAGTGTGAGATGAAGAGGAAAGATAGGCACATTTTGCACTTGAATACTATTCATATGTTATATTAATTTAACACGAATGCAGCCTGTGTTATAAGGATATTCACACATTTCCATGGCTTGAAGAAACACACGAAACAGATACGGCTTAAATAAGCTTGTGTTATAAATCACCTTTCGTGTAATTGAGGTGTAATGCAATCCAATTAAACAATTAGTGTCGGCTAAACCTTACAGTCCACTGTCACTTATATCTGTGGTACAATTAGCAGTATCTATCTATCTATCTATCTATCTATCTATCTATATATTACACACACACGAACCAGTACTGTACCACGGGGAAAAGCAACCCCGCTAAAACAATGGTGTTATTTCAATGATTTCACGGTCCTGCAGGGGCTCTTAGATTTAACGAGTCAGTAAAGTGAATGAGATAAAACTTCATTGTTCTTGTGACTTGTTAGCGATCTGGATAGTGAGTGATAGGGATGTGTTAATTCATCTTGCATTATTACCAGTATTTCCTGATTAGTGTTGATTTATTGCTATTCTGTGACAAACTCACTGCTCATTTTCGGCTCCAGTGCCCCGCCCCCCCCTCCCCTTCTCTCCCCTTCTCTCCCCCCCCCCCTTCTCCCTCTTCTCCCCTCTCCTCCCCTCTCATTCTCTTCTTACCAGCCAGACCTCACGAATACTCTTAGCTCGTGCACACCAGGGATACAGAAGGTGCAAAGCAGAGGGACGGGCAGGGTGAAAAGTTTAAGCAGTGGCTTTCAATTCTGCTAACTCTATTGTGGGGTGGGGGGTCGGTCGGTCTAATTCACCCCAGATTACTGTGTGCTGTGTTCTGTACTTCTGTTTCCCCTTTCACGCGAAGACTCATAAAATGGGTTGAAGTTTCACAGCATACATTTATTTTTTTTATTAGAAAACACTTGGAAGAGCTTTATTGAGCGCTTGATGTTGTATTGCTGTACTTGGTTTGGTTCTAGTGTTTTTTCTCTTCGCGGATTGGAGTAAACTCTTTGAATAACAATATGTACCTCAGTGGCTTGACTGCCAGGGTATGTTTCACAAGATGACTGATGTAGTGTGCTCTATGGCTCAGTAGAGGTCACTGTTGAGCAGTGCAGCGAGTGTATGGCACTGATTTGAGCTCTGCTTTACATTTCCCAGGTACTGCTGAGTGCATGTAGATCGAATTCTGTGCTTCAGTCTTTTTACACTGTGTAGCCTCAAGCCTCTGCTGGTGCTGGTTGTGAATTTCACAATTTAAAAATGATAGAATCTTGGCCTGGATAATACCAGCACTGAAGTGCTGCGTTATGTTTATTATTGTAATTTATGAATTCTGCTGCTCTCCCTTGGCAACATTAAAGGTATATCTCAATCAGGTGCCAAGTATAAAAGTACCTGTATTAATTTACCCAGTACATACAGGATTCATGAATAACTTGACCTGTTTAAATAATGCATGAATGACAGTTTGTACGTGTATATTTACATGGATGAAGGACTCTTCTGGTTTTGTGGATCCTGGTTAGTACTAGTGTTGCACATTAGTCCATGATTAGTGATATGAGGGTCTGGACCCAGCCATGTATCCAGCTGTTACAGGACTCCTATTGTGTAACATGCAGTGCTAGGGAGGGCTGGCTGTATGGATGTGTTGCAGTACAGAGTCTCATAAGTGGCTGGTGGCTGCAGCTGTGTATTAGTCTTGTGGTCTGTGGTTCTGATTGCTAGTTTGTTGTCTGGCAATGACGATTGATAAAAAAAAAAGCGCCCTTGAACAAGTTGTTTCATTTTTTCCAGTGCCCAGTCTAATAGCAAGGTGACTTTAATATTGAATTTGCCTGTAAATCACAAAGTCCTGGGCGCATCTGACCCTTTGAAAATACGGAACAATTTATTTTGCATCATGTTCCAGACTCTGGGACTGAACATGTTGTGAACAACCCGTGGTGTAGACACAGTCAGAGAGCCCTCTTCCAGGGGAGGTGCACTGGGATGATTACCTTGGGGTGTCTCAGTCAGAGAGCCCTCTTCCAGGGGAGGTGCACTGGGATGATTACCCTGGGGTGTCTCAGTCAGAGAGCCCTCTTCCAGGGGAGCTGCACTGGGATGATTACCCCGGGGTGTGGACGCAGTCAGAGAGCTGTCTTTCAGTGGAGCTGAACTAGGATGATTACCCCGGGGTGCCTCAGTCAGAGAGCCCTCTTTCAGGGGAGCTGCACTGGGATGATTACCCTGGGGTGTCTCAGTCAGAGAGCCCTCTTCCAGGGGAGCTGCACTGGGATGATTACCCCGGGGTGTGGACGCAGTCAGAGAGCTGTCTTTCAGTGGAGCTGAACTAGGATGATTACCCTGGGGTGTCTCAGTCAGAGAGCCCTCTTCCAGGGGAGCTGCACTGGGATGATTACCCTGGGGTGTAGACGCAGACAGAGAGCCCTCTTCCAGGGGAGCTGCACTGGGATGATTACCCCGGGGTGTGGACGCAGTCAGAGAGCTGTCTTTCAGTGGAGCTGAACTAGGATGATTACCCTGGGGTGTCTCAGTCAGAGAGCTGTCTTTCAGTGGAGCTGCACTGGGATGATTACCCTGGGGTGTAGACGCAGTCAGAGAGCTGTCTTTCAGTGGAGCTGAACTAGGATGATTACCCCGGGGTGCCTCAGTCAGAGAGCCTTCTTTCAGGGGAGCTGCACTGGGATGATTACCCTGGGGTGTCTCAGTCAGAGAGCCCTCTTCCAGGGGAGCTGCACTGGGATGATTACCCCGGGGTATGGACGCAGTCAGAGAGCTGTCTTTCAGTGGAGCTGAACTAGGATGATTACCCCGGGGTGCCTCAGTCAGAGAGCCCTCTTCCAGGGGAGCTGCACTGGGATGATTACCCTGGGGTGTAGACGCAGTCAGAGAGCTGTCTTTCAGTGGAGCTGCACTGGGATGATTACCCTGGGGTGTAGACGCAGTCAGAGAGCTGTCTTTCAGTGGAGCTGAACTAGGATGATTACCCCGGGGTGCCTCAGTCAGAGAGCCCTCTTTCAGGGGAGCTGCACTGGGATGATTACCTTGGGGTGTGTCAGTCAGAGAGCCCTCTTCCAGGGGCGCTGCACTGGGATGATTACCCTGGGGTGTAGACGCAGTCAGAGAGCTGTCTTTCAGTGGAGCTGAACTAGGATGATTACCCCGGGGTGCCTCAGTCAGAGAGCCCTCTTTCAGGGGAGCTGCACTGGGTAGTGGTTAGGGCTCTGGACCGCTGGGTTGTGGGTTCAATCCCAGGTGGAGGACACTGCTGCTGTACCCTTGAGCAAGGTACTTTACCTAGATTGCTCCAGTAAAAACCAAACTGTATAAATGGGTAATTGTATGTAAAAATAATGTGATATCTTGTAACAATTGTAAGTCGCCCTGGATAAGGGCATCTGCTAAGAAAGAAATAATAATAATTAATATTAAGTAGCATTTCCTAATTCTCTGTATTCCCAAGAATACAAACAGCTGCATGTTAAAACATGTTTTATCCAACGATGGGCTGTTGAACTCAGATTGGATAACTGCTTGACGGTAATTAACTATTTAAATAATAGATAGTGACACAGGCCATAAGGAGGCCTGTGGTTAGATCTGTAAGGTATTTAAATGGTTCTGTAGATACTTGCATCCATCCTCAATGAGTACTGCCTGTGATCCTTCAGAGAATAATTTGTCTTGTTAGGGATGGGAATAAGACTGCCATTGCATAGCAGTTGGATCCATTCCTGGTTTTACTACGAGTTAAATGAATACACATGAGCTTGACCTTTATACACTCTGGCTAATCAAGTTCATAGTAAAACCTGGAATGAATAGAAGCAACTGACCACTGAGCATCTACTATAACCCTCTAGCAAAATCTTTCATATCTGATGGATTTAGTGACTTTATCATGTTTCGTTCTGCTGAATATCTTATGATTAAGTTAAATACTGTAGATCAGTGCTAAAGGGACATTTGATATATGCAAGCAATATCTTTTTTGACCCTTCCTGGGGATTTTAATATTTTTTTTACACTGCAGTGATGTGATGAGATGTGCTGTTAAACTGTGTGCTTGCACAGCAGCGTACACTGCAGCGATGTGATGAGATGTGCTGTTAAACTGTGTGTTTGCACAGCAGCGTACACTGCAGTGATGTGATGAGATGTGCTGTTAAACTGTGAGTTTGCACAGCAGCATACACTGCAGCGATGTGATGAGATGTGATGTTAAACTGTGTGTTTGCACAGCAGCGTACACTGCAGTGATGTGATGAGATGTGATGTGCTGTTAAACTGTGTGTTTGCACAGCAGCGTACACTGCAGGAATGTGATGAGATGTGATGTGCTGTTAAACTGTGTGTTTGCACAGCAGCATACACTGCAGGAATGTGATGTGCTGTGCTGTTAAACTGTGTGTTTGCACAGCAGCGTACACTGCAGTGATGTGATGAGATGTGCTGTGCTGTTAAACTGTGTGTTTGCACAGCAGCGTACACTGCAGTGATGTGATGAGATGTGCTGTGCTGTTAAACTGTGTGTTTGCACAGCAGCGTACACTGCAGTGATGTGATGAGATGTGCTGTGCTGTTAAACTGTGTGTTTGCACAGCAGCGTACACTGCAGTGATGTGATGAGATGTGCTGTGCTGTTAAACTGTGTGTTTGCACAGCAGCGTACACTGCAGGAATGTGATGTGCTGTGCTGTTAAACTGTGTGTTTGCACAGCAGCGTACACTGCAGGAATGTGATGAGATGTGATGTGCTGTTAAACTGTGTGTTTGCACAGCAGCGTACACTGCAGTGATGTGATGAGATGTGCTGTGCTGTTAAACTGTGTGTTTGCACAGCAGCGTACACTGCTGGTGTCTTCTGAAAGGTTTGTGTGTTTTTATTTAGTAACCCTCCGAGGACTCATTTCAAACCCTGCTATTGGGTTAAATCTGCTTTCACTTGCAGGACCAAGAAGACAATAAGGAAGATGCTGTAATTGGGTGTAACAAACAAACTATTTAAAGAAATACCGTAATCAGTCGCATATCCGACTGCAGTGGGACCAGGGTATGGGCGGATATGTAAAAGGTGGATAAATGAATCCTGTTTTAAATACCATTATACACAGCTGTAACAATTACTATATTCACACAGTTACTGTTTTGAGATTCAGCTTTTATTAGGGAGCTCCCCTAAATCCCTTGTTTAGAAAGATACAGGATATTAATGCTTGTGACAGAGTAGGCGTCTGCCATGTGGGTGTGTGCATTGGCTGCTGAGCGACAGGCAGGAGAGCGAGACGGAGGGTGACGTTGATACGCCCCCCTGCAGGCGAACAGGATTTCTTTACATATCAAGTCAACACACTGAACAGCTCACGTGACACTACCAGCAATGACAGCGCACGGAGCACATACAACACAGTGTACGAAAAACTTTGGAAGGTCTACAGTATCTGAACTAATCTTCTCTGTTCAATAATAAACTAACCATTGCTGAAGAGGTTGATCATGGCGGATAAATGGTTAGAGCAGGTGTGTGATGGGCGGATACGCGACAGATTACTGTAGAAGTTTAAACCTTGAAAATGCTGGCTTCCATTTCAAAGCTTTATTAATAATGCCATAAAGGTGAAGAATCTCACCTGGGCAAAGGGCAGGTTTCCCGAAGTGCTCCACCCTCTCTTATCTGTATCTGTTGAAGCCCTTGTCCTTGAGGCTGATTATTCTCTGTGAAAGGTAGTTAGGTAGCAGGAGCACACCCTCCTGGTTACCTGCAGAGTCCTGCTCTGACTGGACACACGAGGAGTGGGGCAGCAGCCACTAAAGAACAATGCAAAGTAGATGGGTTTCAATGAACTGTGATTTAGCGATTTGTGAACTTGTATGTAGTCGAGCAAATGGTTCTTGAATGATAAATACAAGTTCATAATAGCCCTCCTACCTCCTCCTCTCATTTAGGGTTTATCGTTTAACAAAGTAGTTAATCATTAATCTTTTTATCTTATTACACATAATAGCTCATCAGAACCAGTGTGATACATACAGTATTCTCTCAAGATTAAAAGGCTACACTTTTAATGAGATTAAGGGCAGGCACCACTTCACTTCCATTTGCAAACATCACCTTTGTTTTCAGTTGGGTAATTGAAAGTGCGGTGGACTACATGGGTCTATGTGAAAATAGATATCCCAAGACCTGTGAAAACATGTATCCACCAGTTTCAACATGCTGAGCTTTCAAAGTGCTGTAAGGATAACGCAGGTCTGCTAATGCTTCAGATTGAAGACATCAAGTCACTTTTAAAGTCAATCTCCTCAAACTAAATCAGCTGTGTTTGTTGATCCTTCCCTGTACTGCTATTGCTGCTGACGGGTTGTGTGCTCTGGGAAGATTGTGATGATTTTTGCTGGAGAAATCGAGAGTACTTTCAGAGCAAAACAGATAATATAATGAAGAAATGCTTATCGGCTCTTTAGGTCATCAAATATAATTCAGTCATGAGTGATGGGCATTAGAACTGCAGCCTGAGGGAGCAACTTTCACCTAAAGTATCCCACCGTTGATTATCAGGATCCTGTCCCGTTTATGCGTCCGGGAGACCTACAGTATGTGGGTAGAGTAGGGAGCTGTAATACTGACTGAAGAGTCATGTTTATAGGAGGTTGTCAGTGACAGCTGTAATATTCTAAGAACATTGACTCTGGTATCTGGATCGGATCCTGTTTTGTGGCCTCACTCATTTTAGGCACGTTTGAATAGAGGAGGCTTTGCCGTTGTTAAACCTGGGCTGCACTGTTCTAAAGGGTTTGTTTGCTTTCTTACGTGCTCATCAAAAGCAGCAGGCAGGTGGGTATTGTAACACCTGAGTGAGAGCTCTCTCCGCTGGCAGACATCTGCTCTTCTGTATCCTCTGCTGCTCCACCAGTGCCAGCTGGTTCTTTTGAAAGGCCCGTTCATTTTCTTTGCTGTTTGGCAGGAAGGCTGAAGCTGCTTGGGGGGCACGTTTGCTGTTTTGCACCTTGCTCCTGAAAACCCTTCTGTAGATTTTTCAGATTACGGGTACTTGTTGCTTTGATGTATTGCAGCGTTATTTGGTCTGTTTGGAGCCGTTATGTCTTTGACTGAGTTACGAGCAAACTGTGGAAATATTTCAGCCATGCTTGTGAAGCCTGTAAAAAGTTTGTTCAGGTTTCTTGTCCCAATTTGGGTGCTTTTTTCAGTTGACAGTCAAATGCCAAAACTAAGCATGCAGAGGCTGAATTGCTAACGTGCCCAAAGGTTCCCCTGATAGTTATGGTTTTGTGGCAGCTGCAGTGGAATACAGACCACATCACTCAAGTATTCACCTTTTTATGTCCTTTCTTTGGGAAGCATTTTGAGTCACAATGCTTTCCATCCTCACTGTATGAGAGCACGTTTTAGACATCACGACGCTTCCATCCTCACTGTGAGAGCACATTTTAGACATCACAACGCTTTCCATCCTCACTGTATGAGAGCACGTTTTAGACATTACAACGCCTTCCATCCTCACTGTATGAGAGCACGTTTTAGACATTACAACGCCTTCCATCCTCACTGTATGAGAGCACGTTTTAGACATCACAACGCTTTCCATCCTCACTGTATGAGAGCACGTTTTAGACATCACAACGCTTTCCATCCTCACTGTGAGAGCACGTTTTAGACATCACAACGCTTTCCATCCTCACTGTGAGAGCACGTTTTAGACATCACAACGCTTCCATCCTCACTGTATGAGAGCACGTTTTAGACATCACAACGCTTTCCATCCTCACTGTGAGAGCACGTTTTAGACATCACAACGCTTTCCATCCTCACTGTGAGAGCACGTTTTAGACATCACGACGCTTCCATCCTCACTGTGAGAGCACGTTTTAGACATCACAACGCTTTCCATCCTCACTGTGAGAGCACGTTTTAGACATCACAACGCTTTCCATCCTCACTGTATGAGAGCACGTTTTAGACATCACAACGCTTTCCATCCTCACTGTATGAGAGCACGTTTTAGACATCACAACGCTTTCCATCCTCACTGTGAGAGCACGTTTTAGACATCACAACGCTTTCCATCCTCACTGTGAGAGCACGTTTTAGACATCACAACGCTTTCCATCCTCACTGTATGAGAGCACGTTTTAGACATCACAACGCTTTCCATCCTCACTGTATGAGAGCACGTTTTAGACATCACGACGCTTTCCATCCTCACTGTATGAGAGCACGTTTTAGACATCACAACGCCTTCCATCCTCACTGTGAGAGCACGTTTTAGACATCACAACGCTTTCCATCCTCACTGTGAGAGCACGTTTTAGACATCACAACGCTTTCCATCCTCACTGTGAGAGCACGTTTTAGACATCACGACGCTTCCATCCTCACTGTGAGAGCACGTTTTAGACATCACGACGCTTTCCATCCTCACTGTGAGAGCACGTTTTAGACATCACAACGCTTTCCATCCTCACTGTGAGAGCACGTTTTAGACATCACAACGCTTTCCATCCTCACTGTGAGAGCACGTTTTAGACATCACAACGCTTTCCATCCTCACTGTGAGAGCACGTTTTAGACATCACAACGCTTTCCATCCTCACTGTGAGAGCACGTTTTAGACATCACAACGCTTTCCATCCTCACTGTGAGAGCACGTTTTAGACATCACAACGCTTTCCATCCTCACTGTGAGAGCACGTTTTAGACATCACAACGCTTTCCATCCTCACTGTATGAGAGCACATTTTAGACATCACAACGCTTTCCATCCTCACTGTGAGAGCACGTTTTAGACATCACAACGCTTTCCATCCTCACTGTATGAGAGCACGTTTTAGACATCACAACGCCTTCCATCCTCACTGTATGAGAGCACGTTTTAGACATTACAACGCCTTCCATCCTCACTGTATGAGAGCACGTTTTAGACATCACAACGCTTTCCATCCTCACTGTATGAGAGCACGTTTTAGACATCACAACGCTTTCCATCCTCACTGTGAGAGCACGTTTTAGACATCACAACGCTTTCCATCCTCACTGTGAGAGCACGTTTTAGACATCACGACGCTTCCATCCTCACTGTATGAGAGCACGTTTTAGACATCACGACGCTTCCATCCTCACTGTATGAGAGCACGTTTTAGACATCACGACGCCTTCCATCCTCACTGTATGAGAGCATGTTTTAGACATCACGACGCTTTCCATCCTCACTGTGAGAGCACGTTTTAGACATCACAACGCTTCCATCCTCACTGTATGAGAGCACGTTTTAGACATCACGACGCCTTCCATCCTCACTGTATGAGAGCACATTTTAGACATCACAACGCTTTCCATCCTCACTGTGAGAGCACGTTTTAGACATCACAACGCTTTCCATCCTCACTGTGAGAGCACGTTTTAGACATCACAACGCCTTCCATCCTCACTGTATGAGAGCACGTTTTAGACATCACAACGCTTCCATCGTCACTGTGAGAGCACATTTTAGACATCACGACGCTTCCATCCTCACTGTATGAGAGCACGTTTTAGACATCACGACGCTTTCCATCCTCACTGTATGAGAGCACGTTTTAGACATCACGACGCTTCCATCCTCACTGTATGAGAGCACGTTTTAGACATCACGACGCCTTCCATCCTCACTGTATGAGAGCATGTTTTAGACATCACAACGCTTCCATCCTCACTGTGAGAGCACGTTTCAGATGTAAAGTATAAGTATAGATATAAATAAAACGGACAAATGTAATAATAAAAAAACAAGATTGCAAAAGTTGACATCATGACATTCTACTTTTCCTTTATAAGGTAGCATGCTTACCGTAACAAAGTGTGAGGGCAGACGAGAAGAATGAAGGACTGTGCCTCACAATTGGTTTGTCCATTGTAGGATTAAACACTAGTCCTATTGATGGCGTGGAAAATGTGTCTGACAAGCAGTTGAAAAAAAGGGCTTTCAATAGAATTGCCAAGCATGTGGAAAAGGGCTGGGAAATGGATGTTAAAACCATTGTCGACTGTGGTGGGAACATTTGGTGGATTCTCATGATTTAATACCCTATGGGGGCTCGCTAGCCGTCCTGTTTGTTCGCTGGAGTGCTGCTGTGGTCCCTGGACAGACAGCGTTTAGCAGAGCAATCCACTAGTGCTTTTAGCTGACACACACTCAAATAAATACATGTGGGCAAGCATACTAGTAATTATCGAATAGCCAACAGTGCTAACATGATTCCACTTGGCCACAGTTTTCAAGTGCAGCACCCTTTTGTTTTCACGTGTGAGCTGGTATTGGCCACTTTAATTCAATGAATGGAATACTTAGCTGCACAATTTTTCTAACTGATTTAGTAATTAACAGCCTTTGATTATCTGTCTCCACAGAGATATTTCATTCACCCCTCATTTATAAAGCAGGCCTGTCCTGTGATTGCAGGATGGAATTGCAAACAGTGAGTGGTAAGTGCAGATAATTTATCTCTGGGTTGTTTGAGCTCTGGACAACTCTAAAAGATATTTGGAAATAAATTGTCAACAGTGATTGCTGCTTTTAAAAATGATTTGCTTCCTCTGTGTTGTAAATTGCTCAGAATGTCACTGCTTTCATAGATTTAGGAAGCGTGTCCTTGGAGATCTCTCTCGCTCTATACTGAAGCTGGGTATATTGCTCTCACAAATCAAACTGTCTGATTTTAACATTTTATCTATTTTAATTTCCAAAACATTTAAACATATCTGGAAAATGTTTAAATAATTAGACACCAATTTAAAAAAAAAAAGTCTTTGTCAATCTTTTAGTTAGAAACTTGGGTGCAATTTATCACTAGCAAGAAATCTTGTGAACTGTAGTGTAGCAGAAACTTGGTGTAGAAGTGCCATGAATTACTGCTATTGCTGTTGCTGCTATTCCTGTTACTGTTGTTGATGTTGCTGTTACTGCTGCTGCTATTGCTGTTACTATTGCTGTTGCTGCTATTGCTGTTGCTGTTATTACTGTTACTGTTACTGTTGTTGCTGTTGCTGTTACTGCTGCTGCTGTTGCTGTTTCTGTTACTGTTGCTGCTATTGCTGTTACTGTTATTGCTGCTATTGCTGCTGCTGTTGCTGCTGTTACTGCTATTGTTGTTACTGTTACTGCTGTTACTGTTACTGTTACTGCTATTGCTGTTGCTGTTGCTGTTATTGTTATTGCTATTACTGTTGCTGCTGTTACTGCTATTGCTGTTATTGCTGTTACTGACTGATTTGCCAGCGCAGTAAGTCCACTTGCATGACTGTGAAATGAAGTGCAAAGCCCTACAGTCAGTCCAGCTCAACTCTGGCTTCAGTAGCATCATTTTCCAAAATACTATCTGGCATGAAAACAAGAGTTTATTGAAGAATAAAATGCTAAACCCGATTTCCTGTACTCCTTCAGTACGAGGCATAGCCATGCATGTTCCTTTTCTACTGGTGTTATTCATCACTATGGATTTATATCCATCTACATCCTCAGTGTAGGCTGTAAAGACTGGAAAGTCACAGCATTACTGTTCAGAAAGGGGATTGAATGGCAGCTCCTTGTTAGCAAATCATATGGTTGAAGTTTAATCTAAAGGTGTGTAACATTTTGAGAGGTGGAGGAAAATACATTCTGTGTGTGATGGGTTCTTGCTGGCACCATGAGATTTCAGCGGGGGAGTCTGATCCAGTGTGTGATGGGTTCTTGCTGGCATCATGAGATTTCAGCGTGGGAGTCTGATCCAGTGTGTGATGGGTTCTTGCTGGCACCATGAGATTTCAGCGTGGGAGTCTGATCCAGTGTGTGATGGGGTTGGTGATGTGGATGCATGTCCAATTGGGCCCCCAAACAGATTCCTCTGAGATCTGGGCTGTATTATAACCCAGCTGAATAAGCTAGTGAATTATTCCACTGTGCCCCTAGTTGTGTGTATTAGCTGTCCGGCGAATTCCACCACTTTCCAATATAGAAGCCCCACACCTGGAAGTGTGAAACAATGAGCATCTCTGTATTCAAGATCATGTGCTGGTAACTTGTAAACCTGTTTCAGTCAGAATGTGTGTGAATCATTTGAATGGGTTTGAAAACCTGACCGCTGTGCCTCAGCTTTATTGCTGGAGGTTAAAATAGGAAATCCTAGTTGGTTTATGCTGCCTTCTGAAATTCTTGTGGTTCCTAAAAAACACAGTATTTCAATTACGAGTTTCAAGCCATCTGTTCTCTGTAGTACAATCCTCTGCCTCTGTTCAGTGCAAAAGAAACAAATCACCAACTGTAGCTTGCGAAGCAAGTGGGTCTGTTAGCCCCGGGTTAACAAAATATTACATGCGATAAAGTAAAACCATTGCATTTATTTTAAAACAAAAGTGTGCTTTTTAGCAAGTTGTTGAAAGATCCCATTGATTCTATCTGAAACAATTCAGCAGGCTGCACACAAACACCAGTCTAGTTGTTCCAGATGACCGCTTCCACAGTGTGTATCTTGCTATTCTTTCTCTTTATCAAGATCTGTATTGGATTGGATTGGATTGCGAGGCTGCTTTGAAAATCTAGCTCCACTCCCATGGTTTAGACAAGCTGTGCAGTGAGATCAAAAAAGGGTTCAAGACTACAGAGTTCAATTGGGTTTGATTACACGACTGAAGGGAACTGATGCTTGTGAACTCCAAAATATAAACCAATAAATGTGATCCCTTTGTGCATCTCTAATGTATGTTAACAGGACTGGGCTCTCGGGGAACCCTCTTGGAAAACCCTGCGGTCGGAAGCTCTTCATCATTTTGCACGAGTTCATGGGAAAGAAGCAGCTTTGTGCTTCACAAGAAACACACTTCCCACCTCTTGACTGGTAACAAGTCCTTGAAGCACCGTTAGCATGTGATCAGGGAATCCGGATTTGAGAAAGACTCGAATGAATTTTCACTAAGATTCACATACTTTAAGCCCTGACAGTGCTTAGTAATCTATAATTGCCAGGATCAATGTGGGTGGTGTATGCAATCATTTTGGACAGTTTTGGCTTTTTGCATGTCAGTGTTTGATATGTTTTACCTGTTTTTGTATTGAAATACATAATTCATTGAGGAGTAAAGTACAATAGCTTTCATGTTTGTTAAAGTTTTAACAGATGCTCTATACTATAGGCCCGTGCAAGCAGAATATTATCCCTTTGTTGTTGGTTTTCTTTTTTCTTTTTTTTTTAATCGATTTCAGAATTGGAGCATGACATGAATTCCCATTGCTCTGAGACGGCAGGCTGAAGTTCATGTTCCTGTTTTCCTGAATTCCCATTGCTCTGAGACGGCATGCTGAAGTTCATGTTCCTGTTTTCCTGAATTCCCATTGCTCTGAGACGGCATGCTGAAGTTCATGTTCCTGTTTTCCTGAATTCCCATTGCTCTGAGACGGCATGCTGAAGTTCATGTTCCTGTTTTCCTGAATTCCCATTGCTCTGAGACGGCATGCTGAAGTTCATGTTCCTGTTTTCCTGAATTCCCATTGCTCTGAGACGGCATGCTGAAGTTCATGTTCCTGTTTTCCTGAATTCCCATTGCTCTGAGATGGCATGCTGAAGTTCATATTCCTGTTTTCCTGAATTCCCATTGCTCTGAGACGGCATGCTGAAGTACATGTTCCTGTTTTCCTGAATTCCCATTGCTCTGAGACGGCATGCTGAAGTTCATGTTCCTGTTTTCTTGAATTTCAGCTCAGCAGAGGACCTGCCAAGTTTTCAAAACTGAGCTCTCATGTTTCGAGGAAATGCTAAGAACCCTAACATTTTAAAATCTAAAATTACACACTTCCTTTTTCATTCCATTTACAAATGCCATGGAGATGTTTGACTGAGCAGGCATCTGGAAATCTGCACTTGGTCAATGTGTATGAATTGGATGTGGCCACACAATTACATTGAGACAGGCGACTTTAAAAAAGAAAAGAAAGTGTTGTGGGAACAGCATCACACTGTTCCTCATTAGGACTGATGATTTGAGGCGGTAGTCTGCGATTTATATTTTTGAGATAGTTAAAGAAAACAGATTCAGCTTGAAGCCGCACACAAACATTGAAATAGCGTTTTAAGACTTGGCTCACAGGAATGGGTTACAAATATACCTTGAAAGTTTGGGTACGATTTAAGATACATTTTTATCAAGCTTTGATAAGATCATGTTGTCAGGACAGTAATTTATTTGTGATGATATCTAGTGATCTTATCCTTTCTGTTAACCTTGGAGAATATTGATTTTTATAAATGGCTTATTCCATAAATTGCATCTGCTTAATGAAACAGTTGTGGGGAGAAGACTCTTGGAGGGTTTGTCGACTTGACAGTGTACAGAAAGCATTGGAAAGGTAGTTCATCTATAAAAATATAATACAGTTACTGGAGCAGTATTGTTTTAGCATTGTCCTGGAGCAGTATTGTTTTAGCATTGTCCTGGAGCAGTATTGTTTTAGCATTGTCCCAGAACCTAATGGTGAACTTTGTTAACCTATGACACAAGGGTTTATGTAAGAATAATGTGCCTACATTTTGAGAATTGCATGCTGGGTGATGTGATTTTTACTTTTTATAACCACTAATTGAAATATTACAGCAGATGCTACCATACTGGTTCCTTAATTGGATCTGAGCAATTCAAACCAATAAAGATGCAACAACTGCAGTGACTGGCTAACATCCTGACATAGCCATGGAAACCTTAGAATGAAGCCTGAAGAGCTCTGTTCGGTGGCATTTTTAAAGGTTTGTATTGGTTGTATCTTGCAGTAATTGTTCCTAACACACTGGCTTCATGACCTTCATGTACACCCCTTTTTCATTTCTCTGTGTTACAGTGGGGTGTCCTTACCAGACTATTGGGGTTTTAAAAATGTGCTCTGCAAGTACAACTGGGCTGACCATTTGCAGTGAATTGGTGGAGAGATTACTCTCATTGAGGAGCACAAGGATAAAGTGCTCTGTGAGGAAGTCCTGACAAGGTGTCAAGGGGTTTCCAGCAACGAATAGATCTCTTCCTTGTGTTATCGGAGGTGGGCTGGGCAGGCCAGTCAGTGTAGATTGACAATGACGTAATTGTGTGTGAAATATAGGGATGAGCAGCACTGATTAATGCTCTGTTTTGTGTCTTACTATTTTTAACATTTTGTTCAGGGAGTGAATGCTTAAAGTCTAGTTGTGCCTGGGATGAGATTCACCAAGATATTGTTTAATATTTAATGTCTGTTGGGTGTTCCTATAACTATTTACTTTTTTCACTGCCGTATTTGTGTTTTTTTATATTGAAAGTAAAAGTTTATCCGGGGGATAGTCTGTAGTGCAATTCACAGCCTCTGGTTTTCTCTGCCCCTTTTATCTTCCTCTGAGTCTCTTGTAAAGTCTTAGATATTCTGCTCACACAGTGTTGAGATGAAGAAAGGGGGTGGAGTGGCTAAATGAAGGCTGTTTTTCTTTTTATAGATGATGGATGGTGTTGCGAGCCAGCTTGTAATAAGATTAACTCATTTTCTGCCTTTGTCTGTCTGTTTTCTGAAAGGAAAGTCTTCTCTCCCAATGCTCCAAGGCAATTTTGTCTTTTCAGCAAATATTTATTTATTTATTTATTTTTTCACCGCGTCCAAAAAAAGCCAAGCTCTCGTCCTGGCGGAATTGTCCTTGAATATTATTTAGCGCCGTTGCTTCAGTTCTTAGACAGAAGAGCAGCAGTGTGCAAAGCAGGGATCAGTTACAGTACTAGAGGCTTTGTAATTCCACTGCATTCAATGGAGCTCAACCACCAGACATGCTAAATGGGGGTGGCAATTCCTGTAGCATCAGCTGTGTGGTTTGGGCCATGTGAAAACGTCTGTGTCTGCTTTAATAAAGAGTTGTCCACTGAAGTTTCCTTTTGAAGGGTCAGTTTAATTGTAATATCCTTTTTTTCGACCAGCCTGTCATTCATCTGTTAGAGCGGATGGAAAGGGCTTGCTTGGAGCAAACCTTTTGGAACGCTTGAAGGCGTTCGCTGTGCTTCAAAAACAAGGAAAAGGAATTCAATTGAACAACAAAAAAGCCTTTCCTGTTTTGAGAGCCAGAGGGGATGGTGTTTCCAGCCCCATTCAGCCCTGTTGCATTCCAGTTTATTTGTGTAGTTACCAGGGGTGGCTGGTTTGCTTCACGGCCCCTCCAGATGGCTTGGCAGTCACACCGTTTTGACGTCTGCACCGCTTTCATCTCCAGACGGCTCGACGGTAGCTTTCCTATTTCCTTTCCTCTTTCATCTCCAGACGGCTCGATGGTAGCTTTCCTATTTCCTTTCCACTTTCATCTCCAGACGGCTCGACGGTAGCTTTCCTATTTCCTTTCCTCTTTCATCTCCAGACGGCTCGATGGTAGCTTTCCTATTTCCTTTCCTCTTTCATCTCCAGACGGCTCGATGGTAGCTTTCCTATTTCCTTTCCTCTTTCATCTCCAGACGTCTCGACGGTAGCTTTCCTATTTCCTTTCCTCTTTCATCTCCAGACGGCTCGATGGTAGCTTTCCTATTTCCTTTCCTCTTTCATCTCCAGACGTCTCGACGGTAGCTTTCCTATTTCCTTTCCTCTTTCATCTCCAGACGGCTCGACGGTAGCTTTCCTATTTCCTTTCCTCTTTCATCTCCAGACGGCTCGACGGTAGCTTTCCTATTTCCTTTCCTCTTTCATCTCCAGACGGCTCGATGGTAGCTTTCCTATTTCCTTTCCGCTTTCATCAGAGACAGGAAGCTGCAGTTTAAGAGCTGGAGCACATGTTTATTAATAAAACAGGAACAAAATAAACTGGCACGAGGGCCAAAATAAAATGTTCAAACAAAAGAATAAATCACTTGTAGGCTGGACATTAGCCTTCACTACAGATACAAAACAATACAAAAATCACAGCACAAACACACCCCCAAACTCCTCTCCCCAACAAAGGATTTCTGGCTCCTTTTATACATGTGGCCACTCCCCAATTAGCACCAATTACCTAATTGGGGAATGGTCACATATTCCAACTTTACATTCCCATACAAACTATTTACAGCAGCAGGGCTTCTGGCCTGCCACACCCCTCCTGCCTGGTGAGCTGGCAGCACGGACTGTACAGCACATGGGTACTGGATAACACATGGACACTGGATAGCACATGGGCACTGGATAGCACATGGGCACTGGATAGCACATGGGCACTGGATAGCACATGGGTACTATACAGCACATGGGTACTGGATATCACATGGGTACTGTACAGCACATGGGTACTATACAGCACATGGGTACTGGATAACACATGGAAACTGGATAACACATGGGTACTGTACAGCACATGGGTGTCTTATGTGTTTTGATTGAGGAGCTGCAAACGAAATGAATGCGACCAAAAGGTTTTTTGTAGTGAAGAATCTTTCAAGGAATGAGAAACTTCGCACAGCTAGACACGTTACAGTTCACTGATACGCAGATCGTATAGCCATGGACAAGATGTGATGTGGATACGTGCTGTCCTTATCCACAACATCCATGGAACAGAGTGGAAGCCATTCACACTGAGATACAAGATGTGATGTGGATACATGCTGTCCTTATCCACAACATCCATGGAACAGAGTGGAAGCCATTCACACTGAGATAGTCTGCTGTCTGTGGCTTCCAAACCCCCCCTGTAAAAGCAATGAATTCCCTTTTGGTGGCTCAGTATATTGCACACTTGACTCTGGGTCATTTTAACATTATTCTATTATGGACCCGAAGCTCTAACCTGCTCCTAGGGTTGTGTTTTTGTGGCCCCTCACAATCTAGAACCAACCTCTTTTCATAATGGCTTGGCTGAGGTGCTGTACTTAATAAAATAAATAAAACCAGAGAGGAAGAGATGGTGGTACTGAGCTAAATACCTTGGTCTGACTTCACTGGCTCTGTCACAAGAGCAAACCCTGAATTAAATTGTGACTATAGCTGTGCAAGGATACTGGCTGCAGTATTTTAATTGCAGTATGGTACTGTTGTGGCTCTCCACGAAGACTGTTTACTTTAAAACACACACATACCAGCTTCCTTTCCTGAGCACAGGTTGCCTAAGGAACAAGAAAACGGTCTTGCTTTTGTTTTCAGCGCGCTTAACTCTTTCAAAGGCAGCCTGAGCCTCATTTGTTAATGTAGCACGGAGCCCTGGGAAGCAGGGTAAATCACTTTGACAGCAGCAGTGCTCGTCTCGGTTAAACTGCCATGCTGTGGATCTGCGCTGGATTAAGAGGAAGAATGATCACTGACGGATGCTGTAGGAATGTGAGGTGAACACCACAAGGAGGGATAGCTGTGTGAGGGAATGGTTAAAGCCATAGCTGTCTGGAATGAAAAGTTAACGGTTTGTTTATTAAGTGCAGTTCTTTGTTGCAGTCTCCGTTCTGTCCCGCTGTGCTTTTGCTTTGACTGTGTCAGTGTGTGTGAAAGTCTTCCCACTCTCTCTCCACCTGGTCCCACAACTTTCTCCTCTAGTGTGACACGCTGCTGATGCAGTGCAGGTAAGTGCTGATCAGTTTTATGCTCCTTTTGTTAACCTGCATTCATAGCTGCTCTTGAAATTGGCTTTAACAGAGTTATCAGGCCTCTGCAATTCTTTCGGTTTCTTGTGTGTTGGAACAGATGGGTTTTCCCCCCACTTCTCTAAAGCAGAACTATTTTGATTTGTATCACAAATGTCATTTCAGGACTTTCTTTGTTTGCTGGCTTTCCTTTGTTCAGAAGCTGTGTGGCGGCAGAAAAAAAGGAAAGTGGTTTTGTCTATCAGGAGAGAAGCTGAAGCTGATTTCTAACAGTGATGTACAGAAGTGATTTATCTCCTGACAGAAATATCTAAAACCAAGCCTAATTGATCAGATTGCTGTATTTTAGTTTTAGTTTTTTTACTCCATGTATCTTTTCTTTGCTTTGAATTTCTCTTTGTATTTTGGAGATAGTGGTGCTGCTTTATAGATAAAACCAAGAAATCGAAATCTCACATTTTTGATAATGCACCTTTTATTTAGAGATGTGTTTGTTTTTTGATTTCTATATATTTATCTAAGAATGTAGCCATGCACACCGTTTCACATTTTGAATAGATATATTCGTTGTGTGCGACTACATGCTTGCTTTGTTTCCGTCAATGTGATGTTTCACGTGTGCAGACAACGTAGGGGTTCCATTCAAGATCAGCTCTGCAGCTGCTTAATTCAGAAAGCAGTCTGGTGCCTAAAATGATATTCACTGAATCAGAATGGACAGACGATATTCACTGAATCAGAATGGACAGACAGTGAGGGTTGAAGCAGCTAGAGCTGTTTGCTCTTATTGACCTGTTCCATTCCATTTGATCAAACTAAAATAGGGTGTTGGCAGGAAAGCCCAGCGCAGTTCAAAAAGCTGTGGAAAGTGTTTGTTTCAGATGCCTGATTGATGGGATCGAAGAGGGTCAGGCGCTTGTTGTATTCTTAGTTGTGCCTGGCCAGTCTCCTGCTGCACTTTTAAAAACCTGTTTGAGTGTGTGCCGTAAACACCACAATTCACAGTCATGGTAGTTTATAGGATATTCTAGTTTTCTTTTTGTTCTGGAAGAAGTATGGATGCTGTATTGTATATTGAAACCTAACCTGAAAGCGCTGTCGTTTCTCTAAATTAAGATTCAGCTGAGTATGTGGCATTCCTTTTCATTCTTCCAAATTGGTGCAATACATTGTCTGATTCCATCACAGTAATATATACAGTGTGTGTGTGTGTGTATATATATATACAGTGCCTTGCAAAAGTATTCAGACCCCTGACCAATTCTCTCATATTACTGAATTACAATTGGTACATTGAAATTTCGTTCTATTTGATATTTTAACACTGAAACTCAAAATCAATTATTGTAAGGTGACATTGGTTTAATGTTGGGAAATATTTTTAAGAAAAATAAAAAACTGACATATCTTGCTTGCATAAGTATTCAACCCCCACACATTAATATTTGGTAGAACCACCTTTCACTGCAATAACAGCTTTAAGTCTTTTGGGGTAAGTATGTACCAGCTTTGCACAAAGTGTCGGAGTGATTTTGGCCCATTCTTCTTGGCAGATTTGCTCCAGGTTGTTCAGGTTGGTTCGACGACGCTTGTGGACCGCAATTTTCAAATAGTGCCACAGATTCTCAATGGGATTGAGATCAGGACTTTGACTGGGCACTGTAGGACATTCACCTTTTTGTTCTTGAGCCACTCCAATGTTGCTTTGGCCTTGTGCTTGGGATCATTGTCCTGCTGAAAGGTGAATTTCCTCCCAAGCTTCAGTTTTTTAGCGGACTGAAGCAGGTTCTCTTGCAGTATTTCCCTGTATTTTGCTCCATCCATTCTTCCTTCAATTTTAACAAGATGCCCAGTCCCTGCTGATGAGAAGCATCCCCACAGCATGATGCTGCCACCACCATACTTCACTGTAGGGATGGTGTGTCTTGAGGCATGGGCAGTGTTAGGTTTGCGCCACACATAGCGCTTTGAGTTTTGGCCAAAAAGCTCTATCTTGGTCTCATCTGACTACAAAACCTTTTCCCACATCGCAGCTGGATCACTCTCATGCTTTCTGGCAAACTCCAGTCGTGCTTTCAGATGGTACTTTTTGAGTAACGGCTTCTTTCTTGCCACCCTCCCATACAGACCAGTGTTATGCAGAGCTCTTGATATGGTTGACTGGTGCACCATTACTCCACTCCCAGCCACTGAACTCTGTAGCTCCTTCAAAGTGATTGTTGGCCTCTCCGTGGCTTCTCTCACAAGTCTCCTTCTTGTTTGAGCGCTGAGTTTTGAGGGACGGCCTTTTCTTGGCAGTGCCTGGGTGGTGTGATGCAGCTTCCACTTCCTGATTATTGATCCAACTGAGCTCACTGGGATATCCAAACACTTGGATATTATTTTGTACCCTTTCCCTAATCTATGCATTTGTATTACTTTATCTCTAACTTCGGTAGAATGCTCTTTGGTCTTCATTTTCCTTCAGATTCACAGCCTGACCAATGATCCTTCAACAGTGGGGTTTTTATCCAGAAAATGTGACAGCAACTTTAATGGTTCACAGGTGGAGGCCAATGGTAAGGTAATTGTGTCCTCGTTTAGGCAATTTCTTTCATCGGTGTAAACTGGGAGCTTCCACAGCACAGGGGTTGAATACTTATGCAAGCAAGATATTTCAGTTTTTTATTTTTCTTAAAAATATTTCCCAACATAAAACCAATGTCACCTTACAATAATTGATTTTGAGTTTCAGTGTTTTAAAATAAAATATCAAACAGAACTAAATTTCAATGTACCGTTTGTAATTCAGTAATATGAGAGAATTGGTCAGGGGTCTGAATACTTTTGCAAGGCACTGTATATATACTGTAAAATGCTATTAAAATGTATGTTGTGTTTCTATACTTTCTGTTTCTTTTTTTTATTATTAAACTTTTATTTTTTAAATACACTGAAAGACCAGCAAGCAGAACTGTAGTAGTGGATTGCTATTTACTAGATATGTGTCTGCCTTTTAATATAATTTCAGGGAAGTAAAAAAAAAAAAAAAAAAAAAGATTTGAGAGGAAAATATGTTGACTTAAAGGATGGTGCAGCTGTAGTGTGCCTTTTTCAAATTCTGTTTTCACTACTCAGGCTAAAGTGGCATCATTAGCTTTGGCAAATTATCATGATGTCATTGTGGTCCAGTTATGGTGCATTAGTGTCCCTTTTAACTGTGGCTAAACTGCACCTATTCATTTGTAAAAGAGAGGGGCCACTGGCAGATACTTGGCAAGGCGCACAGAAGGGCTATTCAGTTCTAAGAAATTGGACTAATAGGAACGAATGGGAAACGACGAGGGGATCCTGAAATAGTTTGTAAAGTTTTGGTTTGAATGGTCGATCAGATGGATCCTGATAACACTGAAGTGTCTTCTTGTGAGCGAGGACTGTGTGTGGACTGTGTGTACCTGAAGTAACGCAGCAGCCTGTTTAGTTTGGATACAGAGGGTGTTTGTGGGAGTCTGGGTCTCACTCTGCAGTGGTGAAACTGCTCTGACTTCCACTGTGTTCAGGAGATCATGTGTTAGTGTGCCACTGAAGGCTCACTGTTCCACTTCATTTTCTTTGGATGGACAACTTGCCATATTCTTGGCTGCACTTACTGTTCTTCTGTGAGGGGAGGTTCATCTACAAGTTATTTAGCCTTGTATTTTCTAGGTGCAAGTAAACCATTGAGCTGTCTGGCAGATGTATTGATGTATGCAATTGGCCACAGTGGTTGACCTTGGTCTTCTGGGGGACTAATATCTTCTCCTAAGAACCTTAAAAAGGTATCAAGTTCAATGGGATTTGTCCTGCTCCTCCTCCTCTTCTGATGTGTAAGAAGGATAATGTGCTGAAACCCCAGCGGTCTTCACTCAAGGAGTTTCGGTGATGAAGCTGTTTTCACTTCTTGTTGTCACCGGGGAGTTTCAGCTCCTGATCCGCAGATGAAGATGACAATGTCTAACAGCCCTGGGATTTGCTTAAACAGCACGCAGCGTGGATTTGCACAATGTATCATCTTCCATGCGGTGCTGCGTTCCACTGTCCCAGTGGATTTGCACAATGTAGCACATTCCACACGGTGCTGCGTTCCACTGTCCCAGTGGATTTGCACAATGTAGCTGGTTCCACGCTGTGCTGCGTTCCACTGTCCCAGTGGATTTGCACAATGTAGCTGGTTCCACACGGTGCTGCGTTCCACTGTCCCAGTGGATTTGCACAATGTAGCACGTTCCACACGGTGCTGCGTTCCACTGTCCTACTCCATGCACTTTTAATGAAGAAACTGCCACAAAAACAAGCCCCCCCTGCAGGAAAGGACAGGCATTCAAAGCGGTACCACACCAAGCAGCTCCCCCCCCCCCCCGCTGCCTCTGTGCTCGGCTTTATAGAGCTGTCAGGAGTCACCATTGCAGGCTCATTGTCTGCTTTCAAAAGCCTGCATTTTATGGGTCACTACCTGACCGCATTAAAAGTTGTTGTTGTTGATTTCAGTGTTTGCACGGCTCCAAACCTAAAAATGAAATGTTTACTGACAAATCCTCTTGCGCAGTTTTCACATCGAAGTTTGGTTGGTTGATTAGCCTGGCTGGAACCGTTATTCATTATTTATTTTTGCAGATGTGCACTAAGCCTATTGAAGCAAACAATTTGCACTCGGTGCAAAACAAGATTCAACAGAGATGCAGGATCTAGACTCTTTGATCTGTCACCCCAATCTAATAGAAACTGAAGGAAAAAAGGAAAGTAGTTTGCACATAATTCATAATGCTAGACTACAGCGCTCTCGTGGGTTAGGGTCTGAGGCTTCGAGGGAGCTGCTACAGTTCAGCATGCTGGGGGTTAGGTCTGAAGTCAAGCAGTGCTTAAGTTAGGGTTCAGAATAGACCAGGTTTCTAGAAACAACAAGGCTTTTATAAAATGTTTGATTCAGTCCCAGTTCAATTGTAAATAAGAAACAGGAAGGTTTTGTCTGGGCCAGCAATATGGGGCCAGAGTCTATACATTGTGAATGACGAGAAGTGCTATAAAGTTCTAGTATTTAGAACAAGCCTGTGTTTTATGGGGCTTGCCTGCCCAGGAGTCCTGAAATAACCTTCCCACCAGTCAGGGAATGTGTTGACTTTAATAAAACCACAGGTTTCAGGAAAATAAACAGTTCTGTGTTCTTTAGCAGCAAAAATCCCTGTATAGTTCAGGTCCTGTGAGAAATGCATTTAGAAAATATTTTATAAAAGACAGTTTTTTGTTTATTTGATGAAAGAAATGCCACATACAAGACACATGAGGGGGATTGTTTAGAGCAATGCCCCAGGCAAAATATTTGAAGATTTGTCACTCAAACTGCATCAAGCTGGTGAAGTCTGTGTAACATGGGGGTAACATCAGTCAGACAGTATACCTGTGAACCATGATTCAGATTCATGCGATTGAATGCTTTTATAGTTCATGGACCCAGTTGAATGGTCGCCTCTCAGATGCTGTTGGAAATACATTCAGCCTTTGGAGCACTCAAACAGAGGTGCTTCCAATTACTCCCTATCCGATATACATGCTGGCTACAGCTTAGAACCAGAGTCATGAACACATCAACATGCTAATAAAGAAACAAGTCCGCGTGTGGCATGTTGCACTGGCTGTGGTCCAGCTACAGCAGGAGTTAGTCACTGGAGATGATACACCAGGATGTGCTGGAGCTGAAGGAAATCCTTCTAGTTGAAGCTTGTTAAAGATAGTCTTTCCTTCTTTGAAACCCAGTTGAGCCGAGTTCACCGGAGCACATTGCTTGGGGAAAGGCGATAGCTGCTGTCTCCCTGGGACTTGTGGGAAACATGGATTCTGCTTCAAAAAGATGTCTGTTGTTTTTCTAATCTGATGCAGTTGCCTCTTAATCATTCAGGGAGGATTAGCGTGTCAGTCTCTCCCATAATTGCAAAAGCAGTCTTGCACTTCTCAGTCTGGAGCAGAGCCAGAGCTTTCTGCAGCAAGGATGCAAAGGGCTTCATCATTTTTATTTGTAATAGCATCATGAAAATAAATCACGATTACATGTGAAAACTGAAGATATCTCATGTATCTGTTTTCTTTTTCAAAAGCGGTGCTATTTAGAATAGGATTATACTGTAGTTCTCTCGTGTTGTATTTGTTTGTGGTGCACTGAAACATTAGCAAGGATTCTCCTTTGTTTGGTATCATGAGATGAATCCTTAATGACTGACTCATTTGTTCAATGTTAACGCTGGCCTAGGATGTGATGTATTCATGTCACCCATAAATCCTGTTAATGAACTGTTCAAACCCCACTTGGTGGTCTAGAAGTAACTCCTGTGTTGATGTCAGCTACAGTGTTGTTCTGTACTGTTTAATATAGAGTGTGCTGGAATAGCTAATGCCTCTAATGTCTAATTTGTAGTAAAGGACTTTGATGTAGTTTCTGTTATTTTGTATTTTTACTGCACAGCTCAAACAATAATTGTTTACAAGTCCTGTTTTGACCCTGTCGATTCGCACACTGTGCCCTTGATGAGCCGGTGAAAATGAAAAGCAAGATGTTAATGTGCTTCACAGTTTCTGCGGCACTTAGTGCTTTTTTTTTCTTTCCTTTAGGTGATATCCCAGCTTCTGTCTGGCAGGCGTGACATGTCTTCCAGTTCAGTGCAATGTTAATGGTGTTTGTGTGCATGCGAGTGCAGGAGGGCTTGTGACTGTGTGCGCAGTGAATCATTAACCTTGTGGGAAGGAGGTCGTCATAGCGATGGAGCCAGAGCTTCTCCAGGTTAAACTCGGGTACCTGCTTGAACTGCCATGAGAAGAGTCTTCACCCACCCAAGAGAACTTTCCATTCCTCACCAGTCCTCGAAGCTTGAAACAGTTACAGTGCTTTGGTAGAGAGGGGCCGATGCATGGGGGAGAATTTGGAAGTTATTTTACGTAATTTGTCAGGTGACCGATCTTTTGGAAAGGAGACGATGGAAGCAAATCAATTTCCCTTTTTGAGTGCTGCACAAATAGAACATTGGTGCTCCTTCTGTGCTGCAGTTTAAATAGCAAGTTTACATGGTTCTATTTCAATATAAAGTGTTTTATCAGCTCACGTCAACAGCATTCCAAATATCCTCCTATCTCACATGTCATATCCTCCTATCTCACATGTCATATCCTCCTATCTCACATGTCATATCCTCCTATCTCACATGTCATATCCTCCAATCCCATGTCATATCCTCCAATCCCATGTCATATCCTCCTATCTCTCATGCCATATCCTCCTATCTCACATGTCATATCCTCCTATCTCACATGCCATATCCTCCTATCTCACATGTCATATCCTCCTATCTCACATGTCATATCCTCCTATCTCACATGTCATATCCTCCTATCTCACATGTCATATCCTCCTATCTCACATGTCATATCCTCACATCTCGCATGTCATATCTCACATGTCATGTCATATCATGTCATCATATCTCACACGTCCTATTCTCGTCTCACATGTCATGTCGTATTACCATATCTCACATGTCCTATCAAATCAGAGAAAACACTCTGCTACAGGGATTTATTTTCATTAGTTCCAGTTTCAGACATGACACTGTCAACTCACAAACAAATTATTCTTCAAATGAATATCTCCTGAATCATAACGCATCTGTATTTTCATGCCACTTGTGATCTGGATTTACTGAGACCTGTCAGGAGTTCAAAAGGGAACCATGCAGGACCAGATTGACATACAGGATGAAGGAGAAGCATTTAATGAGGCCACCCTTCTTGGGGTGGCCTCAGCAGTGAACTGGTGAGACCTCTTGTAAAGGCACTGGGAAGGTTCAAAGAATGGTTAGGTTAGGACATACAAAACACTGCCGTGTGTTTTTTGTTCAGTTATTTTTGTGCTTTTTTTAATTGAGAAGATGCTGTGAAGTCAGTTGAAGGGTATATATTTGTTTTACGCTTCAAGCTGATCTAGCGATTTGTCATTTTGTGTTATCTTTTTATATTTGTAACTTTTGATAAGATCGAGCGGACAAAATCATTCCTAGGACTGGGGCTTTTAGAGGCTGTGGTGAGCGTGCATTGTGAGGATGAAAAGCAAAGCCAGGCATTCCTAGGACTGGGGCTTTTAGAGGCTGTGGTGAGCGTGCATTGTGAGGATGAAAAGCAAAGCCAGGCATTCCTAGGACTGGGGCTTTTAGAGGATGTGGTGAGCGTGCATTGGGAGGATGAAAAGCGAAGCCAGGTAGAGGACATCGCTTTGAAAGGAGAGACAAGGCCAATGTAATAAACAATGATGACACTGCTAAAGAACAGAAGAGTCTAACATAACTGCCTTCAATAGTATATAGTGTAGGTCAATGTCCCTTTAGCTACAGAAGTATTCCCACTGTTTTCTGTAGAGCTCATTGATTCCATTATTACGTGATAACACAACACCAAGCATGGCTGAGCAGTGACACAAATGAGCGACGCCTGTTCTTAACCCACTGCTTACTGACGAAACACTTCCGAGGAGCAGTGCGATTGCCTGCTAGCACTACTTGTTAGTTTTTTTTTTCTAATAATTGACTGTCTAGTTTCTTGTAGGGGGTGCCATCAATTTTGATGCCAGAAACCGAACACTTTTTTTAATTAAGACTGTGTGCGTTTTTCAGCTGCTGTCCAGAGAACAATACAGTAATGAACGGATCCCTTCCCTGGCGAGCTTGAATCCTATTGCATGGACCCGCAGTTTATTGTGCTCTGCCATTTGAAAACTCTATTTTTTTTTTTTTTTATAAATTTAGTCATCCCCAATGGTTTTCTCCCCAATTTGGAATGCCCAATTATTATTGTTATCCTGGTTCACCACTGCAACCCCCCGGTGACTCGGGAGACTGAGGCTGAAACACGCGTCCTCCGAAACATGTTCCTGCCAAGCCGTCACTTTTCGCACTGCGGATCCACAGTGAAGCCACCAGACCTATAGTGCCGGAGGACAACACAGATCTGAATGGCTCCACTGCAGACCCGCAGGTGCCCCATCAGCCACAGGGGTCACTGATGCTCGGTGAACTGTGGCTTTTCCTGCCGACCTAAGCCCTCTCTACCCGGGTGGCGCTCAGCCAATTGTGTGCCGCCCCCTGGGAACCCCCGGTCACGGTCGGCAATGACATAGCCTGGATTCGAACCGGTGATCTCCAGGCTGTAAAAAATGACCTGTAGAAAAGAAGCACATTCCTCCTTCCTTCAACCAATTCGTTTCACTCTCGTTGTATTCCGTTTTAGCTGTTGATTCAGAGTAGGGACCTGAGGAGAAAGTTGAAGGAGCGATGAATGGACATTATTGAAGCCATCGAGAATCATCTGAAGGACTGATCACTTTGAGTTGTTTCCTGTCTTGTTTTGTATAGACAAAGCCTTACACTTGCTCCAGATATGATTTACTAGAATTCTTCCTTTGCCCTTTCACTGCCATCTGCTCTCAATCTTTGTCATTTTTGTATTTGAATTGATCCTTACTTGTGCAATGTGACGCATCTATTTATTTCAGGGACCTGACAGCTTAGCATAACTGTTGATGTGCCTGGGATGACTTTAGATGCTTCAGACGCTTGCAGATCCTGTTTTTAACCCCCTGAAAAGGAGCAGGCTTCTTCCCAAAGGGATCAGTGCACTTTCCACTTTGTAGCCTGCAGTATTTTGGAGAAAATGTTTTTATGATCTGCATCACAAAGCACATGTTCCCAGGAGCGGCTATCTCTTTGTCTTTTTTTTTTTTTTTTTTTTTTTTTTTTTGAATATCGTTCTGTGTATTCACTGTGAGCCCACAGGGCCAGCACGGGTACATCTCAATAGTGCAGCACTAACACAAAGAGAATCAAATAGTCTATACTCAATAAAATATAACAATAAAATTATACATTAATGCAGAAACACTTTAAATGAAGTGTCTCTAATTACTGTGTATTTACATAGTAGTTATGTAATAAATACAGGGTTGTTCTGCTGTGTAAATATATGTAATACACAATTGAATCGGAGAAGGGTTAGGGTGTTAGTTATACATTAAGTACATTGTAACTATGCATAATAACATTGTAATTGTGAGACACTTAATGTAAAGTGTTATCATATTTAATATATAAATACATTAAAGGCTGCACGAAAAAAGAAGCCATGCATCCGCCATGCTCTTATTGTATTGCTTGTATTGTAACACTTGAAATGTATTTGCTTTGCGATTGTAAGTCGCCCTGGATAAGGGCGTCTGCTAAGAAATAAATAATAATAATAATAATCCCCCCTGCACTATTTAAAACGGTACGGGGCGGCACCTGAACACAACATCCCTCCTGAGGGAGAGGGCTCAGAATGGACACGAGGGTTAAAGCACACTGACCAATCAGAACAGAACGCCAGCATGTGCTGTATCTGAACACAACATCCCTCCTGAGGGAGAGGGCTCAGAATGGACACAAGGGTTAAAGCACACTGACCAATCAGAACAGAACGCCAGCATGTGCTGTATCTGAACACAACATCCCTCCTGAGGGAGAGGGCTCAGAATGGACACGAGGGTTAAAGCACACTGACCAATCAGAACAGAACGCCAGCAGGTCCTGTATCTGAACACAACATCCCTCCTGAGGGAGAGGGCTCAGAATGGACACGAGGGTTAAAGCACACTGACCAATCAGAACAGAACGCCAGCAGGTCCTGTATCTGAACACAACATCCCTCCTGAGGGAGAGGGCTCAGAATGGACATGAGGGTTAAAGCACACTGACCAATCAGAACAGAACGCCAGCAGGATTAGGGTTAGGGGGTATTCGCAGCCTGATGGAGGCTAATGAATTGCTAAGCAGTTTTTTAATTGTATCATTATTGCTATGTGAACTCAGTAACGCTGTCACAGTTTGATAAACCCTTCTCAGTTCGCAGTGCCTTTTTTAATGTAAACTTGATCCTTTTTTAAAAGGATGTGTGCTTTTTTCTTTTTTTCTTCATGGAATATATGATATTCCAAAGAAAGCAGAAATTGAGATGTGTAATAAATTAGCTCCTTTCTGCTTTAAAAAGGATAGTTTAAAGTTATTTGTTTGATAGTTGAATCATCTTTGGTGACTTTTTGGATGTTGTCCAAATGTTTTATGTTGTGTCTCTCACAATGATAAACGTCAGCAACATTGGAACTGTTCTGCGGTATTTACCCTCACATATGTGCATCAGCAGACCAGCAGGATTCAGCTTGGTTGTCAGATTGTGGTTGCTGATGTATGTGTTTTGAAAAGCCACACTTGCTTATCTTTCTGCAATCAAGCAGTATTAGGAAGCCTTGTCATACCCTCGTAGGGTGCAAAGTGATTTTTATAAAAATGATCTTGCTGTCCTTTCCCTTAGCCATGGGCATTGCATCATTCGATTCATTAAACTGTTGTGCAATAATGTCAAGAAGGTGGCTTTGTAATGGGTGTATCTAAAAGGAGGTGGTTACATAAGAACATAAGAAAGTTTACAAACGAGAGGAGGCCATTCAGCCCATCTTGCTCGTTTGGTTGTTAGTAGCTTATTGATCCCAGAATCTCATCAAGCAGCTTCTTGAAGGATCCCAGGGTGTCAGCTTCAACAACATTACTGGGGAGTTGGTTCCAGACCCTCACAATTCTCTGTGTAAAAAAAGTGCCTCCTATTTTCTGTTATGAATGCCACTTTATCTAATCTCCATTTGTGACCCCTGGTCCTTGTTTCATTTTTCAAGTCGAAAAAGTCCCTTGGGTCAACATTGTCTATACCTTTTAGAATTTGTAATGTTTGAATCAGATTGCCGCGTAGTCTTCTTTGTTCAAGACTGAATAGATTCAATTCTTTAAGCCTGTCTGCATACGACATGCCTTTTAAACTTGGAATAATTCTGGTCGTTCTTCTTTGCACTCTTTCTAGAGCAGCAATTTCCTTTGTGTAGCGAGGTGACCAGAACTGAACACAGTTAAGGCTTTTCCCCACTACCTGGCTGCATTTACCATCTCCTTTTAAACCATTATACAGCACCACCACCACCAACACCTAAGCATATACACCAACACCACCTGCTGGACAGGTTAAACATTACACCACAAACAGTGTAATCAATTGTTCTTCCTTTTTGTGAGGTGAGTTTTTTGCATGTTTGCCTTTGTGAGTATTTCTGTATGTAATTGTAATAAAACATGTTTCCACTCCACAGAGCTGTGTTCATGTCCTCTTAAAAGTTGACGCTGAAAAATGATTCCCAGTCTTGACTAGCAGAAGTGTGCAGGGGGGGCTTTGTTTTAATGTAGCTCTAAATTGTGGTGCAGATCGGTATTCGGTAGCTTTGGGCCATGCAGTATGCATCACTGTTAAAGCAGATGATGATTTGACACTTGCTGGGATGATGTGGAGGCAGGAATGGCTATTTATTACCAAGTAAATGGTTTCGTTCTGTGGCAGCATTGATTATTTCAGTCATTCTAATGAAATGGATCTGATCTGGAGTCTGGCAGGTGAAACACCACAACTAGATTACCTTGCAGCTTCTCCATCCTTTTTATGGTTCCCAGCCTGGCTGTCAAATGTTTGTTTGTTTGTTTGTTTCTCTTTCTCTCCCCATGAAATGTGTGTGTGTGTGTGTGTGTGTGTGTGTGTGTGTGCAGGTGGAGAGTGTCAGTGTGTGTGTGTGCAGGTGGAGAGCGTCGGTGTGTGTGTGTGTGTGTGTGCAGGTGGAGAGTGTCAGTGTGTGTGTGTGTGTGTGTGTGTGCAGGTGGAGAGTGTCGGTGTGTGTGTGTGTGCAGGTGGAGAGCGTCGGTGTGTGTGTGTGCAGGTGGAGAGCGTCGGTGTGTGTGTGTGCAGGTGGAGAGCGTCAGTGTGTGTGTGTGCAGGTGGAGAGTGTCGGTGTGTGTGTGTGCAGGTGGAGAGCGTCAGTGTGTGTGTGTGCAGGTGGAGAGCGTCGGTGTGTGTGTGTGTGCAGGTGGAGAGCGTCGGTGTGTGTGTGTGCAGGTGGAGAGCGTCGGTGTGTGTGTGTGTGTGTGCAGGTGGAGAGCGTCGGTGTGTGTGTGTGTGTGTGTGTGTGCAGGTGGAGAGCGTCGGTGTGTGTGTGTGTGTGTGTGTGTGTGTGTGTGCAGGTGGAGAGCGTCGGTGTGTGTGTGTGTGCAGGTGGAGAGCGTCGGTGTGTGTGTGTGTGCAGGTGGAGAGTGTCAGTGTGTGTGTGTGAGTGTGTGTGTGTGCAGGTGGAGAGCGTCGGTGTGTGTGTGTGCAGGTGGAGAGTGTCAGTGTGTGTGTGTGAGTGTGTGTGTGTGTGCAGGTGGAGAGTGTCGGTGTGTGTGTGTGTGTGCAGGTGGAGAGTGTCAGTGTGTGTGTGTGTGTGTGTGTGTGTGTGTGTGCAGGTGGAGAGTGTGTGTGTGTGTGTGTGTGTGTGTGTGTGTGTGTGTGTGCAGGTGGAGAGCGTCGGTGTGTGTGTGTGTGTGTGTGTGTGTGTGTGTGTGCAGGTGGAGAGCGTCGGTGTGTGTGTGTGCAGGTGGAGAGCGTCGGTGTGTGTGTGCAGGTGGAGAGTGTCAGTGTGTGTGTGTGTGTGTGTGTGTGTGTGTGCAGGTGGAGAGTGTCAGTGTGTGTGTGTGTGTTTGTGTGTGTGTGTGTGTGCAGGTGGAGAGCGTCGGTGTGTGTGTGTGTGCAGGTGGAGAGCGTCGGTGTGTGTGTGTGCAGGTGGAGAGCGTCGGTGTGTGTGTGTGTGTGCAGGTGGAGAGCGTCGGTGTGTGTGTGTGTGTGCAGGTGGAGAGTGTCAGTGTGTGTGTGTGTGTGTGTGTGTGTGCAGGTGGAGAGCGTTGGTGTGTGTGTGTGTGTGTGTGTGTGTGTGTGCAGGTGGAGAGCGTCGGTGTGTGTGTGTGTGTGTGTGTGTGTGTGTGTGTGTGTGTGCAGGTGGAGAGCGTCGGTGTGTGTGTGTGTGTGTGTGTGTGTGTGTGTGTGTGTGCAGGTGGAGAGCGTCGGTGTGTGTGTGTGTGCAGGTGGAGAGCGTCGGTGTGTGTGTGTGTGTGTGCAGGTGGAGAGTGTCGTTGTGTGTGTGTGTGTGTGTGTGTGCAGGTGGAGAGCGTCGGTGTGTGTGTGTGTGTGTGTGTGTGTGCAGGTGGAGAGTGTCGGTGTGTGTGTGTGTGTGTGTGCAGGTGGAGAGCGTCGGTGTGTGTGTGTGTGCAGGTGGAGAGTGTCGGTGTGTGTGTGTGCAGGTGGAGAGTGTCGGTGTGTGTGTGTGCAGGTGGAGAGTGTCGGGGGCTGTGTGTGTGCGAGTGCGTTCATGCATGGGATGTAGATCAGGAAGTTGAGTATTGGCACACAAATTGGGGCAGTTCAAAGTCAACAGGATCATTTGGTTTGATGCAAACTACGCTTGCTAGGTTAGGTAGCAGGACATTCATTCAATGTTTCCGTGCTGATTGAGTCCAGCCGGCCCCAGTCTCCTGCTATAAAAACAGCTGGAGCTGACTGAGAGGTTTCAATCCCAGGCCTGCCCCTGAGGTCGCAGCAGTGACTGCTTGCTGATGGAGTCCAGGGTTGGGGAGCTGTCGGGAGGCAGGATTAATAACAGTTAGTGTAAGACCTGCCCGCTTCTTACATCCAGCCAACACTGTTTTTATTGGCTTCACCTTTTGCTTTTCCCATTGCAATTAACTCTGCAAGGGCATGACATATATTTTTGTTGTGTTATGAAATATAGAACCCTTGTGTTATGAAATATAGAACACTTTAAAAGCTATATATATATATATATAGTAATTAGTAATTGGCAAAAAAAGTAATTGGCATCCACCATTGTTTATTCCATGTTTAATAGAACTCAGACTTTGCTTTTGATTTTTTATTCAACATAATATTGTAAATAATAAAACAAATGAAAATGGCATGGACAAAAATGATGGGACCGCTAACCTAATATTTTGTTGCACAACCTTTAGAAGCAATCACTGCAATCAAACGTTTTCTGTAGCTCTCAGTGAAACTTCTGCACCTGTTAACAGGTAGTTTGGCCCACTCTTCCTGAGCAAACTGCTCCAGCTGTCTCAGGTTTGATGGGTGCCTTCTCCAGACTGCAAGTTACAGCTCTTTCCATAGATGTTTAATAGGATTCAGATCAGGACTCATAGAAGGCCACTTTAGAATAGTCCAATGTTTTGTTCTTATCCATTCTTGGGTGCTTTTAGCTGTGTGTTTTGGGTCATTATCATGTTGGAGAACCCATGACCTGCGACTGAGACAGAGCTTTCTGACACTGGGCAGTACGTTTCGCTCCAGAATGCCTTGATAGTCTTGAGATTTCATTGTGCCCTGCACAGATTCAAGGCATCCTGTGCCAGGCGCAGCAAAGCAGCCCCAAAACATAACCGAGCCTCCTCCATGTTTCACTGTAGGTATGGTGTTCTTTTCTTTGAAAGCTTCATTTTTTCGTCTGTGAACATAGAGCTGATGTGACTTGCCAAAAAGCTCCAGTTTTGACTCATCTGTCCAAAGGACATTCTCCTAAAAGGATTGTGGCTTGTCAATATGCATTTTAGCAAATTCCAGTCTGGCTTTTTTATGTTTTTCTTTTAATAGTGAAGTCCTCCTGGGTCTTCTCCCATGGAGCCCACTTTTGCTCCAAAAACGACGGATGGTGCGATCAGAAACCGACGTACCTTCACCTTGGAGTTCAGCTTGTATCTTTTTGGCAGTTATCCTTGGTTCTTTTTCTACCATTCGCACTATCCTTCTGTTCAATCTGGGGTCGATTTTCCTCTTGCGGCCGCGCCCAGGGAGGTTGGCTATAGTTCCATGGACCTTAAACTTCTTAATAATATTTGCAACTGTTGTCACAGGAACATCAAGCTGCTTGGAGATGATCTTGTATCCTTTACCTTTACCATGCTTGTCTATTATTTTCTTTCTGATCTCCTCAGACAACTCTCTCCTTTGCTTTCTCTGGTCCATGTTCAGTGTGGTGCACACAATGATACCAAACAGCACAGTGACTACTTTTCTCCATTTAAATAGGCTGTATGACTGATTACAAGATTGGAGACATGTGTGATACTAATTAAAGAAACTAATTAGTTTGAAATATCACTATAATCCAATTATTTATTACCTTTTCTAAGGGGTACCAACAAATGTGTCCAGGCCATTTTAGAATATCTTTGTAGAATAAGCAATAATTCATCTCTTTTCACAGCTTCTTTGCTTTATTCTATGACATACCAAAGGCATGCAAGTATACATGATAAAATAGCTTTTAATTTCATCACTTTTCAGGAGGAATGAAGCATTATTTCAATGAGCTGTAGGGGTACCAACAAATTTGAGCACGTCTGTGTATATATATATATATATATATATATATATATATATATATATATATATATATATATATATACACACAAAACAACTTGTAAAAACTGAACCGAGTGGCATTTTCTTTTGTTTTTGTTTCTAATTTTATGTATTTTTAATTACAGATATTTTTGTATATGTGTGTGTGCGTGTGTGTGTGTGTGTATATATATATTTATATTTATTGTCCAGTCAGGGACATGACATAAATGATGTCAAGTTTGTAGTATTAGAACAGCTCAAATTAGACAATGCGACATATAGAAGAATAAAAGAAAGTAAATGGATAAATAGACTGAACACGATTATGCCAGCGGGACTCAACAGAAAAAAATGAACTAATTAACTTCAATAAATATATAACATTTAAATAAATAAACAAAATTCATTCAAAAGTTGTGCATACTGATGCGCTGAGGAGGCCAAATCTAGACTGATCCTCAGAGCCAGCATTGCATGATATAATAAAAATATAAGTTTATATAAAGTAGTGTTAATTAGAATTAATACAGATTCAAAGATATAAGTAAAAATGATGTCACAATATATAGAACACCATTACATCATGTAAGAATAAATCATGGATTTGAATGTAAACAATAACAAGTAGTTGTCATGCCGTCAAAAACCTATAAATACCTCCAATGTTTTGATTCAAACACAGGCTCCCTTGAGAAAGATATGTACAACATATCGAAACGTTGGGCAGCTTGCTCTTTGAGCTAAAATATATATATATAAAGTCCAAGTCTATTACTATTATTTTAATGTGTGCATTGCTTAAAAAAATATCCATGGCTGTTAACAAAAGACATTTGCCCTCTCTTCTTTGTCCCAGTATTCGAATGTTTAAGTGTTAACTCACTCGAGTTGCATGCTAAACCACCTCATTTGTCTCCCAGTATCTCTCTGTTCAATCTTAATTAATGCTGTAATGAAAAGTTTATGGCAGACCAGCAGCTGAATGCGTGGACAGAATTCCTCATGGCTTTGGCTCGCAGTACCCGCCACATGTGGGCCAAAAATCACCCATTTACATGGAAATCTGTGGCAGCAAATGAGAATTAAGACTAGACTAACTATAGCCTAAAGTCATTCTAGAAACCCGTCTCCTCACAGTTCTCTTGTGTAGTTCTTCACACAATGCGTTTGCAATTCCAGCCTGGCTGGCTTCATCGCCAGGAATTAATCCCAAGTGTAAACATGGGAGATATCTTTGTTCAATCTTGGATTCATGGAGGAGCACTTTCTGAACTTGTTTAGTGAATAACACACACATGTCCCAACAGAACCCTGGATGTCTTCCACCAATTCAGGCACGTCCTCCAGTGAGGTTCACCCGGCCGGCTGAAGTTCGTTATCTTTGTTTTTGGATTGTTTCTAAAGTGTTGGTCGATAACTGTTATTCAAAGCCATCGCAGATTGTTATTATAATGCTTCAAAGAATTGGGAATGGGTTAGACTTGTACTAATTATCTATCTTCCTTTGTGCAGTAATTCTATCCCAGATAGAGACTGTGTGCTCAGTATATATGTACAAAAGACTGAGTGTTTTTAAAGGTCTGTAGAGCTGTAACCAAGGGATTGTACATTCAATTGGGTATTTCTCTTTTCTTTTTTCTTTTGTTAAGGAAAGTTGTGTTTATCAACTTCAATCTTTTGAAATGAAACGATACAATGAAAGTAATGGGAGCTGACAGCACCAGGATTGGGGGTGCCTGGAGCAATGCTTGTAGCAGCATGCCAGACCCTTTAGATTAGCTTAGCATGGGGGAGGGGCTGACCCTGGATCAATCAAAGAAACCATAACGGAGGCCACTGGCAAAACGATAGCAGTCAGATTCTGGAGCAGCAAATTACCACTAGAAAGCAATACAAGTCTTACAAGAAGAAAGCCTGGATGGAGAGCCATATAAAACATAGTGGTCAAAGCAAGCTAGCAGCAGTGCTTGGGGATTGTACTTGCTTCTGCTGTTGGACAGTGTCTGATTCTCCTTTTTAATTAGATGTACATTTTTGCCATGAATTTAGATCTGTTGCCATTAAAAACGGTGAATCTGTTATTGTGAACCTATTGCAATGGCAGTATTAATCAAGTTGTGTTTGTTACTGAATTCTGCTGATTTGCTGTACTTCTTGAGATTTTCGGGAACGTTTTTCATAGTCTTGGGCTCTTGTGAAGTTCTCCTAAAGCATTTCGATAAGTGTGTCAATGCCAGGGTGTTTCTGCAGCTCACTGTATTGAGTGGCTCGCACTGGGGCTCAACGTTCCAAGCTGGTGCTTCAATTGAGTTCCGGAACTAAGAAGACACTGATGATGAAACAGCCGCTTCCAGAACGCTTCCAGAACATTATTTCAGTCTGACTGCTGGTTTTTTTTTATTTATGGGAGTTTTAGATTGTTATGTTAATTGGCTGATAATTCCTTATTTCAGGTTGTCAAGACAGAAGGTTCAAAAACATACATTTCCCTGAGATGTTGCAAGAGTCACTGTTTCCGTGTGACGTTTCAGTGTGACCTATTCACAGCCATTCTAACACATTGTTCATAAAAATACCAGCCATTGAAGCAAGCTTTCTAAAGGCACATTGTGACACCGGGTGTCAAAATGTCAAAAATGTGATCTTTTTTTTTTTTCTTCTCTTGAAGGAGTGTGTGCAGCCCTCATCTGCACAGCAATCCCGGTGAAAGGGGCTGTATTATATTGCTCTATTCCCAAATAGACTTTTGTGAGACTTTGTGAAGCTAAAGTATTGAGAGAAATTATGCATGGTAAATTAATGATTACCATTTCTGCCAGCAGTCTGAATGAATGCCAGTGGAGTCAATCAGTGGCTGGAGAAAAAGTTAACGGTCATTATAAGAGAGAGTGTGTGTGTGTGTGTGTGTGTGTGTGTGAGGTTGGGGGAGGGAAGTCTGTCTGCCTCACTCCTCCCTCCCTCCCTCCCTCACTGCGCTTCAAATTAGGGGTGGGACAGAGTCTCCTGTTGAAAGGAACCTGGATCTCTCCCCCCCCCCCCACACACACACACAGACGATGTAACACACAGTGGTGTCTCTCACAGGGGCTGAAAGTCTGTGCAGTTAAGTACAATCCTGGAAACCTATTCACCAAATATGCAGTGCAGGTAAAAAGCATAATTATTATTATTGGTTTATCATTTTCTTTCTAGTTTTTATTTATATATATATTTTTTTGTTTAGGTTTGAGTTTCGCAGTGTAATTCTGAATGAAGGATTGCAGTGTAAGTTTCTGAGTTGCTATTCAGTTTTGTAGTGTGTGTGTGTGTGATTTGAATCCAGTACATTGAGAGGGAAAGACTTGGCACTACTCTGGTTAGCTCTTAATATTTAACATTTAGAATTGTGCTGTTGTGTTTTTCAGATGATTTTCTTGCGGGGGAGGGATTTATTTTGTGTTTGTGTGTTTATTATCAGTACAATGTTAGTGTGTGTAGCTGGAATGTGAGAAAAATCACTGAAAAAGCAAATCTACATTGAGATTTAGCTGTATTGTTCTCTAGTTTACCAGCATAACCCTTTTTTATTCTTGTTCAGCTTGGTCTGGGGTGCAGCGGAAAATTCATGTTTGCAAAACAATGTATCTGATTTAGAAATCTATATAAACTAGCAGCAGCTGTTGAGTGTTTCTTGCCAACATGCAGACTGTGTCGTCCCTGCACAGGTGTGTGCTTTCTATTCAGATTGCATTAGTGATAATGACTGGGTCTAGCAAGGCAAGTGTGCTGCTGATTAATAGATACTTATGTTGCTGCCTTGGATTTTTAATCCATCCACTTGTGATTTTTTTTTCTCCCATTTTAATGAGCTGAGCAATCAAAAATAATTAGCTTGGGTGAGTTTCTACTGATGAAGAAAAAAGGAAAACTTGCTGGGTTCATGTCATGTGATTTGAGTTGTGGGCATGGGATCAGGAGCTGGATTCATGTCATGTCTTGTGTTTTTGAGTTGTGGGGATGGGATCAGGAGCTGGATTCATGTCATGTGATTTGAGTTGTGGGGATGGGATCAGGAGCTGGGTTCACGTCATGTGATTTGAGTTGTGGGGATGGGATCAGGAGCTGGGTTCTCTTCATGTGATTTGAGTTGTGGGGATGGGATCAGGAGCTGGGTTCACGTCATGTCATGTGATTTTGAGTTGTGGGGATGGGATCAGGAGCTGGGTTCATGTCATGTGATTTGAGTTGTGGGGATGGGATCAGGAGCTGGGTTCATGTCATGTCATGTGATTTTGAGTTGTGGGGATGGGATCAGGAGCTGGGTTCTCTTCATGTGATTTGAGTTGTGGGGATGGGATCAGGAGCTGGGTTCTCTTCATGTGATTTGAGTTGTGGGGATGGGATCAGGAGCTGGGTTCATGTCATGTGATTTGAGTTGTGGGGATGGGATCAGGAGCTGGGTTCTCTTCATGTGATTTGAGTTGTGGGGATGGGATCAGGAGCTGGGTTCTCTTCATGTGATTTGAGTTGTGGGGATGGGATCAGGAGCTGGGTTCATGTCATGTCATGTGATTTGAGTTGTGGGGATGGGATCAGGAGCTGGGTTCATGTCATGTGATTGAGTTGTGGGGATGGGATCAGGAGCTGGGTTCACGTCATGTGATTTGAGTTGTGGGGATGGGATCAGGAGCTGGGTTCATGTCATGTGATTGAGTTGTGGGGATGGGATCAGGAGCTGGGTTCACGTCATGTCATGTGATTTGAGTTGTGGGGATGGGATCAGGAGCTGGGTTCATGTCACGTCATGTGATTTGAGTTGTGGGGATGGGATCAGGAGCTGGGTTCATGTCATGTGATTTGAGTTGTGGGGATGGGATCAGGAGCTGGGTTCATGTCATGTCATGTGATTTGAGTTGTGGGGATGGGATCAGGAGCTGGGTTCATGTCATGTGATTTGAGTTGTGGGGATGGGATCAGGAGCTGGGTTCACGTTATGTGATTTGAGTTGTGGGGATGGGATCAGGAGCTGGGTTCATGTTATGTGATTTGAGTTGTGGGGATGGGATCAGGAGCTGGGTTCATGTCATGTGATTGAGTTGTGGGGATGGGATCAGGAGCTGGGTTCACGTCATGTCATGTGATTTTGAGTTGTGGGGATGGGATCAGGAGCTGGGCTCATGTCATGTGATTTGAGTTGTGGGGATGGGATCAGGAGCTGGGTTCACGTCATGTGATTTGAGTTGTGGGGATGGGATCAGGAGCTGGGTTCACGTCATGTGATTTGAGTTGTGGGGATGGGATCAGGAGCTGGGTTCATGTTATGTGATTTGAGTTGTGGGGATGGGATCAGGAGCTGGATTCATGTCATGTGATTTGAGTTGTGGGGATGGGATCAGGAGCTGGGTTCACGTCATGTGATTTGAGTTGTGGGGATGGGATCAGGAGCTGGGTTCACGTCATGTGATTTGAGTTGTGGGGATGGGATCAGGAGCTGGATTCATGTCATGTCTTGTGTTTTTGAGTTGTGGGGATGGGATCAGGAGCTGGATTCATGTCATGTGATTTGAGTTGTGGGGATGGGATCAGGAGCTGGGTTCACGTCATGTGATTTGAGTTGTGGGGATGGGATCAGGAGCTGGGTTCTCTTCATGTGATTTGAGTTGTGGGGATGGGATCAGGAGCTGGGTTCACGTCATGTCATGTGATTTTGAGTTGTGGGGATGGGATCAGGAGCTGGGTTCATGTCATGTGATTTGAGTTGTGGGGATGGGATCAGGAGCTGGGTTCACTTCAGAGGAAACTGGTAAATATTTTTAAATGCATTTTTCTCGGGTAAACAAGCTCGCTGTCATTTTATTTTATTTATTTTTCTCTCCTGAATGATAAACTTTGTGCAGAGAACTCCATAGCATCTCCTTGGACTTCACATTTTCACATTTAATTGTCTTATCTTAATTACATTCTGAGACATTAACAAAGTACTGTAGCGGCACTGGTCTCAGAATGGAATTAGCAGTATTTGCGCTAAGCCTTTCATATCAAAAGGGCGATGCAGTCATACACATGTCTGTGCTGATTGGAGTGATGAGAGGCTTTTGACAGGATCTGCTGAATCAAGGAGGACCTGGATCTACCTGACTGAAGCTGTTTCATTTCAGTTTCTGGTCGTATCGTACAGCTTGCTACTCATGTATTCTGTACAGGGTGTTTGTAGGTATCACTGTGGTGGTTAGGCTCAGGGTGTGTTTAGTTTTGTGGGTATCACTGTGGTGGTTAGGCTGAGGATGTGTTTAGTTTTGTGGGTATCACTGCGGTGGTTAGGCTGAGGATGTGTTTAGTTTTGTGGGTATCACTGTGGTGGTTAGGCTGAGGATGTGTTTAGTTTTGTGGGTATCACTGTGGTGGTTAGGCTCAGGGTGTGTTTAGTTTTGTGGGTATCACTGTGGTGGTTAGGCTCAGGGTGTGTTTAGTTTTGTGGGTATCACTGTGGTGGTTAGGCTGAGGATGTGTTTAGTTTTGTGGGTATCACTGTGGTGGTTAGGCTAAGGATGTGTTTAGTTTTGTGGGTATCACTGTGGTGATTAGGCTGAGGATGTGCTGTTTAGTTTTGGCAGGCCTCCGTTGTGTTCACTGTGGATCAGCCTGTAACCATGAGCACAACATTGAGGATTCACTTTCTGCCCTAGAGCCCCACCAATCGAAATCTCTATCTAAAACAGTGTGTGTCACGACTGCTTTCTAGAATGCTCCCGTACATGTTGCATGTGTACGTCTGGGGAAAAAAATACAAAAAAAATATGTTGATGAATTCAAGTACGTATAGGACATGTCTCATACAAACAAGTTCAAACCTTCCTGCTAAACTGCTGGTCTCAGACAGTAAAGTAAGAGCCTGATACAGGACTGGTAATGGTATTGCTTCTCCTACATGTGCAGGGGTCCTATTTAAGTGATGACTTCAGTAATTAGGGAGTGCTTCAGACCACACTTCCAGTTCTCAGATCAATACATTTTCTGGCCGCCCATTTTCCATTTCCTTGGCTTTAGGCAGTAAAAACTAAACTTAAAACAAAAAAGGATTTAATGAATGAGGCTTTGTAAAGGAGGTTTGGAATATACCCATGTTCTAAAACACAAGCTGTTAGTTTTGAAAGCCTACATGTAATTTTGCGGCAGATGTCCACAGTATTTTTTTGTTTGTTTGTTTGTTTTTTTTGTTTCCTCAGGTGTCTCCCCAGGGCCTACCTTGGCAGCTAGTTGACTGGACGGCCCTTTCACCATGGCTGTGTCACGGCTGGAGGCCGTGTCCCTGTCTATGCCTGGTCTTCTCCTTTTCCTGAGCGTTCATCTCACTGCCTCCCAGCATCCCCTTCCATCTCCTGACGAGGAGTGTTCCAGGAGAGTGCACCCCGCCGTCTCCTACCAGGGTGAGGGCAGCAAGCCTGCTAACTAACATGGGCTGACTGCAAACCCAAGCACATGTCAGTCATGGCCTGGCAATCCGCGCTGGCTGTGCAGTTTAACAATGACAGGTTCTGAAGTCACTGCTGCAGTTCATCTCTCATTCATGACAAATAGAACAGTGCCCTGCAGCGGAGTTAAATAAATGCTGAAAACAAACATTGATGATACTGCCTGGCAAAGCTGTTTTAGAAGTGTGCAAAGTTTTTTATAACATTAATCCTGTAGAGAGCACTTGACGAGACCACTGGGTATATGCTGGTCTCAAAAGTGCTATCCCAGGGGTATACAAAGTATAGATTTCATCACAATGTGTCCTTGTCTATTATCAACAGTATTGTCAACGAGAAATAGAAGCCTGCTGTGGTTTCACATCCTCTTGTTTTTATTTCTATTCTCTTCAGTAAGACGATACAGGTGTTGTGCATTCTCCATGTTGTTAGGGAGTTCTGTTTTCTTACTCCTCCCTGTCCCTCACACGCTACCCTGAGACCTGCTCTAGTGTGCCAGCCACCATCCATCTCAGCGTTATCTGAACCACAGCTGGGTCAGGCGCTCCACTGGGCATAACCAGCTGCCATGAAGCCAAGAGACTTGCCAGAATTGATAGGAGCCTTCCAGGTGCTGTCATATCCTGTTTGTAGCATTGTCTTTGTATTGCATTTCCCTTAATGGAAGTAGACTCTCCACATGGCCAGGGCATTGAAGCATAATATCGATGACTTTACATGACTGGTGGATTCTTAAACGAAACATTCTTGCTTAAACATGATTTAATTTTTTCATAGCGATTCTGAAATGGATCTGTAATACTGCAGATCGTGCCTTTGACCAAATATACAGTTATATTTATTAATTCACGCAAGACGATAGCATTGTACCTTGAGAGTTGGAAATAAAAATGCTTGGGAGTCAGGTTTGGCTGATAAAGAAGCACCAACGAGTATGGTATATTAATACTTTCATTCATTTTTTGAGTGATATTTGGACAGCATTCCCCTCTCAGCATTTCTAATGGGATACAGTTGTTATCTCAACTTGTCCTTTTCCAAGATTAAAAAGGCTTGCCTCTTTATCCCTGGGAAGAAGTGCTGCAATAGATTTGTATTCTTGAAAAAGTCTTCCTAAAGACTTCTAATTGGGAGGGGGCTATGGGAACAGCCGCCACAAGTTCAAACCCAGTATGATAATTAGCCAATGATAACAACACTAATGCTTTTGTAACATTGTATCTGATAAGGGGCTGCGTGGCATGGATTGGCAGTGAGACGGGACGCCGCTTGTTCGCTTGCGGGTTGATTTGTTATCCGTCACGATCCCTCCATTGGATGGCCTCTTTGATTATTTCTTGGGGACGTTGGTCACTTTGGCATTGGCATTGTAGCACGCTGTCCTTTCCATGCTGGCAGGCTGCCTCTTGGAGAGGGTAAGGGTTTACATGGGTTTGGAAAGTGAGGTCCCTCTTGCTCCTAGAGAAAGTATTCTTCTTCTCCCAGGGCAGGCTTGTTGAACACTGTGCATGCAAACACTTGCCCAAGCTGTGCCTGCTTGAAAGAAAGCCTCCCTCGTGGCATTGCTGGAAGACGGATCGTGTTGTGAGTTCATGGAAGATGAGAGTGCGTTCCAGGCAGTAGTGCAATCCCTTTGAAGTCCTATATTATTGAGCTCCTACCTGTAGTAAAGATCAGACACAGTGACTGAAACGTAATCTGCGCTGTGTACTCGCTGCTGTCATTAGCATGAGGAGGTGCCGGGTCAGGGAACCAGGTGCCAGGATTGTAAGCCTCTCCAGCTGTGCTGCTTGCGCAGGCATTGGTACATTTGCACTGTAAGATGAAACATGCCATGCCTCTAGAAATGCTTCAGCTGGTCCACGTCAGTGAAGCTGTGTGTGGGGCCGGCGTGTTCACAGCCTCACAGCTTCCTATACCAGCACTGGAGCTTCAGGGCTAAGATTTGTCATTACAATTCTGCAGTTGATTCCTTAGCCTGTTTTCATAATGTACTCTGTAATAATCAGATACAACCCAGGGACCCAAGGCCTTGAGAAACTCGTATTGGCAAATGTACCTTTCCATAACCAGCAGGCATGAAAGCACACATTTCAATCTACTTGTGCATGTTGGGTTAATTGTGCAAGACTACTGCATTTCAGAATAGATGTTCTGTACAATCTGTGATGTTTGGGGAAATTCTAAATAAATAATGTGAACGTTTCCACTTACTCTTGTAGTTCAGACCTACGCTTTTCAGATTACACCTCCACAAATTACTAGTCATTACACACTTTCTTACCAAAGATAACATTACACACTTTCTTACCAAAGATAACCACCTTTATACAATACTTTAATTATCATTGTATATCAAAGTTGTAAAAGCAGCACTTGTAAAGATGCCAAATGGACTTTAATTTGTACAGTCGCTGCAAAGCAGCATTTTGTTTGTGTCTTTTGTATGAAGTAAATGATTTATTTCAAAAGGCAGTGCTTTGCTTGGGTAAATTTATTCATTTAATTCATGAGCATTATTAAATCGGCAGTTATAGGGCACCAAAGAATGCCTCTTTTTAATGTTGCTTTTCTGTAGCGAATGCACCATTGGCTTTTTTTTTTACATATATGTGTGTGTGTGTGTGTGTGTGTGTGTGTGTGTGTGTGTGTGTGTGTGTGTGTGTTAGATTTTCAGTCCAGCGACTTTAATTCAAAAAAGCATTTGTGAGAGTCCGCCAACCAGTAAATATCTGTGCCCTCGGGAGCTATTAAGTGGGTTTGTTGTATTGAACAGAAAGCCCGTTTTAATTCTGTCCAGCGAGTAACAAAGGATTATGATTTATTGGCCTGGAATTTGCACGAGGCGCTCCGGCACCCCCCATCTTCAAGCAGAGCTGGTTACTAATGCATTATTCTAGCTTCCCATATTGATGAAATCTGCATTCTCATCCATCACATTGAAGATCAGCATGAAGCCCCCTTGGGCACGTTTTCATAGAGATTTCTATTCGTCTTTCTTGCATGCGATTTTGAATTGCAGCTCAAGTTTTACTAAGTGGCTTCACTCCTGTGCATATTCAACCTCTTGCACTTTGCAAAGTAAAAGACCTCATGAATGCATACAATGCAAACCCTTAGTTCAAGGTTAGGTTACTGTCTGAGTGAAGGCAGACCTATTCTCCGTGGCTAGAGCATTCACAGCACTTGCTAAAGGCTGTTGTTGCTGGGCTCCAGCCCATTGCATGCAGATACAGTGCAGCACAGTCCATCAGCTACATTGCTGTGACTCAATCTAGCAGCTTGTTACTTGCAATGCGGTTTCCCCTCTCGTGGGTAAAGGTAAGTTGCAAAACAGGAATTTAGAGAGGGAGGGCGCTTCACTAGTCCTACAATATCGTGACACTAGCAAATGGATGTGTGTATTCTGAATGTGAAGGTTGCATGTTGTCACTCCAATCCATTGCATCCAGAAGCCAACAAAGGATCAGTGGTAGAATTGAGCCCCCCAAAGAAATGGCTGTAGAACTAAAATGCATGGTGGTGTGGTAGATTAAGCCATTCTAACATTAGCTCTATACAGTATGTAACTTCATCCTTCCACAAGACTAGCACAACTCTTACAGAAGGACAGAGTAAAATTACAATATTGATTACAACAGAGGTGCAAATCCTGAATGTGCGAGGTGCTCATACTGAGTGTGCATGGCTGAGTGTGAGGTGCTCATACTGAGTGTGCATGGCTGAGTGTGTGAGGTGCTCATACTGATTGTGCATGGCTGAGTGTGTGAGGTGCTCATACTGAGTGTGCATGGTTGAGTGTGTGAGGTGCTCATACTGAGTGTGCATGGCTGAGTGTGAGGTGCTCATACTGAGTGTGCATGGCTGAGTGTGTGAGGTGCTCATACCGAGTGTGCATGGCTGAGTGTGAGGTGCTCATACCGAGTGTGCATGGCTGAGTGTGCGAGGTGCTCATACTGTGTGTGCATGGCTGAGTTGTGGTTGCTTTAACTGAGTGCAGATTCAAACAGGCTTTCCCTTCCCTACTTCCCTAATGACCCTGCTTGCTCCTCTCAGTTCTCATGGTGCCTTCATTGATCTTTGCTGTCAGCCCTTTCTACTCTTTCTTTTCATTACTCGAGTCTCTCTGTATTCCACCTGTCTCCTTGAAACCTTTGATTTTGTTTCAGAAATGCTCCCGTTGATTTTTTAGATAGAATGTCCATCCATGTGATTCAGTGTGGCCCTGTCTTCAGTGCCTGACCCATTCGTACCTACTGAATGAAACACTATCAGTACCCTTTACTTACAGACCACTTCGTTATCTTACAGGATTGAGCAGCACCTGCTAGCAGGCCTTAATCGGTTAAGTGAGTTCATGTCACTTCTGTGAGTTCAAAAAGTGAACAGAAATGCATTGAAAGTTTATAGAAATGATGTGTCAAGTGGGCTGGAGAGTGCTGATTGAAAGAGTCCAGCATCTTATTGAAGTGCTTACTTTTTCATTAAACTGAAGTGTGGATCTTAATAAGGAAGCTGAGAGGTTAGTCCTGACATGTGGCTTTAATTATGTTCTTCCCAATCGATGGAGGACACACTGAGCACTCTGACTGTGTTTTCAAATGAACACAAGACTAACATTTTTAAAGTAAACTACTTTCAGTCCAAGCTCCCTGGGTGTTTGATTTATTTTTTTACAACTGAATTAGTTTGAATTGCTCTAGTTACACTTCAATAAGAAGTGTAAGTTAAGAAATGTAAAATAACTGACATCTGATTATGGAAAGTAAAAAAAGAAAGACATTTTGATGTATATGAATGCGTGGTATATGCACAGTATTAAGAAATAAAGTGGTTTACTATTCTGTGAAAAGCACCCCTCTCCTTTTGAACTGTTGCAGTGCATGCTTCAATTTAACCCTACTGTACTGTTCTGCATGCAAAGATAATAAAGCCATTTGTTCATAAAAAAAAACAAAAAACATTTAGATAGGCAAGTTAAGGTCACGGAAGATCAGGAAGGTTGTTGAGGTATTTTATATATATATATATATATATATATATATATATATATATATATATATATATATATATATATTCCTTGTGATTCTTTTTAATGCCGGAGATTAAATTGTCTATCCTGGGTTTTTAAAATTGTTTCAATCTGCTGATTTGCTATAAACTTTTGCTTTGATTAAAAGTGAGTTTTTCGCTGATGGTACTTTGGCATTGTGTCTGTTCATATTACGATGATCACACTTTGAATTGCAAGGCTGCTTTGGTTCAGCGATGGCTCTCTGAGTCCGTCCACCCATCCACCCATGGAAACAGGAAAGCTGTGAGAAGCTCAGTCTGTCTGATGGTTGTATTTGAATATTAGCCATAAGGCAGACCTGTAGACAGGAAGCTCAAAGGCTTTGGTGTAAAGACACCTCAAACAAAGCAGAACCCTTGATACAGCATCTCTCTACAGCCTTGGAGGAAGATTTACAAAGCATCTGTTCAAACAATATCAAAAACGCTTGCAATTGTAAAAGAATTGTCTCCAATTCTGTGCTTTTGTCACTAAACCATGTGCTTCCTAGAAAACGGATTGCTGAGCATTTGTTGCTCTTTGCTTCAAACACCTTGGTAACTCTGTGTGTGTCTTTTTCTCTCTCTCTCTCTTTTATTTTTTTCTTGCAGCGTTGAGGCCCTGGGTTTCTAGTTTCAGTTTTGCAGGAGTTCAGGACTACTCCCAACTAGCACTGGACATTAATAGAAATCAACTGATAGTAGGAGCGAGGTAATACAACACAAGGCTTTCAAACTTTAAAACACTGCAACTGCAATTTATTATTATAATAAATAAATAAATAAACTTCATCTGTAGAAACGCATTGAAATGGTCATTCTGAGTTCTTTAAGTTAATCAAACAGAATGTATTTTTCACTAACCCGTATTCTTTTGTTTTTTCTCTTACAGAAACTACCTCTTCAAACTGAGTCTTGTCAATGTCTCACTTATACAGGTATGCTCTGCTATTCATCTCCCCATCTATTATTATTATTATTATTATTATTATTATTATTATTATTATTATTATTATTATTATTATTATTTTTAAACACTTTTAAAATAAATGGTTGCATTTTTTTCTATTGAGATTGATTTGTGCCCGTATATCTTTCCAGAGAAGGGGGAAAGTGGTTTGATGTGGTATTGTGATAAGGAGAAAGTGTTGATTGGTACGGTGCCTGCATCAGGACCAGAGAGTGCATGTGCTTTGTGAGTTAGTGGAGAGTGCCAGAGCACTGCACCGTGAAGGAATGAAGCATGTGCTTTGAGCCATGGCTGCTACTGGCCAAGTGAAAACACTGGGCAGAAATGCTGGCACCCTGTAGAGCTCAGCTCAGCAGTTTGTGGTGAAAGTCAGAATAAGCCGTTTAACCTAGGCTCTAGGACTGTTTTAAAATGTAGTTCCACCAGGTGTGTAAATCTGGGTCTGCTGGAGAGAATGCTGTATTGAATACACAGGAATTGTCATGTATTGCCTTCTCAGAGGAAGAGGCTTAAACACTCTGCAGTTTAGTATTGTGATGTACTGCCTTCTCAGAGGAAGAGGCTTAAACACTCTGCAGTTTAGTATTGTGATGTACTGCCTTCTCAGAGGAAGAGGCTTAAACACTCTGCAGTTTAGTATTGTGATGTACTGCCTTCTCAGAGGAAGAGGCTTAAACACTCTGAAGTTTAGTATTGTGATGTACTGCCTTCTCAGAGGAAGAGGCTTAAACACTCTGCAGTTTAGTATTGTGATGTACTGCCTTCTCAGAGGAAAGAGTTTAAACACTCTGCAGTTTAGTATTGTGATGTACTGCCTTCTCAGAGGAAGAGGCTTAAACACTCTGCAGTTTAGTATTGTGATGTACTGCCTTCTCAGAGGAAGAGGCTTAAACGCTCTGAGTTTAGTAGGTCAGCTGGGAGCAGGGCTGGCTGGCTTTCTTGTTTCGCTGTAGGTACGTTTTCATTTTAGTAACAGGACGTGTTACAGACTGAGTTATTGAGTGTGACACAGCCTGTTATAGGGTAATCATTTAATCACTATTCTGCAGAGGCTAAGGCTACCAAGGGGGCATTAAAGATTGATTATTCAAATGAATTGGAGCTGCAGAAAGTTTAACGCATGGGTGTTCCGACGGCTTGAAAGCAGTATTATCATTCTGAGGGAAATCCGAATGATCTGACCTCTTCATTACCTCTTAATCTGACCAAGGTAGGTCCTGGTCAAGCTATTGGACTTGGAAAGATGAGACTGTTGGGAGAACTTCCTTCCTGCGTGATGTATAAGAGTTCAGGTGGTGGTCGTTTCTGCTTCGTTGATAATTACACATACAGGATGGAAGACGGGTGCTATTACACAGTAAGCCTACTGTTTCAAAACTAGCACCCTGATACGTAAAGTAAATACTGTTTCAATTACAAGTACTAAAAAAAGATGTGCTCCCAACCTGTATTTTGAACGGACTGACTTTGAAACAGTGTTGCTATTTTGAACGTATGTTTAAAAAGGTACGTTGAAATAATAATACTGCTATAACTGTAGTGTTTGGTGCTGCATTGTTCCTGAAGTTCAGCGAATCCATATGCTCTCTGCCCTGGATCCACCTTGAATAAGAGTGTGAAGGAGTTCATGGAAACAGTGTGAGTATGTTAGCACTGTACCGGAGTATGAAGAGCTGGACAGACTCCTGTATACTCCCTCTGTCCTGTCCTTCCCTCCCTCCCTCCTGCACTCCCTCCCTCCCTCCCTCCTGCCTGCCCTCCCTCCTTCACTAGCTCCCTCCTGCACTAGCTCCCTCCATTCCTCCCTCCCGCACTCCTGCACTCCCTCCCGCACTCCTGCACTCCCTCCCTCCCTCCCTCTGTCCCTCCCTCCTGCACTAGCTCCCTCCGTTCCTCCTGCCCTCCCTCCCATACTCCTGCACGCTCTCACTCCCTCTGTCCCCCTCCATCTCTCCCTCTCTCCCGCACTAGCTCCCTCTGTCCCTCCTGTCCTCCTCCTTCCCTCCCTCCTGCATTGCCTCTCTCTCTCTCACTCCCTCCTGCGCTCACTCCCTCCTGCACTCCCTCCCTCCCTCCTTCCCTCTGTCCATCTTGCACTCCCTCTGTCCCTCCCTCCCTCTGTCCCTCACTCTCTCCTGCCTTCCCTCCTGCACTCCTTCCTTCCGTCCCTCCCGCCCTCCCTCCCACACTAGCGCCCTCCGTCCCTCCCACACTCCCGCTTGCACTCCCTCCCTCTGTCCCTCCCTCCCTCCCTCCATCCCCCCTGCACTCCCTCCCGCACTCCGTCCCTCCCGCCCTCCCTCCCGCACTCACTCAAAAGGCTATTTATTGCTCCCGAGATAAGTGAGCTACAGTTTGCATGGCACTTTCATAAAGGGCAAAGTACCTACCCTGGAACACAGTCCTGCATATCACAAAAAGACAATAAAAAACAAACCAAAAAAATGCTTCCCAGGTGTGTGTGTCGGCTCTTTACTATCTCACACTTCCCTGCCCCCACTACCAGTATCTCTGCTGAGATAAGAAGGGATAGTGAGTGGGGTCCAAAAATCCATTCACATTGCAGAATGGATTAAACGTGAAAATAGCATTTCAATGTGAAGGGCGTTTAGGAGCGGTTATGCTGCACATGGATAAAAGAATGGGCACTTGGTGCCAAAACACATGAGTGGGTGCGTGAGGCTGTGACTGATCATTCATCAACTCAGCAATCAGTGTGACCTCATTAAGAAGTGGCGCACCTGCCTGTGTTGAATCGAATTTTGTTTTTATATGGGACTATTAATGTAGATTGCATTTAGAGCCCATAAAGAAGGGGGGAGAGGGAGGGGAGAGGGAAGGGAGGGGAGGGGAGGAGAGGAGGGGAGGGGGTGGTGGGGGATGGGAGGAGAGGAGAGGAGGGGTGTTTGTCAGATAACGCTCCAGCACTGAACCCCAGGAATGTAAACACTGCAATCAGCACATTGAGATTGATGTTGGCAAAGTGAATTCTTCCTACGGATGCAGTCTGTATTTCAAACTATTGCCAACACAGTGGTTGGCTATGGGAGCAGATTGAATGTATTATAATATAGGTGTCCTTGCCAGCAAGAAAAAGTGAATGACGAAGGCACCTTGACTGTGACCAGTTAATTAGGGGCTCTCTGCATGACACAGTGTTTCCCAGTTTTCTGTTTTAAATTTCAGTTTGGCTGGCCTGAGTGCTTTCCAACAGGTGACTGTTACTCACTGAATCCACGGCACACACAGAAAACAAAACACAAATCCCTTGGAACATTCGGGTGATTTTATCTTTTTTTTGCTCGTAAAAGATTGTATTTTCCTTGACCTCTTAAACTAAGCGTTTCTTCCTTTGGCTAAATAATTGCATTTAAAGAAAGATGGAGATAAATGAAAAAAGCTGCATTCATTTGAGTTCCCTTGCTATAAAAGGGGAAAGCAGTCCATTCTTCAGAAGAGAAGTGATTGTGCATTCTCTGGAGGATGGCTCCTCACTCAGGACCAGTGTGTCAGTGTAGGTTTCTTTCTTATACCCACACTGTCAATCTGCAGTTCGTCTATATCAGGAAGCTAAAAGCCTCAACAAGATTACTTTAGATGAAGACAATGAAAATTATTGCAGAGATTCAGTAAGTGAAAATGTTTCAGAGTTTTCTTTTAGCTATTTGTGTGCATTTGCACTGGGCTTAGAACTTCTCATTTCTTAATGTCTTTCTAACCAGCCAGAGTGGACATTCAGCTATTAGGCAAGAGGAACAAAAGAGGAAGGCAGGAGTCTACAGCCTTACACAGCCAGTTTATTACTGACCACATTCTTGTATTGTCTGTGCATGCAGAGGCAGAGCAACCAACTAGCCGACATAACAGGCACCCTCCTCCTCCCTCATCCTCTCTCCTCCTCCTCCTCCCTCATCCTCCTCTCTCTATCTCTCCTCCTCTCCCTTCTCTGTCCTCATCTCTCCTCCTCTCTCCCTCTGTCCTCCTCTCCTCTCTTCCTCCTTTCCTCCACTCTCCTTCTGTCCTCCTCTCCCTCCTCTGTCCTACTCTCTCCTACTCTCTCCTCTCCCCCTCCCTCTGACCCATACCTTGTGTAGACAGGACTAAAGTGTTTGGCTGAGTTGCTTTAGTTTCTTTTAAAAGGTACCCAGGTGTTGGAAGCCTGCAGGCTTTGGCACGCTCCGCTCAGTTTTTTAAAGCCACGGAGGAGATCCAGATAAAGACCATAGCGTGCGACTGAGAAAACATTCCGAGTGGGATCAGAGGTTACCGCTGGCTTTCCAAAACAGCTGACCTCTGACCTGTTGGCTTTATCAAGCCTCCATTCTGATGAGGGATACAAGCTCTGGGATTTCTTTCTTTTTTTTGGTTGATTTTTAATAGTTAACTAGCAGATCAGAAATGCAGAATTTGTCAGAAGATCTTAAAAATAATTAAATTGACATATTTTTGACGAATATGAGCCTGATGTCATGGATCCCCTCCCCCCCATATGTCTATAATAGTAGGCATCTCTGAAAGCAAACAAACCCCCACTAAGAATCGAAGCTCTGTATCCAGGGGAAGTCTGGACAGTTTAAACCAGGGATAGCTTTGACTGTCAGGCATAGCTGTGGGGTCTGTCTGTTTCTCACCAGCTGATAAAAGCGTAGCCTCAGGGAGTGTAACGAGGAATCATTCACCATTCAACTGCATTGCAATTAAACACACCCTCCACCTCCTACTTCAGGATAACGGCCAGTAATGTCCTCACCTTCCCATCAATTATAATGCGTCTGAGGGCAGCTGCATGACTCTGAAAGAAGTATATGAGGGCAGATAATACTGTAGAATTACATTTTAAAAGAGAACTTGGTAGTTAGATTCTGCAGCAGTGGAGTGGAGGGAGCCCGTGGTAAATTGAGTCTATTTTAAAATGAGCCGGTCCATTGCTGGAAAAACAAAACAAAATAAAAAGTGTTTTTTTGAGCCCTCTTGTGTAGGGATCAGTGTTCCGGGGCAATGGGGAAGGCTATTGAGAGTCTTGTCACATCTATCGGGAGGAGGCTGAAAGGGAGCTTTGCCTCTCTGAATAGGAGACTCTGCTAAAGGACCAAACGGGGAGGGGCTTGGGACCTTGAGAGGGGCCACAGGGATGGAGGGTCTCTCTGCTGCTAGGAGGCAGGTCTGCTTTACTTTCATCAGCCTTTCATTTAAACAGGATTCTTTTTATGCAGATTTGTTGAGGGGTGCAGAAAAAGACAAGTCTATCGTTTTGCATATTGTGTGTTTTTTTTTTTTAAGATTTGAAGCACACAGTAAATTCCTTGAGTTGTACCTACTTGTTTCTAAGACATCTGGAATGTTCAACAAAACGCTTGGTTACCAAAAAAAACAAACAGTTGTTCTGTGTTAGAGTGGTATGCTTTAGTGCCAGCCTCAGATGTGTGGCAATGCTGACCCTGCTATACACTCATAAGCTACAAAGAAAAGCAGTCGTAGGCATTTCTAGTTCCCGGTTGCTGCAGTGTTTCGCTGGAAAGTAAAATTTAAAAGCATGCTGGGTTTCTGACTTGCAGAGCGTTTCATGTGTTTTTTATGCTACAGTGTGCATTCTTGCTAACTTCAGAGTGTGGCGCTTGCACTATTCCAGAAGCTCTTATAGAGTTGCAGAGACCTGTATTTAATTGATTTTCATGTTGTTAAATCTGCTATTCTGCCAAGTTGCTGGTGTTGTTAACTCAAATCTCAAGAGAAGTACGGTGGGCTCAAAACAATGCTGGGCTCGGAGGGATATCCATAGTTCTGTTAGAGGGGAGAAGAGGACCGTCGTTTGCAATGGAGACGTATACGCACCAGTGGAATTAATGTACAGCTTCTTCCCAGCGTCTTGAGATGGCTTTTAGCTGATAAAGTATCGAATCGTTAGCAAAGCCTTTTTGTATTCAAATATTACTTCGGTGATGTACGTTTGGAGATTTGGTAAATGTGTGTCTTTTTAAATAGACAGATTCGCCGTCCACTCCTTCTGGAGTCCTAGAATGCATATTCCTTCAGTTGCTGTGTTTTAGGCAATGCTGATTCAAGTTAAATAACTGTTTGTTGCCCCTGTGTAACTAAGCTTGCACTGTCTGAGTCGAGGCAATCCAATGAGCACAACCCTAAGGTTGGCTCGGGTGAAGCCTGCTGAATGTGTGTGGGATGTGATAGCACTTTGGAGGGGGGGCTGGTGATGGTGATGAATGGGGGCTGACAGCGTTGCCAGAAAAGGAGAAGACAAACAGGGCCGAGGAATTTGTGTTATCTGAGGGTGTGAAGAGAGTTCTGTTCAGATGCGCAGCACCACGTTTAATTGCATGGACTTCTATTTTACTACAGCTAAGTAAGGCAATCGATTTGGTTCATTTAACCTGTTCTGTGAAAAGAAAATCAGCCAGTTTGAATCCAAAGCCACTGATTTATTTATTTATTTATTTTATTTTATTTATTTTTTCCACTTGTGTCCGTGTGCTTCATTTCCATGTGCTCCCTGAGTGCGTGTGCTTCATTTCCATGTGCTCCCTGAGTCCGTGTGCTTCACTTCCATGTGCTCCCTGCGTCCGTGTGCTTCATTTCCATGTGCTCCCTGAGTGTGTCTGCTTCATTTCCATGTGCTCCCTGAGTCCGTGTGCTTCATTTCCATGTGCTCCCTGAGTCCGTGTGCTTCATTTCCATGTGCTCCCTGAGTGCGTGTGCTTCATTTCCATGTGCTCCCTGAGTCCGTGTGCTTCATTTCCATGTGCTCCCTGAGTGCGTGTGCTTCATTTCCATGTGCTCCCTGAGTGTGTGTGCTTCATTTCCATGTGCTCCCTGAGTCCGTGTGCTTCATTTCCATGTGCTCCCTGAGTGCGTGTGCTTCATTTCCATGTGCTCCCTGAGTCCGTGTGCTTCATTTCCATGTGCTCCCTGAGTCTGTGTGCTTCATTTCCATGTGCTCCCTGAGTCCGTGTGCTTCATTTCCATGTGCTCCCTGAGTCCGTGTGCTTCATTTCCATGTGCTCCCTGAGTCCGTGTGCTTCATTTCCATGTGCTCCCTGAGTCCGTGTGCTTCATTTCCACGTGCTCCCTGAGTGCGTGTGCTTCATTTCCATGTGCTCCCTGAGTCCGTGTGCTTCATTTCCATGTGCTCCCTGAGTCCGTGTGCTTCATTTCCATGTGCTCCCTGAGTCCGTGTGCTTCATTTCCATGTGCTCCCTGAGTGCGTGTGCTTCATTTCCATGTGCTCCCTGAGTGTGTGTGCTTCATTTCCATGTGCTCCCTGAGTCCGTGTGCTTCATTTCCATGTGCTCCCTGAGTGTGTGTGCTTCATTTCCATGTGCTCCCTGAGTCCGTGTGCTTCATTTCCATGTGCTCCCTGAGTCCGTGTGCTTCATTTCCATGTGCTCCCTGAGTCCGTGTGCTTCATTTCCATGTGCTCCCCGAGTCCGTGTGCTTCATTTCCATGTGCTCCCCGAGTCCGTGTGCTTCATTTCCATGTGCTCCCCGAGTGTATTTGCCCTCTTTGTATGTTAAGCTATTAAGTCAAGAGCTCATTGTTGCCCCGGGTGGGGGGGGGGGGGGGAGGTTTTAGACGGACTTGAACTGCGAGACCCATGAGACAGAATGGAGTCCAGTGTGTCTGTGTGCTTCTAATACACTGATGTTTAATGGGACATGCACTCCTTTCCCAAGTTGTCTGACTCTCTCTATACAGAACTAAGATGTTTGTTGCTCGGAGTTGCATCCATAATTAAATGCAAGATAGCACTCTCTGGGGTATGGTGAAGGGGTGCCTTCAGTGCTATACTCCACTTCAATAATGACTTGCATTGACATGCAAATTCAGGCTGTTTCTCTCTGCTCACTGCCTGGTACAGGACCTCACACTTTAAACCATGGGCCACTTCTCCCCTGTTAGCAAGGTGAACAAACCACAATGAGAGTTAGTGTTAGTGTTAGGCTACTGTTATTTGACTATACCGTCTTGCATGTTTCGTTACATATCACTTTGAGGAGATAGTAGGCAAGTCGCAATGCAAAACAGACAGCATCACGTGTCTCTTGGTTTATTTTGGTTTCCTAGGCAACGGAATGGGGCTCAGACGAAGATACCAGGCGGTCCTGTCGAAGCAAAGGGAAGACAGAGGTACCGTGGGCGCCTGTTCAGTTCTTAGACTCTGAACTTTGCTCTGTGTTTACGGGGCAAACGGTGGATTGAGGGAGGGTTGGGTGCACAGGCAGTTTTATATGGCAATTTAAATCTGCACTTTGAGTCTGGCATACACTTAGAAAACTTGAATTTGTTAGCATGCCAGGCAAGTGTAGCCCTTCTCTCTGCTTCAACCTCTCACAGTTTGTTTGAGCATTTTCATTTCTTTGCAGGGATTGATTTTTAAAATTCCTTTTCATCCCTGATACTGAGAACAAAGCATTCCTTTGTAGTTCCTAACCTTAGGAAACACAATGAAAACAGAAACGAACCGCTCCGTAATGGCTTTGGTTGTATTATAGACTAGGGACTGCAGTAAGGGAAGACTGGACCTAGACTGCAGAACAGATAATCAGTTTGTTTAAAACTAAAACAACAAAATACTCTTTTTAATGAGGTTAGATTTAACAAAAAAAACAAAGTGTGTAATAATTGAACTGTATTGTCTGCTAGTTATCATTGTGCACTGATAGTACGTTCAGAAAGCAAGATTTAGAATGAACAGAAGCCAACTTTCACTGTCATAAACGGTCACAAACCTGCCTTTCTACTGGTCTTCCCTGCAAACAGAGGAGGCCTGTATAGCTGTCACAGCTTCTCAACTCATTGTGGTGGCCTGCGCCATGCAGCAATACAGTAAATCCCACCCAGATACAGTGTGGCATTATTCATGTGGTTTTATTTGCTTTGCAGGTGGAGTGCCAGAATTATATCCGGGTGTTGCTTATCAGTGGCAAGAAATTGTTTACCTGCGGCACCAATGCATTTTTACCAGTTTGCACAACTAGACAGGTAGACTATCGTTGGCTTCTGCTTTTGTGTTCAGAATGTGTATTGCTGTAAATGGGGTGGGGGCTTGCCATTGCAGTGTAAAGCATGCTGATTGGCGCTGAAGACTGGGAGCCATTCATCACTGTAATAAAATGATTTCATTATTATTTTTCTAATATTCAGGTGATGCAGTGACCTAGTTTTCAGTTCGGTTGCCAATTTTTAAGATATTTTACCCATACAAATCAATCAAAGTTTATGTAATTGTGTAAGTTCAGTGTTGGTCGTGCATTCCAGCTGGATGGCTAAACAAACAAGCCAGCAAAGACTCCTTGTGATTTGCAGTGATGGCACCCCTTCACCTTACCCCACAGTGCCATCTCATCCACCCCTTCACCTCACCCCACAGAGTGCCATCTCATCCACCCCTTCCCCTTACCCCACAGAGTGCCATCTCATCCACCCCTTCACCTCACCCCACAGTGTGCCATCTCATCCACCCCTTCACCTCACCCCACAGAGTGCCATCTCATCCACCCCTTCACCTCACCCCACAGAGTGCCATCTCATCCACCCCTTCCCCTTACCCTACAGTGCCATCTCATCCACCCCTTCACCTCACCCCACAGTGTGCCATCTCATCCACCCCTTCACCTCACCCCACAGAGTGCCATCTCATCCACCCCTTCACCTCACCCCACAGAGTGCCATCTCATCCACCCCTTCACCTTACCCCACAGTGTGCCATCTCATCCACCCCTTCCCCTTACCCTACAGTGCCATCTCATTGAATTATAGGTGGCTAGAACATGCTGGTGGAAGGTGTGGATGTAGAAGCATTAATAAAACAGGATTTAAAAAGCAAAGCATGGGTTAATAAGTTAATGATTGTTTGTGTTTCAGATCGGGAATCTGAGCCGGGTGATCGACAGGGTGAATGGGGTGGCTCGCTGCCCGTACGACCCCCGACACAACTCCACGGCGGTGGTGACATCACAGGGGGAGCTGTACGCCGCCACCGTCATCGACTTCTCCGGGCGAGACCCCGTCATCTACCGCAGCCTGGGGAACATGCCCCCGCTCCGCACGGCGCAGTACAACTCCAAATGGCTCAACGGTAGGATGCCCAACAGAAACTGCTGTCCTGCTGTCCTGAATATTTATTACATCGTGTTCTTGTATCTGCTAAACCATCCAGTCTGTATCCCTCAAGTGTGTGCAGGAGCGACACTGATTGCTATTTCACTGACGTGCAGATATTTCCACAGAAGAAGCTATCTGGACATAGTCATTTCAAAAGCAACACATTTATATTAAATATCTTAACATTCTAAAGGCCTCTTCTGTCCAAAATATTCTATGCAATATTTATACTTCCCAGGAGGGGGTGCTGTGTTGTGTACCCGAGAGAACGATTTATTAATCCGATTTCTGGTCCATAGTTACAGTGCAATGACCACCGTTTCTATTCTTGAAGCCAGAAGGAAAAGGGTTAACTTTCTTTGTCTAGGTTTCGTGATGACTGCTAAAAGCTCAGTTTTAATGGATCAGACTTAAATTACACGTAATGAGCAGGAGGCTTCAGCAGGGATTATGAATCACTGTGTTTTGTGAGACATACTCTATAGAAAATCTAATAGCAGCTCGATACAGAGGTGCTCAGGATTTTTCAATTGTGAGTTTGTTGCTGGTGTGAAATGCTGGGGTATGTCTTGGCAAGGAACAAGGAAAATTCAAAGAGTGGCAATTTTGTCTTTTGTCACTTCAAGTGCGTATTTTATTTCTGTCTCTTGAGTGGGATGCCTGCTGCTGCACCCCTGAAAGCCACTTAGCAGCTTTTCTTTTGGCACAGCAGCCTCTCTTGTCAATCAAACCTTGAGAAATAAGAACCTGCAGGCCGGAGGTTATGAAACATTCAGAATTTATGGAATATGAATATTGAGACAAACAGAACTTGCAAGAATGAAGCTCCCCACAGGATGGATTTCAGCTGTTAAGATGCATCTGCCCTTTACCTCTCCCAAGTAGCCTACGTTTAATAATGTAATTCAGCCCATTAGCCTCTACTGTGTATCTGTTATAACCTTCATGTTAAACGGGCAGTCCTTGCATGGACTGCTGTTTGTTTTATGGTAACCTCTCATTTTTGTTAGACGGATGATCATATCAAATGTTGACATAAAGGAGATGTATTTAAAGTTTGTTTTAAGTTACTCAAAGTTAATCGAGCAAAACTACATTAAATCGCTTTTGTGTCAACATCACTGACGCCACTGGAGAGGGGAACACAGAAAGGAACTGCTGCTGGATTTTCAATTAACCCCAGACCTAAACACTATTGTAATCAAATTGCTTCTATGTTGGCAATTCTCATTTCAAATGTTCAATGTGCAGCTTATTGCTTTCCTTTTTATAATTTTAATTTCAATTCAAAATGGTTTGCGCTTTGAGATTGGAACACCAGAGAATATGTTGAGTAGGAATCCCCTGCCCTGTATGGAATGCCGCTAACAGAGATTGACTTGCCTGCTTGTGTTTTTTGTTTAGAGCCCAACTTCATTGCTGCCTATGACATGGGCTTGTTCACGTACTTCTTCCTGCGAGAGAACGCTGTGGAGCACGACTGTGGGAAGGTGGTGTACTCGCGGGTGGCGCGGGTCTGCAAGAACGACCTCGGGGGGAGGTTCCTGCTGGAGGACACATGGACCACCTTCATGAAGGCCAGACTGAACTGCTCGCGCTCAGGAGAGATTCCCTTCTACTACAACGAGCTGCAGAGCACCTTCTACCTGCCCGAGCAGGACCTCCTCTATGGCATCTTCACCACTAACGTGTAAGAGCAGCATGTGTGCATCATTGATGTGTAACAGCCGTGTGTATCTGCATCACTAACATGTAAGAGCAGCGTGTGTGCATCACTGATGTGTAAGAGCTGTGTGTACCTGCATCACTAACATGTAAGAGCAGTGTGTGTGCATCACTGATGTGTAAGAGCCGTGTGTATCTGCATCACTAACGTGTAAGAGCAGTGTGTGTATGCATCACTAACGTGTAAGAGCCGTGTATCTGCATCACTAATGTGTAAGAGCAGCGTGTGTGCATCACTGATGTGTAAAAGCTGTGTGTATCTGCATCACTAACGTGTAAGACCAGTGTGTATGCATCACTGATGTGTAAGAGCATCATTATTGTTATTACTACTTGCATTTTGGGTTTTACTTTTACTTTCATCAGTAGCGGTATTTATTTTCAGAAATCGCTTCTCTTCTTGTAATGGGGTCTTCTGTGAAAGGTACTTCCAAACGCAGCGCTTCCAAACGCAGCGCTTCCAAACGCAGCGCTTCCAGACGCAGCGCTTCCAAACGCAGCGCTTCCAAACGCAACGCTTCCAAACAAAGCGCTTCCAAACGCAGTGCTTCCAAACAAAGCGCTTCCAAACGCAACGCTTCCAAACAAAGCGCTTCCAAGCAAACACAAACCAATGAAATGCCGAGCGTCTCGTCACAAAGCCCTTCAGCGACGTTAGTGCTGAGAAATTGGAATTCATGTATCCGTAAGCGCATCTTGTGAGAATCCTTTGCTTTTGTTTTTTGTCCATCATTTGCTTTACCGTGGTGCCCAGAGACAGCTTTCCAAACATATCTTTTATAAACCAGCTCCTGATTCCCCCTGGCAATAGCACCTGATCAGCAGCTTGTTTTGTTTCACCTTTATACAGTTCCCACATTTGCAATAGCAACTCAGCCTCCCAATGGGTTAACCTGTGCAGTGCTGCTGGTAGAGAGAATGGAATAGCCTTCATCTTACCACAGGGGAAAGACTCATTCTGCTCATGACCATGATAGCTTCACTAATAGAATATGGTAATGTAATCATAAGTGCAGTATCTCCGACTGCCTGAAATAAATTGCACACCTTCCACTCCAGCGCCTTGGGTTTTGTTCTAAATAGACCATGTACAAAGCGCCCCTCCTCTTTTTGATCTGCTCAGAGGCTTGGCTTCTGAGTCCGGATTCTTTCTGCTGCTGTGCTTCAAGTATCGAAGCAGGACAGGCCCTTTAATTTACTGTACTTCTTATTGCGATCTCCCCTGTGAATGCCTGGAGGAAACCGCACACACTGATTAGGCTGCTGGTGCTTCACAGTTACAGTGGGGGGTTTCTTGTGCTCGGGACTGTAACTGAACACTGAAAACCTGTCCTTTCACGCACACGTTTGCAGGAAAGCTCTGTTTTGCCTCAAGATTATCTCGGTGCTTACAGTTGTCCTGACAATCTGGCATGTGCGGAGGTCATGTTTATTTGATATTTTACTGCTTCTATTTCATCGCTTAATTCTCAAGCCATATACAGCTTAGGTATAATAATATATGGTTGCTGAACAAGACTACACCCTAAACCATAAGCTAGCAAGTGTTAAGACAGGGACAGGCTTGTCAGGACTGCTCGAGTCAGCCTAGGTTTTTGAATGCGTTCCCAAGGCCAGCAGACAGCCAGTATAAAGAAGCATATTAACCTCCTAGCTAAACACAAGTACCCTGTGAAATGGAGATATGGAAGCACCAGGGAGAAGTCTGCCTCAGTAATACTATTGTGACATTTACAAAGTGATTTGCTACACTGCTGGGCAAAAGATTTGGGCTGGGGTCAGGAAATGGCTTTGTCATCGCTGCTGGCAGTGTTTGCTTATGCAGTGCAGAATGCTTCGTACAGCTTGCCCTGTGCAAATTGCTTCATAGCCATTAGACACTGCGCTGCTGCTTCAGAGTGCATCGCTGGCTTAGGCTTTTAACCTTGTTTTACATTGGGTCATTCATGCAGGCATTTGAAGTATTAGTGTTACCATCAAGGAGCTATAAGTGTATCTGTATCTAGCAGCTGCAAAAAAGCAATACAGTGTAGTGTGCAAAAAAATATAGAGGAGTGTATAATGGTCTTGGAATTGCCACATTCAAGAGCTGTGGATAGATAATCTGTCTTGGAATAGAGGTGACCTTGTTAGAGTTTTGAGTTTAAAGTAAATGCAATTCAAAAGTGGGGCAAAGTGCAAACACATTAAAACTACTAACTTCAAAAATATCAACCTCATTCTGTGCATCAAAAAGTATTCCAGGATGAAACGATCTACAATCAAGTTACGTATGGCGATGCATTACATGCGATGGTCCTGATTTTGGAATCACATTGTTTCAGCATTCGAGAACCATGTGGTGGATTACGAGAAGCTTTTTCTTGTTTTTTAGTCTTGTATCAAAATACATGCCTCCGTGATACGTCATGTAAAGCTAGTTTTGCAATACATGATGACTCTTTACTCCCCTGCTGCTGAGATGGTAAATATGTATAATATATATACAACACAAAAACCTTTTCATGCTCTTTCTTAAGCATCGTCAGAATCAAGGTTTCAGTCTGTACATGCCGTCCGGATTGAGATCAGTGTACGCACTGAAACTTTGATGTCTGCTTTCTGATGTCCTGGATTTCAGTAAATCACCATTCTGCTGGAGTTTTCTTTGTAGACAGGCCAGCGCAGCTTTCAAGCAAACTCACCTGTAGTGCAGATGGTGCTGAGGATCAATCCTGGTTGCAGTTACCTGCCCTGGACCTTTCTTCTGCCCTGCAGATGTTCAGCACAATGATTTATTTTATTGAAACACAGTAATAAGCAGCTACAATCTCTAGGAAGTACCTGTATTCCAGTTCTTGTACTTAACACTTACTAATATGAATGAAATGACCAACTTCACCGGTCTGCATCCAGATGCACTGCCAATCAGCTGCATGTGTATTCAAACCAGGGCAAGACAAGAACTCATTACTTGCACATCCAAACACTGTAGGGACATTACATTACAAAGTGAGCAAGGCATTGTGTATGCAGTGTTCAATATGTAATACCTGTGGAACATGAGAATAACTTCTCCATGCTTGCCCATACTTACACTATCATTATAAGCGCACAGTACAGAAAGGAGAATGTGCATGGATTACAATGTAGTAGTCCAAGGGGTCTGTGTGATTTTATTTTATTTAATTACTTATTCATTAGAGCATGCTGCTGCTGTTAGGAGGTGTGCTACAGAGAGAAAGCATTGCTCAGATTCATTAGAACATGCTGCTGCTGTTAGGAGGTGTGCTACAGAGAGAAAGCATTGCTCAGATTCATTAGAGCATGCTGCTGCTGTTAGGAGGTGTGCTACAGTGAGAAAGCATTGCTCAGATTCATTAGAACATGCTGCTGCTGTTAGGAGGTGTGCTACAGAGAGAAAGCATTGCTCAGATTCATTAGAGCGTGCTGCTGCTGTTAGGAGGTGTGCTACAGAGAGAAAGCATTGCTCAGATTCATTAGAGCATGCTGCTGCTGTTAGGAGGTGTGCTACAGAGAGAAAGCATTGCTCAGATTCATTAGAACATGCTGCTGCTGTTAGGAGGTGTTCTACAGAGAGAAAGCATTGCTCAGATTCATTAGAACATGCTGCTGCTGTTAGGAGGTGTGCTACAGAGAGAAAGCATTGCTCAGATTCATTAGAGCATGCGGCTGCTGTTTTGTCGCTCAGTAAGTTTTCTTTCTCTTTCTTTAATCTGCAGTAATAGCATTGCTGCTTCAGCAGTTTGCTCTTTCAATCTCAGCGCTATAACCCAGGCGTTTAATGGACCTTTCCGCTATCAGGAAAACCCACGTTCCACATGGCTGCCTACACCGAACCCCATTCCCAACTTCCAGGTAAGCTCTGCATCGGACTCAACCTGAGTCAGCATTTCTTGCATTGGTGTCTTCACTGCATTTGTTTAACACTTCCTTGATAACGGAAACATAACAGCTTTTAATGATTTGTAAACTCAATGCAGTGCAGTTGTTTTTTGCACTGGTGTCTCCACTGAGTTTTCTTTCTATAATGTGTCTGGTATCCTCCCAGTGCGGCACAGTGAATGACAACACTCCCAATGAGAACCTGACAGAGCGCAGCCTGCAGGACGCACAGCGCTTATTCCTCATGAACGACGTGGTGCAGCCCGTCTCTGTGGACCCCCTCGTCACTCAGGACAACGTCCGCTTCTCCAAGCTAGTGGTGGACATCGTCCAGGGCAGGGACACCCTGCACCATGTCATCTACATCGGAACCGGTAAGAGGAGCTTGCACGCTCCTACACTCACAAACACTGCTGCTTTTTTGTTGTTTTGGTTCAGTGATTTTTGTTCTTACCCAATCAGAATACGGCACCATCCTGAAGGTGCTGGCTACGTCCAATAAGAGCCTGCGGGGGTGTTTCCTGGAGGAAATGCAGCTGCTTCCGCTGGGTCAGCGGGAACCAATCCTGAGCCTCCAGATCCTGCACAGTGATAGGTCGCTTTTCGTGGGCTTGAACGGGAATGTGCTGAAGATCCCCCTGGAAAGGTGTTCCAATTACAAAACTGAACGGTGAGGAAACGCTGCTTTATTATGCCCCTAATAAGCTAACATTGGAACTACAGTACACCTCAACAAATGAAACGCTGTCCTGTTTTTAAAAGAGCATTCAAACACAAGGACACAATGTTGTCGAAGTGAGGATACAAAAGCCTGAAGGAGAGGCGCCTGGACGAGCAGTGCCAACACGCGGAGGGGAACCGTGGCGAGGAGTGCGGAGGGGTGGGGTGCGAGGAGTGCGGAGGGGTGGGGTGCGAGGAGTGCGGAGGGGTGGGGTGCAAGGAGTGCGGAGGGGTGGGGTGCGGAGGGGTGGGGTGCGAGGAGTGGCGAGGAGTGCGGGGTGCAAGGAGTGCGGAGGGGTGGGGTGCGAGGAGTGGCGAAGAGTGCAGGGTGCGAGGAGTGCGGAGGGGTGGGGTGCGAGGAGTGGCAAGGAGTGCGGGGTGGCGAGGGGTGCGGAGGGGAACCGTGGCGCGGAGGGGCGGGGTGGCGAGGGGTGCGGAGTGGCGAGGAGTGTGGGGTGGCGAGGAGTGCGGAGGGGCGGGGTGCCGAGGGGCGGGGTGGCGAGGGGTGCGGAGGGGAACCGGGGTGGCGAGGGGTGCGGAGTGGCGAGGAGTGCGGAGTGGCGAGGAGTGCAGGGTGGCGAGGGGTGCGGAGGGGCGAGGAGTGCGGAGGGGCGGGGTGCCGAGGGGCGGGGTGGCGAGGGATGCGGAGGGGCGGGGTGGCGAGGAGAGCGCTGACACACTGGGGCACTCCCCTTTCTATGCACTTCACTGGTCAGGTTTTGTTTTCAATGAAAGTTAGTAATGTTTCAGCCAGTAGATACTGCCTCCCCCCCACCTCCCCCAGCTGTGTTTAATTGTGAGTTTATATATAATATATAACCTCTTGGGGCTCCGTCCCTTGCGTGTCTCATTGAATATAGCCCTGTTCCATACCAGACGGCCGTTGTTCAGGATAATCATCTCAGTGACCACCTTGGGAACGAACGGGTTCTTTTCAAATTGAATGTAATGACTTCCTCCCAACTCCACTCTGAAATCCCTGGACAGAGAACTTGCATTGTTGGGATTGTCTGGGTTCCACAGCAGGTTATTATTGACCTTGATGAATGAGATGTCATGTGGCTATGATTCGTGTTCCAGTTTAAAATAAAGCAGCAGGCCTGGAGAGAACTCTGCTCCTCACTAATTCTCTCAAACTTCTAGTTTCCTTGTTATTCCTTTAGAGAGAATTTAAACCACAGTACCTGCATAGCATGCTTTAATTGTTACTTTAACGAAATGTCAGCACTCTGGTAGTAGTGGTAGTGCCACTGTTTCTACAGTAGTACAAAAGCATATTTTCATTTCTTAATGGGTTTTTTTATATAAACACTCTATATATTTTAAATAGTGTATGGAGTAAATGATAAACTATCCATGAACGATAAAGTGGTGTTCCTTTTTATATGCATAAAGAAAAGCTAAATGGTTCACAAGAAAGGAACTTGTTTATGAATCAGTGTCTTAAAAGTCCATTGTACATGTGGTTGTGCTTAGTGGAATTAAACATGACCTCTTATATCTTCACTTCCTCTCAGTCCGTCAGAGGGCTGCCGTCACTGTGCTGCTAGGAGACTCATTCACTTTCCTGCATCTCTAATTTGTTTTCTGGCAACAGAATGACAGTGAATTTATCATCTATCAGCTTCATCTGTCATTAATTCAGTTTGATAAATGTCTCTATGATCCTGCTGTTGGAAAGTTCCGGTTTTGGTCTCCTGACGTTTAGCTTGCCCCCCCCCCCCAATACATCAGGACTAACAAACCGAACGTCCCGAACGTCGCGACCGTGACGTCAGACAAGCGGCTCACATTATGTCTGCATATGCGTCTTGGTTTCTTTAGTTTCAGATTAACCGGTTTGGCTGAAGCTGATCAATACCCATTGCAACTACACTGTGTTTTGGGGGGGAACCTCCTGAGATAGGACTGGTGAACTGAATGTGTGCGAGAGCATGTGTTTCAGTGCCTTCAGTGAGCAGCAGGTTAGGAGGGGTATTTTGATAAGACTGCCATTGTATTTCGGTTGGAGTCAGCTAGGAGAATTGAGAGAGCCCCAGCATAGAGCAGCTAGCAGTGAAGAGATTGGAGAATTGAGAGCGCCCCAGCACAGAGCAGCTAGCAGTGAAGCGCTTGGTGAATTGAGAGAGCCCCAGCACAGAGCAGCTAGCAGTGAAGAGATTGGAGAATTGAGAGAGCCCCAGCACAGAGCAGCTAGCAGTGAAGCGCTTGGTGAATTGAGAGAGCCCCAGCACAGAGCAGCTAGCAGTGAAGCGCTTGGAGAATTGAGAGCGCCCCAGCACAGAGCAGCTAGCAGTGAAACGCTTGGTGAATTGAGAGAGCCCCAGCACAGAGCAGCTAGCAGTGAAGAGATTGGAGAATTGAGAGCGCCCCAGCATAGAGCAGCTAGCAGTGAAGTGCTTGGTGAATTGAGAGCGCCCCAGCACAGAGCAGCTAGCAGTGAAGTGCTTGGTGAATTGAGAGAGCCCCAGCACAGAGCAGCTAGCAGTGAAGAGATTGGAGAATTGAGAGAGCCCCAGCACAGAGCAGCTAGCAGTGAAGCGCTTGGTGAATTGAGAGAGCCCCAGCATAGAGCAGCTAGCAGTGAAGAGATTGGAGAATTGAGAGCGCCCCAGCACAGAGCAGCTAGCAGTGAAGCGCTTGGTGAATTGAGAGAGCCCCAGCACAGAGCAGCTAGCAGTGAAGAGATTGGAGAATTGAGAGAGCCCCAGCACAGAGCAGCTAGCAGTGAAGCGCTTGGTGAATTGAGAGAGCCCCAGCATAGAGCAGCAAGCAGTGAAGAGATTGGAGAATTGAGAGCGCCCCAGCATAGAGCAGCTAGCAGTGAAGTGCTTGGTGAATTGAGAGCGCCCCAGCACAGAGCAGCTAGCAGTGAAGTGCTTGGAGAATTGAGAGCGCCCCAGCATAGAGCAGCTAGCAGTGAAGTGCTTGGTGAATTGAGAGCGCCCCAGCACAGAGCAGCTAGCAGTGAAGCGCTTGGTGAATTGAGAGAGCCCCAGCACAGAGCAGCTAGCAGTGAAGAGATTGGAGAATTGAGAGCGCCCCAGCATAGAGCAGCTAGCAGTGAAGAGATTGGTGAATTGAGAGAGCCCCAGCACAGAGCAGCTAGCAGTGAAGTGCTTGGTGAATTGAGAGAGCCCCAGCACAGAGCAGCTAGCAGTGAAGTGCTTGGTGAATTGAGAGAGCCCCAGCACAGAGCAGCTAGCAGTGAAGTGCTTGGTGAATTGAGAGAGCCCCAGCACAGAGCAGCTAGCAGTGAAGTGCTTGGTGAATTGAGAGAGCCCCAGCACAGAGCAGCTAGCAGTGAAGTGCTTGGTGAATTGAGAGAGCCCCAGCACAGAGCAGCTAGCAGTGAAGCGCTTGGTGAATTGAGAGAGCCCCAGCACAGAGCAGCTAGCAGTGAAACGCTTGGTGAATTCAGAGAGCCCCAGCATAGAGCAGCTAGTGAAGTGCTTGGTGAAAAAAAAGAAAAGTAATCAAACTCAGAAAAGTATGTATTACTGGTAGCAGAGTGTTTTGATTACAGACTCATTTCCTCTGGCACAGACCCCGAGATTAAAGCAGTTTCTATCTTGAGGTTTGATTCATTGCTTGGGAGGCTTGTATTTCCTACAAGCCAATAAGTGCCCCCTGGAAAGTGAAAACCTACTTAACTCTTGTTTTTTTATGTCAGTATTATAACTTTCGGACTGGCTTGTCACTAAAGTTACCCCTGCAGTATTTTTCCTATCTCTAATGTAATAACTTCCTGGTTTAACAACTCTCTGAAAACCATGCCCTCTGGTTTTAAAAAGCAATGCAGTTTGTATTACTTGGCTGCCTGCCACCTTGTTATTTTTATGAAGCAAGTTAACATGAGGAGATGTTCTCAATATGCCTAAGGGCCAATTAGATTTGAAAGCCTGATTTAACATGTATTATATAGCCAGCCCTGACTGTGTCAATGCCACACTGCATTGACAGTCTGCTGCCTGCAGGAATATACAGACAGACAGACAGACTAGTCTCTCTCTGTCTCATGGCAGCACAAATCCACTGGCCCAGCTGCTGTGGAGGCAGAATTGGAAGTGTAGATTCACTGTTTCAGAATTGGAAGTGTAGTTTCACTCTACAGAATTGGAAGTGTAGATTCACTGTTTCAGAATTGGAAGTGTAGTTTCACTCTACAGAATTGGAAGTGTAGATTCACTGTTTCAGAATTGGAAGTGTAGTTTCACTCTACAGAATTGGAAGTGTAGATTCACTGTTTCAGAATTGGAAGTGTAGTTTCACTCTACAGAATTGGAAGTGTAGATTCACTGTTTCAGAATTGGAAGTGTAGTTTTTTAAATTGTACAATTCAAAACAGTAAATTCACTGGGCTTTCTCTGTGTGTGTTGGTTAGTAAATTCACTGGACTCCCTGTGTGTGTGTGTGTTGGGTAGTAAATTCACTGGACTCCCTGTGTGTGTGCTGGGTAGTAAGCTCCAGGAGTGATGGCCTTTGCCATCAAACTGCATACTTTGTTGTTTACTACTTGTTAAAATCAGTAATACTGTACTAATTAGCATCTATAAATAATAAAAAACAAAAACATTTACTTTTTAGACTAGTTTTGAAAATATTATTATTATTAGTAGTAGTAGTAGTATTATTAGTATTATTATTATTAGTATTGTATTATTAGTGTGTGTATTGGTGAATTAGTATTAGAATTAACTGGCAGTGTATCCCTGTCTCCACTAATTTCATTCAAATCCTACTTTGTCGTATTTTTTAGTGCTTAGACTTTAACTTAAGTGCATTCCAGGTCTGTGCATTAAAAAGTACAGCATATGGTTAATAATAAATATATTGGATTTTGCACATGCAGACTCAGTTTTCCAGTCTGGGTGTTTTTATAGAAGGGATGTGTTCTTGATTGTGGTGCTGTGACGCATGGCAGAGGAGCGAGTGGACTGTATTATGCAGTGTGTCAGCTCAGCATTGCTTTCAGCTATTCTTTTTGTGTTAGTATTCCCGTAGTCTTAAGAGCTTACTAGCCTGGCTGCTTTTATTGCTGACAGTTCACCACAGTTGTTTCTTCTATGCTAACTTTGCGTGTGTGAGATTGGGGGTGTGAAGGGGCTTCTTATAAGAGGTTAATAGCAGTTTCTTCTTCTAAGTTTCAATAGGCTAATAGGCTTACATTGCATCCTGTGTTACAGGTTTAAACCATTTCAGAAGCACCAGCTCAAAGATAACCCACTAGCCACATCCCTGTCTGACAATATGATACTCCTTAACCAAGCAAGCCGTACTTTGAAATTCAACATTTCAGAGAGAAGGAAAATAAATGCCCTTGTTGATTTAGTCTTTCATTGCAATCCAACTGGACTTCATTTGAATAGGTGTGTTTTAAAGATGTGTGTGAATCAAAGCTTCAGTGCCTAAAAAACACAAATGCAACGTTGTTTAAACTGTTAACCTACAAGACTTTGAAACAGCACAGGACATCTAAACCTACCACCTTCCCACTCTAACATGAGGAGTGAAAGGCATGCCTGTCAGGACCTGCTCCCCCTGCAGCCTGCAGCCCCTCCACTGTAACAATGATTTAATGACTGGGTTAGCATTCCCTCCAGTCCCATAGACAGCAGCGTTGTTTGTATCAGAGCCTCAATGAGCTTGGCGTGGAGCCAGCGTAACGGGAAGCTCCTGTCCAGGATGTGATTGATGCCTTATCATGGCTGGTTCACTCTGACAAATTGAAAAGTCTCAGTTTTCATCACGGGTGACAGCAAGGACTAAATGGCACTCTGTCCTCTTTGAGGAGGGATTTTCAGGGTCGGGTGGACCAATGCCCCTGAGGCTCAGAACACCGTGCCAGTGTTCAGGCTAGACAGGGTGTCAGTGTGTATCTCATTCACGGGCAGCACTTACTCCAGGATCAGGCTCCCTCTCCTCTGTGGAGGAGCATGACCAGGGTGTCAGCGTGTATCTCATTGGGCAGCAGTGTGGAGTAGTGGTTAGGGTTCTGGACTCTTGACCGGAGGGTTGTGGGTTCAATCCCCAGTGGGGGACACTGCTGCTGTACCCTTGAGCAAGGTACCTTACCTAGATTGCTCCAGTAAAAACCCAACTGTATAAATGGGTAATTGTATGTAAAAATACTGTGATATCTGTATAATGTGAAATCTTGTAACAATTGTAAGTCGCCCTGGATAAGGGCGTCTGCTAAGAAATAAATAATAATAATAATAATTGCACTTACTGCAGGATCAGGCTCCCTCTCCTCTGTGGAGGAGCATGACCAGGGTGTCAGCGTGTATCTCATTGCACTTACTGCAGGATCAGGCTCCCTCTCCTCTGTGAAGGAGCATGACCAGGGTGTCAGCGTGTATCTCATTGCACTTACTGCAGGATCAGGCTCCCTCTCCTCTTCTTCTTTTTCTTTTGCGAAGGAAAATGTTATTGTTTTCAGTTTTGTTTTTCAGTTAGTAATTTGTTGGGTGATTGAAAAAGGTCAGTTTTCTCACCTTCACTTGCCACACATACGAACGCGTCTTTGTTCCTTCGGGCTGTGCCAGTTACCACATGGCTTGGGACAGACAGCTTTATTACATTCATGTGAAATTGTTTTCAGTGAATTGCTTAGCAATTAGACTATATATTTAAGAAGCATACAATCAGTTTAATTGCTGGATTGCATTCTCCATAATAAAACATTGTCTTGGGCATTACACAGTTATTTGTTTACCCCTTCAAGCTATTTTATTCCAATTGTTTTTTCCAAGGTAACCTTTTCCCGTTCCAGTAGTTTTATTTTCTAGCTGAATGAATTGGCAATTGACAGGAATCCATGTGTTTCCTTCCTGCAGTATTTGTTTGGGTGCCCGGGATCCATACTGTGGCTGGGATAGCAAGCAGAGACGCTGCACCACTATTGAGGACAGCTCCAACATGAGCCAGTGGAGCCAGAACATCACAGAGTGCCCGGTGAGTGCATGTTACTAGCACGGGAACAGCTCTAACATGAGTCACATCATCACAGAGTGCATCACTCTATTCTGTGAATGCACAGGGCTTTGCAGTTTCATTGTTATCTCTATTCTGTGAATGCATAGTGCTTTGCAGTTTCATTGTTATCTCTATTCTGTGAATGCATAGTGCTTTGCAGTTTCATTGTTATCTATATTCTGTGAATGCATAGTGCTTTGCAGTTTCATTGTTATCTCTATTCTGTGAATGCACAGGGCTTTGCAGTTTCATTGTTATCTCTATTCTGTGAATGCATAGTGCTTTGCAGTTTCATTGTTATCTCTATTCTGTGAATGCATAGTGCTTTGCAGTTTCATTGTTATCTCTATTCTGTGAATGCACAGGGCTTTACAGTTTCATTGTTATCTCTATTCTGTGAATGCACAGGGCTTTACAGTTTCATTGTTATCTATATTCTGTGAATGCATAGTGCTTTGCAGTTTCATTGTTATCTCTATTTTGTGAATGCACAGGGCTTTGCAGTTTCATTGTTATCTCTATTCTGTGAATGCATAGTGCTTTGCAGTTTTATTGTTATCTCTATTCTGTGAATGCACAGGGCTTTACAGTTTCATTGTTATCTCTATTCTGTGAATGCACAGGGCTTTACAGTTTCATTGTTATCTATATTCTGTGAATGCATAGTGCTTTGCAGTTTCATTGTTATCTACTATTCTGTGAATGCACAGGGCTTTGCAGTTCTGTCATTGTTATCTCTGAAGCAGAGCCTTCTGCCCTATGATTAGTGATATCATCAAGCTGCAAGGCCTTTGTTTCTGAAGTTTAGAAGCTTCCCTTTTTATAATTGAGATGCATTGTTCTTGTCTGACCCTGATCACTGCTGGACCGTCCCCATGAAATAATTACACAGGTGAAGAACTTAACTGTGAACGGTGCCTTTGGACCCTGGTCACCATGGCAACAGTGCAAGCATGATGACGGCGACACTACCGGGGCCTGCATGTGCCGCTCCAGGTCATGTGACAGCCCGCCCCCTCTCTGCGGAGGCAGTGACTGTGAGGGACCCACCATGGAAGTCTCCAACTGCTCCAGGTAATGAAGACGTGGGTACTCTACATTTAAAAACATACTGGTGGGGAAGATAATGTGTTTCCTGAGCGTCTGGGATTGCTGGAGGTGACCAGGAAGTATCCTAACTCCCCCGAGCTTGGCTGAGGTCTCATTTGAAAAAGGCAGCTACTGGCATCCAAGCGGGCGCTTGAATATTTGGGGATCTGGGGCTGTATGAAAACACAGTGAAACATTTACCTCTGAATGTATTCCCTCCCTTTTCAAGTCTTCCACTGAAGGAGCTGCTTTCTCTCTCCGATGCCAGTGTTTTTAAAGGCCAGGTTACCCCCGCATTTGCTGCAGGCCCCACTTTCTGTCCAAGTCCATGTTTGCAGGCATGACCCAGTTATAATGATTGAGAAATCTCCTCTTCAGGGCTCTACACAAAGGAGTGTTGCATTTTATCCACTGCACAACGCTGTGAGATTAAAAGGCAGTTTTCTGAATTAGATTAGGTCTTTCTGGGACTCGTTAAATCATGAAACTGCAACTCCAGAACAAAGCACTTTTAGCAAATTGAGCAGCGTTCCCTCACTTGAACTTAACATGTTCCAGCTCCAGTCTCTGTCAGCAATGCATTTTAATTAGCAGAATATTAGAAAAGCAAATTGGTGCAGGCAGTGCTCAGCAAAGCTGAGATCTCAAGCCCTTGCTTCCGTACTGTATTGAAGCTGAGATCTCAAGTCCTTGCTTCCGTACTGTATTGAAGCTGAGATCTCAAGCCCTTGCTTCCGTACTGTATTGAAGCTGAGATCTCAAGCCCTTGCTTCCGTACTGTATTGAAGCTGAGATCTCAAGTCCTTGCTTCCGTACTGTATTGAAGCTGAGATCTCAAGCCCTTGCTTCCGTACTGTATTGAAGCTGAGATCTCAAGTCCTTGCTTCCGTACTGTATTGAAGCTGAGATCTCAAGTCCTTGCTTCCGTACTGTATTGAAGCTGAGATCTCAAGTCCTTGCTTCTGTACTGTATTGAAGCTGAGATCTCAAGCCCTTGCTTCCGTACTGTATTGAAGCTGAGATCTCAAGCCCTTGCTTCCGTACTGTATTGAAGCTGAGATCTCAAGTCCTTGCTTCCGTACTGTATTGAAGCTGAGATCTCAAGCCCTTGCTTCCGTACTGTATTGAAGCTGAAGGACTCTTCAGTAAGCCAGTCAGCAGGGAGTACAGGGCCCTGCTCGTGCTGACCGCTGTCTTCCGCTCTGTGTAGGAATGGTGGCTGGACGCCATGGTCATCGTGGGATCAGTGCAGCACTACGTGTGGGATCGGCTTCCAGGTCCGGCAGCGATCCTGCAGCAACCCCTCCCCCCGGCACGGGGGCAGAGTCTGTGTGGGGCAGAGTCGAGAGGAGAGGTAAGGGTGCCGCCTTAGTGAGCTGCTCTTGTTGACTGTCTCTTTCTGTATCTCCTCACATTGACTGATGTTGATTCAAGCTTGGCTTGTGAAAGGTGTGCACTGCAGGGCAGGACTGACCGTTTGTTCTATTTTCAAAAGGTTCTGCAATGAGAACAGTCCATGTCCGTTGCCCATATTTTGGTCATCATGGGGATCGTGGACCAAATGTAGCGCAGAGTGTGGCGGAGGGATACATTCCAGAGTCCGGAACTGTGAAAATGGGAACAGCTGTCCAGGGTGTGCTTTGGTAAGTGTGAAAGAAGCCAGTTAGCAGCTTATCTTCCTGTCATACATGTTAATGAGGCCAGTGCTAACATGGCACTTTGCCTCAAGTACAGTAGATGTTTTAATAGCTGTGAATAAAACTGCAAGAGCGTTGGACGAGGACCATGTTGGAACGTTCCCATTCAGTTCATCATGTTATGAAATCAGTGTGCTGTCCCTGCTCTGTGCTGATCATGGGCTCCCCACAGGAGTACAAAGCCTGCAACCTGGAGTCGTGTCCGGAGGTGAGACGGAACACTCCGTGGACTCCGTGGATGCCGGTGAACATCACGCAGGCCGGGGCACGGCAGGAGCAGAGGCTTCGTTACACCTGCCGAGCTCAGCTGGCCGACCCCCACGAGCTGCAGTTCGGAAAGCGCAAGGTGGAGACTCGCTTCTGCCCCAGCCACGGTTCCTCCGCTTGCGAAACTGACTGTAAGTATCTCAGAGTATATTGCAGGTCTTGAGCCCCCGGTATGAATACCAGCATCAGGTTCATTGTGACAGTTGATCTGCTGTATAAAAACTGACCTGTAGAAGAGAGATACTGTGGTGAACGCATCAGTATATACTAGGGGTGGGCAATGATATGTACACTATATATACTCACTATATACTGTATCTGTCTCTGGTGTCTGATCTGTATAAAGATTGTGTGGCTCTGATACTGTGGTGAAAGCCTCACTATATACTGTATCTGTCTGTGGTGTCCTATCTGTAGAACATCGTGTGGCTCTGATACTGTGGTGAAAGCCTCACTATATACTGTATCTATCTGTGGTGTCTGATCTGTATAAGATTGTGTGCCTCTGATACTGTGGTGAAAGCCTCACTATATACTGTATTTATCTTGGTGTCTGATCTGTAGAACATTGTATGACTCTGATACTGTGGTGAAAGCATCACTATACTGTATCTGTCTCTGGTGTCTGATCTGTAGAACATTGTGTGACTCTGATACTGTGGTGAAAGCATCACTATACTATATCTATCTTGGTGTCTGATCTGTAGAACATCGTGTGCCTCTGATACTGATGTGAAAGCATCACTATACTGTATCTATCTTGGTGTCTGAGCCCCTCTTTCCTCTGGCAGCTCTAGTTGAAGATCTGCGGAGGAGTGGCCAGTCCTTGTCTCGCAGTGCTAACGGCAGCTGGTCGAACTGGTCGGGCTGGTCCTCGTGCTCCCAGGACTGCGAGACGGGCTACAGGACCAGGAAGAGGACCTGCACCAGCCCCGAGCCCAGGAACGGGGGGCTGCCTTGCGTGGGCTCAGCCGTGGAGTACCAGGACTGCAACACCCAGCCCTGCCCTGGTAACCCTTTACAGAGCTGGGGGGGGAGGCTTGGCTTATTGACTGACACATTTCATTTTCAAATAAATACATTGTTATTAGTAGGAGTAAGATTCAGCTACTGCAGTATTGCTTACATTGCTATTCAGCAAGGCAAACAGGTCACAGTGTGTTAAGGAATCACACGGCATGCATGCTGTACACTGTGCATTCAAGCCATTTCACACATTTGTTTTTTGCACCAGTCTTGACTCTAGATTTGTATTATTTCATTATGGCTCCATCTTAAATCTTCTCTTGAATATAAACAAGCTCACTGTGTGTGTCAATTCAACACTTTCGGCTGTCATATCCTTAGCATTTTTTTTGTCACACCTGTTTAAATGACGGTACTGTTTATCCAACACTTTGTGACTCTGCCTTTGTAAATAATGGTTTGCATGACATCTGACCCTGCTGAAGGCCTCATTCTGACCTCACACTAATGCGCGTTATCAAACACCTGCAGTGTCACATGGAGCGATTCACTGTACGTGTTGTTGAGATAGATCAGCGTGTGTGCGGTATCGTTCTTGTCTTCCATTCACGTTCATGTTCACGGTGCTTGTCTTGCATTCACGTTCATGTTCACGGTGCTTGTCTTGCATTCACGTTCATGTTCACGGTGCTTGTCTTGCATTCACGTTCATGTTCACGGTGCTTGTCTTGCATTCACGTTCATGTTCACGGTGCTTGTCTTGCATTCACGTTCATGTTCACGGTGCTTGTCTTGCATTCACGTTCATGTTCACGGTGCTTGTCTTGCATTCACGTTCATGTTCACGGTGCTTGTCTTGCATTCACGTTCATGTTCACGGTGCTTGTCTTGCATTCACGTTCATGTTCACGGTGCTTGTCTTGCATTCACGTTCATGTTCACGGTGCTTGTCTTGCATTCACGTTCATGTTCACGGTGCTTGTCTTGCATTCACGTTCATGTTCACGGTGCTTGTCTTGCATTCACGTTCATGTTCACGGTGCTTGTCTTGCATTCACGTTCATGTTCACGGTGCTTGTCTTGCATTCACGTTCATGTTCACGGTGCTTGTCTTGCATTCACGTTCATGTTCACGGTGCTTGTCTTGCATTCACGTTCATGTTCACGGTGCTTGTCTTGCATTCACGTTCATGTTCACGGTGCTTGTCTTGCATTCACGTTCATGTTCATGGTGCTCAGGTCTATATGGTGCTTGTCTTGCATTCACGTTCATGTTCATGGTGCTCAGGTCTGTATGGTGCTTGTCTTGCATTCATGTTCATGTTCATGGTGCTTGTCTTGCATTCATGTTCATGGTGCTCAGGTCTGTTTCTCTTCCTCTCTGTGTGTTTCAGTGACAGGAGCCTGGTCCTGCTGGTCCTCGTGGTCCCAGTGCTCTGCTACGTGTGGAGGCGGGCACTACCAGCGCACTCGCACCTGTACCAACCCAGCGCCCGCAAACGGAGGAGACATCTGCATTGGGCTTCACACTGAGGAGGCTCTCTGCAAAACACACCCCTGTGAAGGTACTGCATGTGGGCTTCACACTGAGGAGGCTCTCTGCAAAACACAGCCCTGTGAAGGTACTGCATGTGGGCTTCTCATCTGAGGCTCTATGCAACACACACCCCTGTGAAGGTACTGCATGTGGGCTTCTCATCTGAGGCTCTATGCAACACACACCCCTGTGAAGGTACTGCATGTGGGCTTCTCACTGGCTGGACTTTTGGGTGTTTTGCTTCTGTGGCTGTTTAGTTCCCATTGTACAGCAGTCCAGGCACCTCCAGGCTTTACTGTTTGCTTAGTTAGACTCACCTAAAGTGTGGGTTGTCTGAAGCTTCAGTTTTCCATCCTTGCTATTAGTAACACATATATACTGTGAGAACACATGGAAAGCTTGGAGCCAGCAGACCAGAAGACTGCACACCTGTTTTTATTACTAAGGTTATCCCTAGGAGAAATCATCCTTTCATTGCCAGGTACTGTGTAAGACACACTGCAGTAGAACATTCTCGTTGTTGTATCAAACATGGTAGAATATGAGCTCTTTGTAGTCTTCGCTGGGAAATGTAATAAATTCCTGATGTTCTTTATTAAGCACACTGAAACTGTGACCCATTTACTCACAGCAAAAACATAGATTTGAGTTCAAATAGAAAGCCTTTTCAATTGGCTCTTGTTGTTGTTGTTTCTCTTGCAATTATGGAAAGCATATACTGAACATCAAAAGAAACGTGTCACTTCTATTTGGATAAAATCCACTAGATGTGATCAAAAAATGACAAACTCTGTTTTAGAGCAGGTTCAGTGACTTTTTATTGTGCTGATTTAACAATTGACATCACGAAGATGCTGCAAAATGATCTGTCGATCTCGGGCAGGTGTTGTGACTCTCTTAGTCTCCCAGTTGGTGGCCTGTCATTGACAGAGTGTGTCTGGTTATACCGTCTCGCCAGGTTTGAAATTGCTGGCTGTGAGGACCCAAGACGGCGAGCCACAGTACGCTGCCCTAGTCCAGCCTCCAACATGCCGATTGCACGAAGGTGCTGCTCTCTTGAAAGACGTGGCATATTGTTTTTTTTTTTTTTTGCTTTTATTCAAACTTGCAATTCAACAGCTGAAATCACTCCATATCCAGTGTCCAATCAACTGCCTCACTAATTAGGTGATTAAGTGCATATGTGTCAGTCATAGTCACTCAAGTGTGTCATGGTCAAGGATGAATGATCAAGTGATTAAAAAGAAACCAAACACATTTCGTCAATGTCCATCATTTATATACCTTATTTATTTATTTTAAATAAATGTTTTATAATAGTGATACGTTTCTTTTGATGCTCTGTATAGATTCCCTTGTTAAAAAGAAATATAAAAACTATGCATCATAAATATGACAACCCAATTAGAGGACTCCCAACTGGCAAATCTGTTACACTGGCAGTTGGAGAGCAGAAAGATTTATAACACCTGAAGTGGTGCTGCAGCTAATTGATTTATAATGCGTTAGCAAATGCCCTGGCACTTGTCATTGAATAAATGTCTTGGAACTAGGTGACTGACAGAGCAGCATTGTCCTGCTGGCTGCTGTCTCCAGTGGCTGGACTCTTCAGGGGACTCTCTTATTCCAAACATGTGAAAGATGTTAGTAATGCCCATCAGTACTCTTTACTGCCACTGCCTGCTCTGTATCATGCCAAGACCCTGCTACCAAACCCTGTGTCTGGGGTCTGATCATTGCTGTGTGTTCTAGGTGGCTGGACGGACTGGTCTGAGTGGAGCCTGTGTAATGAGGAAGGTCTGCAGCTCCGCAGCCGGCACTGCGAGGTTCACAACCCGGGCTCCTCTCAGTGCCTCGGGAACGGCACGGAGCACAGGGAGTGCATGTACAATGAGATCCCAGGTACAGCACCGACTCCCGCTGTATAGCACTGCAATCCATGTCAGGCTTTGCCATGTGCCTTATTTAGATGCATCACAGTCACGGGTGTAACTAATTAAGCTCATAGTAAATATTTTTTTTAAACTGCTAAGCCTGATGTGGCTTAAATGGCAATGCAATGGGGGTGTATTTTGTCACATTGCCAATGCCTTTTGAGAAGATAGAAGATTGGTGTGTGTTGTATTAAGTAAACTATGGATGCCCTGGTGGATTGAGCTAGCTAGTTTAGTATTCTATTCTATTCGTTATACACATACTCATGAGTATGTATTGGGGTGGCTAAGGGATGAGAAGGTAGGTACATTGACAAAATAAAGCCATGCTTTAAAACTTTAACCTGGGAATCAGTTGTTTGTTTGTTTTGTGTATTGGGGTTCAATGCAAGTGGCTAATCTGACAGGTCCTGTAATGTGATGATTCATCTTTCCCCTCGTCTCACTTTGTCGTCTGTTTGTTCTGTTGCAGTGATCCTGCCAGCATCAAGTTTCGACAAGAACCTGCAATGTGGAGGTAAACAAGTTCATGTGATTGCTTTTCCACTCCTCTGTGTGTGCGTGGGTTTTATCATTCCCCACCTCCTCTTGTTCTGTTTTCATTCCTCTGACTTTCATCTCTGCAGCAAGAACTGACAAGCACACATAGCTCTGCTCTGCTCTGCTCTGCTCTTCTCAGCTCTGATCTGCCCTGCCCTGCTCTGCCCTGCTCTGCTCTGCAACACATGTTCTTGCAACAAAATATCACTGTAATGGACTTGTTTGTGCTTGCCGTTAATTGTGCAACAACTAACTGGAACTAAAGAGTAATCGCTAGCACGATACGCGGTTAAGTTTATTGTGTCGAGGAAACAATCTGTGAAAAGCTCTTGGAGTTCAGTTCATGGTTAATAAACATTACTTGGTTGTCCATTTATTATAATGTGTGGTATATTATATATTATCTCTCTCTGTGCGTGAGAGAGAAACAGAGAAGATTGAAACTGGTTGGCTTTATTGTGAAGTAACAATGAGGCTTGTAATTAAAACCCTCAATTAATATATTATACTGGAAATCACTTACACTGTTTCATGAAGCACAGCATTGTCTCCTTTTTCCCTGAACAAATCTTAGTATAAAAGTACCTGTACGTTCGTTTATGCTGTGTTCTAAGCACCTTATTTACTCTAAGCAAAAAGGCAAGATTGATACCACAGCTTGTTTGAAGAACCCAACCCTAAGATGAGGGAACTTGGAATTCATTTTTGGTATATTGTAGGCGTGTTCCAATACGTTTTTGGTATATTGTAGGCACGTACACTGTGCGTTTCCCTCGTAATTTTGAGCTGGCATAGGATGGCTCGCTTTACCAAGTCATAGTTGGCGGCTTCGTTGTCAGGGTCCCAGTTGGCTCGCCCATGATGCGGTGGTAGCCAGCCGCTCGAAAGCGACCAGGTAAGCCTCTGGGTCATTCTCTGGCGTCATTTTCTGTGCCCTCGCCTTGGGGCCGTCATCACGGGTACCATTGGTACCATGGGCTGGATCGCCAGACCGACCCTCTCAATCAGCGCCGTGTACCGACCCTCTCTCCTTCTCTCTGCACTCTCCTGTCTGTTGTCCAGCTCTTGCAGCAGCGTGGACAGTGTGACGCAGTCCATCCTCTTTTCTGACACCATATGTGGCAAAGTGGTAATTAGTGTGCAAGTGCAGTGCAGGTGCAGTACTCCAAAAACAAAATGGACAACAAAGTACGGGTGAAATGGTTTCTGTTTTATTTTGTAATCGAAAAGGGTCTGATGACCAAACATTAAACAAAAGGAGGGCTGGCAATACACAGCGATGTGTGTTACGCAGGGAATAACAATGGGTTGCATTCCCACAAATAATAAACAATAATCCAGTACATACACACAAAACACAATCACAAGTCCAAAGTGAGTGCTCTAGTGCTCGTGGTGAAGTACAAGTTACCCATGATACAAAGTGCAGTGTTGTCCGGGTTTTGTGCTGGCCTTAAGTGACAGCTCCGGATTGTGTTAGGCGTCTTATCTAATAACAAACAAACAGTTATATTAAAGACGAGATAGACAAAACAAACAAAACACTCGGTCGTTTCACAATTAGTCCTTCCGGTTTCAGCATAATAATGAACAGATCACCTCGCTATGTCCCCTTATATACCGCCAACCATGACCCCTTGGTTAACGAGTGCAACCGCTCCTCCAATCCACGGATGCCACATCGTTTCCTTTCCGGGTCGATGATTTATTGTACTGTAGCGCCGCTCCCTTTCTAGATGGCCGACTTCCGCCTACCCCTGGGAATTAATTGTCGGGCCATCCAGTCCAGGGTACTGTGTTCCCTTTACACAGCGCCCTCACAGGTCGGGAGGGAGATCTAACACCAAGAATCATTCTATCTGTCACAATGCCCCAGCTGCAGAAACTGTGTCGTCCGTCCCGTCCCCCCACACACACTTTTGAAACCAAAGTTACACCAAAGCAGGGCTTGAGCAGGGCTCCTGCAGTTCACAGGGGGAAATACAAGCAGATGTTGTTTAACTATTAAAGGTTTTATATGCAGTTACATTCCCAATGGCACTCAGTACAGGATGGGCTGGTTTGGCAGTACAGCAGGATTGACTTGCACAGGATCAAGTTGTGTTGTTCTAACACATTTCTCTCTGTCCTGCAGTCAGCTGCTCACAATGGTGTAGAGCGCTCATTATATTCAGCAGCAGGGTTCAAACCTACAAGCTCCCAATTAAACCAGGCCTCCAAGCTGAGCAGAAGGCTGCTTGGTTGGGCACCTCTTTCAGTAGTGGTGCCTATTAAATGGGCAAGCTGCAATAAGCTACTCCTTTCTAAGGTTTCCAAACTTGCAAATTAATTTTGTAAAGGAAGCACAGCATGCCTCTATAAAATTATGATCTCCTATTTCAGTTAAAATAATACAATGAACTTCCAGTTTCTCATTTTCTTGAGTAAAGTGGTTGACTCACTGTTGATTGTGTGTGTGTGTGTGTGTGTGTGTGTGTGTGTGTGTGCAGGTTACAGTGTGGTTCACCTGATTGCAACTGGTGTTTCCTGCTGCATTGGTGCCAGTCTGCTGACGTTCCTGATCTACGCGTACTGCCAGAAGTGCCAGAAACAGACCCAGGAATCAGCGGTGATCCACCCGAGCACCCCCAACCACCTGAACTACAAGGGGAACACCACGCCAAAGAATGAGAAGTACACGCCCATGGAGTTTAAGGTAGGAAACGTGTGTTTGCTGGGGCCAGGGTTACAGAAACTAGGGCAGCACACTCCTCCAGGAACATGAGGGATCTCTTTGTTGGCTGTCATTGTAGGTCAAATCATCCTGTCTGAGGGTTAGGGTGAGAGTTAGGGCTAGTGTGTTTGGTAAGAACTGAATTTGCTTTGTTAGCTGACATGTGAATCATTTACTCCATGTGGGTAAACCACAATATTAATCATAGCATGCATACACAGTACACTAAGCCAAAATAAACACAGGGTTCTAGAACTATTTACAAGGGCATTACCAGTCTGCTTAATGAAGCGACTATCCTCTAGAAAGGAAATCTTCTAATCTCTCAGCCTGCTGTCTCCTCACAGTGCTCAGTGCTGGCCCTGGGGAGCTGCAGGCAGTGAAATCTCCCCCTTCTGTTATTGCTCTTCTCTGTGATAGATTTCTCCACATGACACTTTTGTGAACACAAGCCATCTTTTCAGATATCTGTTATGAGCTCTGAAATGAAATGAAACCTGCACTTCAGCTGACACGTAATTTAAAGTTTCCAGTCCAGAAGGTAGGAGAATGGTTCTGCACAGTCCCTGCCTGATTTCCAGTGTGTATTGTCATGATACTCCACTGTTTCTGCTGCTCAGCATATGCGTTACATACTGCATCACAGCACACTGCACAGCATTAACCACCTTGCATCAACTCTGGTATCCAATAAACCTTTTATTAATTGCATCAGTTTAATTTGTTTAATGCTGACCTGTTGCATGTTTTCCAGCTGTTGTCCGATACAGTCATTTATCAAAATAGCAGATGTCTGTTGAGGTCATTTTCTTTGACGGCACCAATAAACTGAGCCATGAAGCTGAAGTATATGTAAGGCTGTAACGCGGACTTGGCTAAATAATGGCATGGTGACAAAGGGCGTAACTAAACAGTGCTTCCGGTTTCTAATCCCCTTCATTCACAGCAATATTGATACTTTGTACTGTATTAATGCAAAGTAAAATGCACTACCCATTACAGCACATGACCTCACAAAGGGGGCGGAGTTGATGCACAGATGCTGGTCAGTACTGGATGTTGCTGAAGGATGGTGGTTTCTAAGGGGAAACGCTGGTACGCTTGACCATTTTCGCTTGGTAGCTCAGCCTGTCCCTTCTTTCCATGAGTAATTCTGTGATTAACTAGAAATCTGACATTTGAAATCTGCAGTTTGTTCAACTGTTTTGTTGTTTTGCTTGTGTTACAGACTCTGAACAAGAACAATTTGATTCCAGATGACAGGTCCAACTTTTACCCCTCCCCTTTGCAACAAACCAACGTTTACACGACCACCTATTACCCAGCGACTGTGAATAAATACGACTACAAGCCCGAGTCCTCTCCCTACACCAACAGCTGAGAGCATTACCCCCCCTGCTGCGCACTGGATCTTTACATTTCTATCATTTCATTTAACACATATAAATACGACTACAAGCCCGAGTCCTCTCCCTACACCAACAGCTGAGAGCGCTACACCCCCTGCTGCGCACTGGATCTTTACATTTCTATCATTTCATTTAACACATATAAATACGACTACAAGCCCGAGTCCTCTCCCTACACCAACAGCTGAGAGCGCTACACCCCCTGCTGCGCACTGGATCTTTACATTTCTATCATTTCATTTAACACATCCACTTCTTCATGAGGGCTTGTGGGGCTGCTTTTTAATGTACTTCCTTCATTGGGACAGGAGTGCTCAAGGCTGTATGGAACTGTACAAACAGACTATAGCCTGGACAAATGGATACAGGAACAATATATTACACTTGTGGACTTCTCAATTTGAAGATGGTACTTTCGTGAATAATGTTCCCCTTCTGTCAAAGAAAACAAAATGCATGAATACTGGACTGCTCTGACAGCCGTGCTTCTTTTTATTAAAACTTTAAGGATGGCTGTTGGACTGAAGATGGGAGCCGTCCGCTCCAGAGTTGAGGGTTTTATTGACTTATTTTAAAGAGGCCTTGAAACAGCAGCAGCTTGGAAGTCTTTTCCACGCCCTGCCCAGGGCTTTCCCACCAGGTTAACCCTGCTCGCTCACTGCAGTGTGGGCAGATTCTGAGTGTAAAGAATTATTGCCATTGCTCAATAATATTGCCAACAGAAAAAGTTGAATGGTTTTCAATGCCACGGTACTTACCAAAAAAGCCTCAACTTTGACCCTTTGTATTGTATTCTCTTGAGCTGCGTGCGTGACCCCGGTTCCTCTTTCTAATACGATACACTGGGAGTGGATATATTCCTTAACTGTAGACAATAGCCTTCTCCAAACACAACAGATTTGATTGCTTAGAGCTTGCTGTATTTTTGAGGTACATACCAATATCAGATTTCAACTGTTGTCTTCCAGGAAGTATAATAATTGAAATAAGCGAGCGTGTCTGCTCGAGTTGCAACGAATCATGTTCTTCTTACTTTGAGATGTCGTGTATTGACTGCTGCCTGTTGCCACATTCCCAGGGCAGCCATATAATTGTTTTTTATATATATATATATATATATATATATATATATATATATATATATATATATATATATATATATATATACTTGTATCACTCGTCAGACATCCGAAATGTTAACTTAAATCCTTAGAATAACTATAGACTATCAAATGTGTAGGAGCAAGGATTGGTTCCTGTTGCTTCTGTTGTAGCATTTTAGTGAGAAGAGTTCAATGGAAAGTGTAGAGGCAAACCCTCCTGTGTGCGTCTCTCAAAAGAAACCAGGGAGGAAGATGCACTGTAAACAGTACAACACCAATAACCGTTTCTAAACACTTTATTTAGTTTTTCTTTTGTTTTTTTTACTATGAATCCCATTCCTTTAGAGGAAGTTTGCAAGGAGGAAAGGGTTGCTGTTCCAAAGGCATCGTTCCAGGTGGAATCTCTTGAGCTGGTTAATGCTGTCTCTGAAGAGCCAGTGAAGCTCAGTTTGTGTAATAAGGTTAAACTACTTTTTTTTTTTTTTTTATTCCTGCAACGTCAACCTGAACTTAACTCGGTCGTGTGAATGCTAATTCCTAATTGCGGTTTCGTGTGTTAACAGATTATGCAGTTTTCATAATTCAGAATTATTACAGAGGTAAATGTGGGAGACTTGACATTATGAAGAGGGAACAGTATGCAATTAATCAGACTGAAATAATATGCTACAGTGATTGCAAAACATGATTGGATTAATGAAAACAAATGTGTAATCAAGTGTTTGCAACAGGGCTGAATGCTGAACCAGTGGAAGCTGCAGATGTGGGAAGTGATTTAGAGGGACTGGGGTTGAGGAGAAGATGTACGCCACTACAGAACACACAGTGAGATGTACACGCCATGGTACGACCCTCTGTGAACCTCAAACTAAAAGGGAATAATGCGCCTCCAGTTCCCAACAGTTAAAACCGGGCTCTTATATGAACTATTCATGCACTACATTCGGCTATAATGTGTGTCAAAAACAGCCATGAAAGCAGTACATGGCGTTTAAACAAACACTCTGTGTACAGTGAGTTAGCTTCATTTTATTAGGGCATTTCCAGGTTTTAGTTTAAAAATGTTTTAATGCCTGGTGACTGAACGCAGCACTGGTTACCATGGTAACCTCACCTTGCCATTGCGTTTGTACATAGGAGGAACTGTTCACTGACAACATAATGACATTTATATAATTAGTCTAATGTAAATGTGTGTTGTATAGCTAACACTGTTTTAAATGCCTTATAGTTGTACAAAGTGCAGAAGTTGTGTAAATACCAACCACAGAGATTGTGAATGGAGTTCAGCAGTACTGCTTGTGTGAGAATATTCAGGTTCAATGTACTTCAGTGGTCTGGCTGCTCTCCTTCTCCAATATGACAAACTCCTATCAGATGTGAGGGATACAATTCCTCATTATAAATCAGAGGATTTTTAAATTTTATTTGAATGTGTGATGTTTTGTTTTAAATATGAGACATTAAAACAACTTTTTATTCTACCTTTGCTACACTGAACAATCACTTGAGTTGCGCTGGACTGCGCGGTCACTGTTATTGCACAGTGCATGTCCAAATGCTCATTTTCAGCAGAACTGACATTTTAAGGCTCTTCCAGTAAAAGCTTATCTTAATTTTTTGTAACTTGTTTCTTTAGCACCACATATCAGTACAGCCCCTTCAGCTGAAACGAATGTGGTAGACCTCTCCTCCAGGGACTCCAGTGTGATCAAGTCTTGGAGATGCGAGACTGTACCTCCCTCTCTTAAGAACAATAAATAAAAAAGTAATTAACCTGTGGTATATTGTCTGTTATAATTGGGAAGCCAGGGCTAGACATTTATTAAAATAAATAATTGGGTTATACTATCACTCTGTCAAGTGTGTCTGGTTCCTGGGGTATACCATGATTCCTTCACTCCCTTGCTGTGTTAATAGAAAGATGATACATTACAGAACAGATCCGTGGTTCTCACTGCGGTAGCATTGCTGAACTCCATACTGAAGGCCCTGTGCCTCCTATGCAATTGCTTTGGTGGTAGTGTTAGATAATAATATAATGTGATCTAGACTGTAATCACTGCCTTTTAGACACTGTGAATTTTTTTGGTACTCTATATTTTTGTATATTGTACATTGTAAAGAATAATAAAACAGACCCGTGATGCCAGCTGAAGTATGTATGGTGTTCTTGCCATTGTGTTGCCTGTGTTCATGTTCCAAGTACTCTACAGTACTGCTGTAGAAAAAACAAGACAGGTCTGAACCTTATGCATTTTGGATACCCTAATGGTAAAAACCATTGATGATGACTACATTTAAAAATAAATAAATAAAATCTTCTAAATAAGAAAACAATGCAAATGAAGTTTTTGCTATAATTTTGCTATAATTCAAAATCATGTATCAAATGTGAACATGGTTTTGAATTGGAAAGTGTTTTTATTCTTCACTGTGCATGCTCAAAAAACGGAATCCATTTTCTGAACGTTATCAAACAGCATATTTAGATTGAGTTAAAGATCTAAATGAGAATCTGTGCAGAGCATGTAGTGGGTAAAGCAGAACGAATGGTCTGTACAGGCAGTGATGAATGGGGCAGCGCATTAGGAGATTCACCTTAATGACAAAGGAATGCAAATACCAAGAGCCACTCCCTCACTTGAGCCACTCGAGGGGCTAACAGAACAATTAGGATTTTAAAAAGATCCCCTGGGAAATACTTTTTTTTTTTTTTGGCATGTTTATCATCTAAAGACACACTCTCCATTGTTCATATGTTAGGTGAAAGCCGATCGTAACTTTTTCTGCTTGATTGAATAAGCAAATTGCAAGGCCGGCGTTCTTCATGCACAGAATGCCTAAAAGCCTGAGGAAAGTATGGAATGCAGCAGGTCAGTTAATTCCACCCAAATTCACATCCCAATATGCTGTACATGGAAGACATTGATGTTGGTAAAATAATATTGAGCAGAACAGAAAGTGACAAGCCAGGACACACATGCTTACCACTGCTTTTGCTTTGATGTCATTTTCATGTCAACTTACCCTGAAACCACAGCATCAATTTCACTGCTGTGTCATTTATTCAATAGCAGCAAGATTTCTACTAAAAACTATTTGTTTGTTTGTTTGTTTTTGTTTAATCATAAATGGTACATAACAGCAACAACAGAAATGTATCACAATAAAAGGCAAATAATGAAGTTGCAAATAAATCTGAATGTTACGTAGAAGACATATACCTAGAAACATTTTCAACAACATAAAACGCACAGTAAAGCAACACAGTTTGCAGGATTGGAAAGAGCCCACTGCACAGCTCTGTGGTACAATCCAGGCTCCAGGTACATTACAGGTAACCTGCGCTCTGCTGTTCTAGTGAAGCCTGTAGTAGCACAAACCGCAGTGCAATGGGAGTCAGTTATTCCTGGTTTAACAGCAGCCTAAACCCATACAGTGATTGTTCTCTAGCATTAGTAACATATACAATTAAAAGCCTGTGTCTATACAGCTTTACAAAGAAAACCTTTGGAAGTCGCGACACCAAATAAATACTTTACATGCGAAACTGTCTACACCTCAAAACCAAAGGGAAGGACAAAACCAGTAAGAAAGGAAACTTTAAAAAGTCGGGCACACAGACACGTCAATGGCAGAATACTAGCAGAGTTTGGAAGTATGAAGCAATTTTACTGAAACCCTTCGATCAGTGACAGACGCTTTCATTGGGGTGGTAGAGTTCTGCTTGATTTAAACTCTGTAAAGACAGGACACAGTGAACCCGCAGTCTCAATAAGGGTCTAAATAATACGTTATATTCACAACAGAAGCGTTTCAGTAATGTAAGGCCTTTATGTTTTTTTGAGCAAGTGAGATGCCCTTTATTTAAATAAAAACTGTCAATGTATAAACAAACCGATGCCCAATAATGAGCTCAGATTTGTAGCATTTGATATTAAAAGCACAGAAACCCAGCTTCCCAGCAGCAGAGCCGTGACGTTTCATTTTGTTAGGAAGCTGGCTCCAAGCTGTTTGCTCCCATAATGCAAAAGCCTCAGTCAGTAATTCTGTAACCAGCCTGGGTCAGCATTTTAGAAACTTCCACCAGCCACTTTTCTTAACTAATATGTGTAAATGTGGGCACGATGACAAATTATCCACTAAGTGCATGAATTGGGCTTCACAATGACTCACCTCTGCACTGTGGATTACTGGGATATGGGTGTTCAGATTTTTTTTGTTTACCCTAAACATGCTTGTGTTTAAGTGCAGCCAGAGAAATGTATTTATTTCCTTGTATTTGTAATTCTGTTTAGCAATACAAATCAACCAGGGACAGCAATGCATAAAATGCATTTCATTTTAGTTCAGTAGCAACGCAAGTCTATTCAAATACTTGCAATGTTGGTCACATTGGATTTTTATGAGTCTGGTAGCAGGGCAAGATGCAATTATTATGAAACTGTAAAATGCAGATTCCATTCTAGCACAAGCCAAACTCTTCCTCAGTGCTTAATGATTTTAATGCTCTTCAATGTGCCTGACTGCTCTGCTATGAAAGGTCAGATACATCTCATGTCAAGACTGGATTGACATCAGACATCAAGCAAAGAAGCAACGAAGATGATTTAACAACCCAACGCTCAACCTGCACAGTACACATTACTTCACACAAATACAGAGATGAAAGCTTTCAGCTACACTCGCACTGCAGCAGTCAAGTGATAAATACTAAATAAAGAAAAACTAGAAATCCACAGATAAAAAGCGAAAGGTTTATAGCAAAGAAAATCTCTCTCAGAATTATGCATAAAACCAGCCAGTACTGTTTAAATAAGCTAAACCTAGCAGCGTTTGCTTTAAAAAAAAAAAAAAAGGATAAAAATCAGGGAGAAGCCAGGCAGAGGAGAGGTATATTGCAAATGAAATAAAAACTCAGTGCATGATAAGAGACCTCATTTGACAAGTGGATTTCCGCTTGCCTGGTTGGAATAATTACTTTAACTCTCAGGACATATCGGTTTTGTTTCCAAGTGTCTTGCTGAATTAAAGCCATTTATTTTTAGAAATTACACCAAGTTAATGAAACACCCTCATTGTGTTTAATACGGTTCTTGAACAGGAGTGTCTGTGGTTTCAATTCCTGCGTTAATCGTTATGCAGCTCTTTCCAGAGCGTCTCGCAGAGTATAGCGAGTGGTTTGACAGAAACGCAAGGACTGCGCAAGTCTGAGCACAACAACAACATCAATGTGATCTGCGCAAGTCTGAGCGCAACAACAGCATCAATATGATCTGCGCAAGTCTGAATGCAACAACAGCATCAATGTGATCCTCGCAAGTCTGAGCGCAACAACAGCATCAATGTGATCTCTGCAAGTCTGAGCGCAACAACAGCATCAATGTGATCTCTGCAAGTCTGAGTGCAACAACAGCATCAATATGATCTGCGCAAGTCTGAGTGCAACAACAGCATCAATGTGATCTGCACAAGTCTGAGTACAATAACAGCATCAATGTGATCTCTGCAAGTCTGAGTGCAACAACAGCATCAATATGATCTGCGCAAGTCTGAGTGCAACAACAGCATCAATGTGATCTGCGCAAGTCTGAGCGCAACAACAGCATCAATGTGATCTCTGCAAGTCTGAGTGCAACAACAGCATCAATGTGATCTGCGCAAGTCTGAGTGCAACAACAGCATCAATGTGATCTGCACAAGTCTGAGTACAATAACAGCATCAATGTGATCTCTGCAAGTCTGAGTGCAACAACAGCATCAATATGATCTGCGCAAGTCTGAATGCAACAACAGCATCAATGTGATCCTCGCAAGTCTGAGCGCAACAACAGCATCAATGTGATCTCTGCAAGTCTGAGCGCAACAACAGCATCAATGTGATCTCTGCAAGTCTGAGTGCAACAACAGCATCAATATGATCTGCGCAAGTCTGAGTGCAACAACAGCATCAATGTGATCTGCACAAGTCTGAGTACAATAACAGCATCAATGTGATCTCTGCAAGTCTGAGTGCAACAACAGCATCAATATGATCTGCGCAAGTCTGAGCGCAACAACAGCATCAATGTGATCTCTGCAAGTCTGAGTGCAACAACAGCATCAATGTGATCTCTGCAAGTCTGAGTGCAACAACAGCATCAATGTGATCTGCGCAAGTCTGAGCGCAACAACAGCATCAATGTGATCTGCACAAGTCTGAGTGCAACAACAGCATCAATGTGATCTGCGCAAGTCTGAGTGCAACAACAGCATCAATGTGATCTGCACAAGTCTGAGTACAATAACAGCATCAATGTGATCTCTGCAAGTCTGAGTGCAACAACAGCATCAATATGATCTGCGCAAGTCTGAGTGCAACAACAGCATCAATGTGATCTGCGCAAGTCTGAGCGCAACAACAGCATCAATGTGATCTCTGCAAGTCTGAGTGCAACAACAGCATCAATGTGATCTCTGCAAGTCTGAGTGCAACAACAGCATCAATGTAATCTGTGCAAGTCTGAGCGCAACAACAGCATCAATGTGATCTGCGCAAGTCTGAGTGCAACAACAGCATCAATGTGATCTGCACAAGTCTGAGTGCAACAACAGCATCAATGTGATCTCTGCAAGTCTGAGTGCAACAACAGCATCAATGTGATCTGCACAAGTCTGAGCGCAACAACAGCATCAATGTGATCTGCACAAGTCTGAGTGCAACAACAGCATCAATGTGATCTGCGCAAGTCTGAGTGCAATAACAGCATCAATGTGATCTGCACAAGTCTGAGTGCAACAACAGCATCAATGTGATCTGCACAAGTCTGAGCGCAACAACAGCATCAATGTGATCTGTGCAAGTCTGAGTGCAACAACAGCATCAATGTGATCTGTGCAAGTCTGAGTGCAACAACAGCATCAATGTGATCTGTGCAAGTCTGAGCGCAACAACAGCATCAATGTGATCTGTGCTGATATGCATTTTGCTGCCACTTGGGATCTTTCATTACAAGTGTGGAGCAACACAACCAGAACCCAACGATCAGTCACACAGGGAAGGTTAGCGTCCGAGACCAGCCCACTCTTGCCAGTGTAGCCGAGGTCTCTAGACCAGGACACGTCCACTCTCGCCAGTGTAGCCGAGGCCTCTAGAGCAGGACACGTCCACTCTCGCCAGTGTAGCCGAGGCCTCTAGAGCAGGACACGTCCACTCTCGCCAGTGTAGCTGAGGCCTCTAGAGCAGGACTCGTCCACTCTCGCCAGTGTAGCCGAGGCCTCTAGAGCAGGACACGTCCACTCTCGCCAGTGTAGCCGAGGCCTCTAGACCAGGACAAGTCCACTCTCGCCAGTGTAGCCGAGGCCTCTAGAGCAGGACACGTCCACTCTCGCCAGTGTAGCCGAGGCCTCTAGAGCAGGACACATCCACTCTCGCCAGTGTAGCCGAGGCCTCTAGAGCAGGACACGTCCACTCTCGCCAGTGTAGCCGAGGCCTCTAGAGCAGGACACATCCACTCTCGCCAGTGTAGCCGAGGCCTCTAGAGCAGGACACGTCCACTCTCTCCAGTGTAGCCGAGGCCTCTAGAGCAGGACACGTCCACTCTCTCTAGTGTAGCTGAGGCCTCTAGACCAGGACACGTCCACTCTCTCCAGTGTAGCCCAGGGCTCTACAGTTGCTTCATTGTCCTTGTATTTAATTACAGTTTTGCCCTTCACTAAAACATGACCCGGGGGAGCAGCATTGGAGACGATGGGGTTTTAATAGAATGTTCTCTATTTATACAGTAAATGGCACTAGTTTTTGCAGCCAGCCAGACTTCTTAAAATCAGTCTTGAAAAAAGAAAAATACTCTGCTGACAGAACTTACCTCACATGTCTGTCAAGAGTAAATACACTGAGTCATCTAACCGTGGCTGAAACCAACTCAAAATATTATATTTATTCCACTTACATGATGAAATGTCTGAAAGGGTTTTTTTTTGTTTGTTTGTTTTTTTCTTACAAATGTCTGATGGATAAGGAAAAAAAAATATTTATACATAACATTCATAAGTGTCTTTCTGGAACAAAAACCAATAAAGATTTAGCAATTGCTGTCAAAACTGCGTTTTCTTTTACTTAAACAGTAATACACTTTAATTAACTTATATGTTATATTTTTTTAAAGAAATAAAACTAAATCTGTACAGTGGGCAAAGTGGTGAGATGATGAGCACTAGTGTTTCATGGGACTCAGAGGAGTGGCCAATCAAACATGTCCCGTGGAATTGTCCCAAACGTTCCATTTTGTGAAGCTTCGCAGCTGTGCACTCTCTCTACAATCGGACACGCACACAAAGAGGAGTCATGAGGATACATCTGCACTTGCCAGATCCCTGACGTTTCAAGATGTTTAACATGATCTCATAAAACTCAACAGGGGCAGCACCTTTAAACTGAACCACGGCACCTCAGACAGAGTGATCAAACTAATTCACTGTTTTTAACTTTAAAGTTTATCAGTGCAACTGGAGTCGAATAAAAGCATTCACTCCAGAATGGAGTTAGCAAAATCAATTCAATTAAAATAATAAAAACTACTCTTGTCAGATGGCTGAATTAAACAAACAAAAAAAAAATAAACAAACTGCCTTTTGGCTCCAGCGCTTGCACTTTGGCAACAAAACTACATTTTATTAAATGCAATATGGAAGTCCTTCCTGACATCATCCACAGCTGCAAAGTCCCGTACCAGGCCAGGATTTTTCTTGGATTCTAATCACTGTGTAAATTCCTCCTTTTTCTCTTCCTAGGATTCGGGGGATTGAAATGACAGATCAGCCCTGGAGCACCAAATACATCTGGACCTCAGAAAGCAAAACAATAGCGAAGAAAGCCAACAAACTTCCAAACAAAAGAAAGAAAGAGAAATGCATCCTTTTGTTTTGAAGTGAAGTCAGGCGAGCCAGAGGAGAGCTGAGCTCTGATTACTGAACTCAATCCCCAATGACATTGAATTCTGGAGAGCAACCCACCCTGAGGTCTACTATGGACAACAAATGAATCTGCCTTGAAATCGTGCCTTCTGACAGAGCGAGGCAGCCTGGAAGAAGGGTTCCAATGGCTTCTGTCCATGCCAGGAATACAACTCAAGATCCTCTTAGCCTTTGACATTGTCATTATCAGGTATTTACTGGATCTGGCAAGGCAGCCACTATCAATTGCCGCAGATCTTTGTCCTTGAAATCCCTGCCAGCTCCAAGCTACTGGCATCTCCAGCAGCAGCCTCACCAGCACGTTCCGATTCAGGATGTGCACAGGCAGCTTACTGATTTATTGATTGATTTATTTACCTAACTGTGTTGTGACACATTGCAAAATTCTGTGTGGAAATTTATACCAAAATGTACAACTACAGATGTTCAGCAGCACAAGAAGTAAACTCCCTCTTTGCAAACTGCCGGATAGACCAGGTCTCCCCGAGACCGTCTTCCTCAACCCTGTTAGTGGTCACTACAGCACACATGTTAACACTGAGATCTCATCGCCTGTTAGTGATGAGCACAAATAAAAGAATAAAAGCAATGTTTGTAAAATGTTTTTGTGCAGTACCAGTATAACTTTCAAACCCCCAACTTATTTCCAGTAATTTGTAAGGGAAAAGGAATCGAAAGGAACCTAAACAATGCATATGGGATTCTATTGAATCAATTAAAACAGACACCGGAACCGCTGCTCTATTTCATGCAATCTAGAACTGCTTTAGACACACAAGGTCTCAATGCATTTTGTAACGTCTTGTTTACAAACCAAGTACAAGTTGCATGTTGAGAGCCCTCTGCTGGTAAGCCATATGTATTGCACTACTAGGTTCTTACTATCTAGACTCTAATAACCACTATTTAAAATAAAATGATCTGGATATTGTTATTCTTGTTTCACAATGTTTCTACATATTTAAAACAATTTTCAACATGGTCAATATTCAAACAAAAAGGTTAAGCATATTTAACATGACAAATGAACTGCCTATTAACAAAATAACTGACAGATTAGGATAAGAAATGTGATATTATGTTATGAATGGCCTCCCTTTGTAGGGACTTTGTTGAAAGTGCAGTAATTCATTTCAATGCGTTTGACTCAGCTCACTATAGGGCTTGATGGCTCATTACATTGCAAAGCCTCTGTAACCAATCATTTCAAACAGAAGACTGCGCTGAAGATTCCAGTATTCTATAGAATGCAATTATTGTTTCTACAGAGCTGGTCCTCTTTCTTCCACTCAATCAATTGTAAAACATACATCAAGGGAACACAGTACAGAACGATTCTATCTGAACCAGTCCCGGGCTTGAAGCACATGGCCTCACATTTATCAAGAGCAGTAATCATAGAGATTGATGCCATGGGGGAATGGGATTCTACAGCAGGTCGTCACTTAGTGAAAGGAGGTCACTTAGTGAAATGGGCACATCTAGGTAAATTGGAATGTGTAGAAGATGTCCCAGCTAAACGTGTCCAAGTATCTTGTAGGTACGAAGTGAGGAAGATGGCGTCTCACACCTGTGATGCTAAACTTTGGATAAAGGGGCCTGTTGTCATTTTCGCGGAACCAACCAGAGCTGAACCGGGCACAGAAGAATCCTGCTGGAAACGTGGGGATACGCAGGACATGGACTAGGCAATTTCAAATATGGAATGTACTTTAACATAACAATGAAGTATTAGAGTTTTTGTAGGAAGGATGGAGAGAGAGTATCCTTGTACTACTAGTAGGTGGCTCTCTTGCTCCATGAAATAGGTCAGTCCACTCTTGTTTAGAATTACACATGTATTCAATTAAATACTTAGTAGTCTGAGAATCCCTAAGAAAATATATATAATGAACAATTTACCACTAGTATATCTTATCTTCAGAAAGCATGACGCTTGATAAAAAGCACCATTCCGGCTAAAAGTGAACGTTAATCTACAAATTTATGTCAAGAAAAACACAAGATAAGAAGAGACTCTTTATGACCAAAAGATTAACTAACAAGCCAGAGGTCTTGATTTTGTATGAACAAAGAGAAGGGTCAAGCCTAGTTGAATGCAGTTATACTGGCCTACATTTGGATTTAAATCCTAAGAGGGATTCACCAAAATAATATTATAGCAATTGATAAACAGAGGTAAATTAATTAAAAGATTATCTTATAATGAAACAGGTTCAGTGCTAATTGACACTGTTTATAGTTCATAACAGTTATTTCATAAGATTAATAATATGTTTTAAGTATTTGCTATAATGAGAAAACATATTTAAAATTGACAAGTATTATTGCTTGTTCACGACTTTGCTGTAGTGATAAGAAGATTAAAACCTGAAGCAGTATTCGATTTACTTAAATGGGAAAATGGTACAAGTTTATTCTTCTTTCTATTGAACAATAAGACTTCTAGACATTATGATATCCATTGAAGTATAGAAGTTAAAAGGTGTTGTGTTATGTTTTTGTGTTAAGTTTGTAATAATATACTATAATGTACCTTGTTGTTAATCCACTATACTATTGTCTAATGATGGTAGATGGATTCCTTATAATGTGGTGATTTGAAACTGCTGCAGTGAAAACAGGGCCTCTCTTCTTATCTAGAAAGAGGGAATGTCCTTGGGTTCCACTTCAGCAGAGCTGCAAGCCTCATGTAGATGGAGTGTTAAGGTTTATGGAATTAGTGGTTTAGCACAGATAAGAATATATCTTGAAATAATATGCAAAAATGATGGCTTAACAGACCTTTATAGGTCATAAATCTAAAAAGTGTTTGCACAGACTCTGACCTTGGAAAAAAACAAGAGACTGTGGAAACTGCTAGCAGTAACATATTCCCAGAGAGGTACAGGTCAGAGCCTAGTCAGTGCATCTCTTAATGGATAAATAATTGTAATGAAAACTATTACCACTTAAACTTAGTGAAACTAAATTACTTGAATATTGTATGAGACAAACTTTTGTCAAATACTCTGTTAGACAATGGTATATGGAATCAAAACTGACTCATTAACAAAATGATGAAACAATATGAAGTTAAAAGAAACACATACCTTTAATTTAGCATAATATAATCACTTAGAAGATGATGTCACATATTAAGAACATCTCTCATATATAACACATATAAAATTAGTGTTTTGCATGCAGTAGTGTTTTTATATTATATTATAAACCAAGATCCTGGGAACCTTGGTTCACTTAACATTTCAGATAAAGGAGGGGCTCGGAGGAAAGCAAAGAAATGAGATCATAGGTTTGGAGTTAGACAAGAAATTAGATATTGAATTTATTGAGTACATGACACCTATTAATTCTGAAAAGTTAGAAAAGATCTTTTGAAAACTATTATTTGTAAAATGGATAAGAACTGTCCCACCTGATTAATGATTGGATTTAATTGAGGCGTCCCATGTATTCCAATGAGACGAAAAACCTATTTAACTCCAGAGTAATTTCGGAGCCAAGTGTCCTAATTAAAAATGTCCAGTCTTTTCATGTAAAAATAAAAAAGTGTGTTCTTTCTTCCATTAAACAGAAACGAAGACATCGAGATAGAGCCTGTCATATGATTCCCTGAAGAGGAGGATAAGGAGAAGGCTGAAGAGACAGGATCCTGTGAGACACCAGTTCAGCCAGGACAAATCTGAAAAGAATATCGAGGAACACTGTTAATGCACCATCTGTGGACATGTACACACGCACGCACACACACTCTCTGCTCAGTGTATGTGCTGTGTCACATCTGTTAACTGATGTTTCTGTGTCATTCTTGTACAGAAATCATCACAAGTTGTTCTGAGACTTTCTGCTGATTCGTGCTTCATTTCCTCTTGGAAAGTATCCACGTGGCCCAATAATAAACCACCTCAAATGCCCATTATGTATTTACTTTCGCACATACCTGGCTTTCCAGGGTGGAAAACGACTGCAGGAAAGAGAAAAAGTGACAGAGGCTGGGAAATCGGCATTGCTTCCAGAGAGAAAGTGACAGAGGCTGGGAAATCGGCATTGCTTCCAGATACACACTGAAAGTTAATATTCGCTTTGAAGCTTTTAAAAAAAGGCATTTTGATTGACTGATTCCGGAACATTTCTTTGTAAAAATGTTTTTAAATGCACATCGCAGTGCTCTTTCCATGCATGTGAGATAAGATTTCAGGTATGTTAGGAAATGATTTTCATCAGTGCTGCCTAGCCAGCGCATTTAGCAAGCTCTTAACACATTGTATTCATATAAATGAATAAAATGTGTCAGTTTGTAGTTCTACGCATTTCTGGATACTGTAGTTGTTTCATCAATGCTTTCTGAAGCATATGGAAGAGGTGGAAGTATGGACACTTGGGGTGGACATAAATCTGAGGTCTCCTACCATGCTTTAAAAAGAGTACTTACATAGACTTAGAAAATGCAGGTCCTTACTGTCGGAAAGGAGGCAGATGGACTGCCGCATTGAAGATGTTCGTCTTCCAGAGAACTGAAACAGTCCTTCAAAATACTTTACTGTCAATCATTAAGAAAACCTTTCCCATCGTTTTTAATTCTGTAAACACTCCCGAATCATGGTTTTGAACTCTATGTTTAAGTTTGTTTGGCATGCCATGCCAGTGCTGCATGCCAACTGCCTTTTTTTAATCCATTTGGGAGAAGAATTAAAATGTACTGTACAGCTGACTTAATTTACTTAATATTATTATTATTATTATTATTATTATTATTATTATTATTATTATTATTATTTATTTCTTAGCAGACGCCCTTATCCAGGGCGACTTACAATAGGGTACTGGATGGCACGACAGATTGATGTTGTTCTTTATATTTGTTACAATGTCAAAGTGAACTTAATTGAGAAGGTAGCATGGCCCTTTCTTTGTGTGATCAATGCATCTGCTCAGGGCCCTAAGGGATCGTAGCCTTTTGTGTGCTGGGTATCTTTTCAGGATATCGGGAGGACAGAGGCATCTGCACATGGCTACATTTACAGAAGCACAAACACACACACAGACAGCAAGTTCAGACACAGAACAAAAAAGCGTTCCAAGGTATTGTGGCTTTTAGCATGACCAGGAGGACAACATCTTTACATTCACAAGGCCCAGTCTGGACCCCAGTACAGTCACAAAGAGTTCAGCTCATCAGAGCTTCAGACAGCATGTTTTTAAACACGTTCCTGTGCCATGTAATCACTGTATATAGTCTGCTCCTCCGAGGTATTAAAAAGGACATCACTTCCACTGTGATAAACCTGTCGGAAAAAGTCCTGTCCCGCAATGACACCCATTATATTTGATCATTAGCAGATAAGGCATCTGCAGCCTGAAACAAAGCAGCCCGTCCACTCTGCCGATGAGGAACAAGGAGTGAAATATCCCCGGTTGCTCAGAACGCTCGCCCTTTGCAAACTCTCTCAGGCTCTGTAATCAATCAGCTTCACGTGCCTTCAACAGCTCATGAATTTGTCTTCTGGTTGCCTTCTGACACTTCCTCAGGGACGGAGGAGTCGCTTATAGAAGCAGAGCAATCTCCTGCTCCACACTGCCCCCTAATGGAGCGCTACTGCTGTGCCACCTTCAAGCCACTGTATCGATAGAATCGTGAGAATCAGACATTCTAAACAATTGTTTTGAAACATGCAAAGGGTAACAAATCTGATCACATTTTCATACAAGTAGTTTTTTTAATGTTTTTGGGGGGGGGGGGGGGGGGGGGGCCACGAAAGACATGATTATTATTACTATGATTAACTTTATGACTGATTATAATTCTTGATAATACCAACTACTACTATAAACTCTGTAATAAAGTTTATAATGCAGTATATTGTATAATGCAGCATATTACAGTGTTATAACTAGATGGTATACCTGCAACCATATAGATTCAGATTCCGATGTTGTATAATCTACGAAAGTACAGTAAGAGAATATCTTGCAGCTATTCTATTCCTGCAGTAGTAGCAGCAGTAGGGGTAACTTACAGACTACGCAATGAACAGCTGCATCCTTTGCTAGTTGGTGGCCAGTTTGTCGGTTTATACGTGCAAAGATATCAATCCTATTTCACACACCTGAAATGAATACCTGGAACGGGCTCCCCGAATTCACATTTATAAAATCACGGGCGAAGGAGGACTTGGATTACGATAGCTTGAAACCCGACCCATTAATCAACGTTCAATAATCCATTCAGCATTTTGTAAGAGCGTGAAAGCGGGTTAATAGAGTGCTGTTTATCTTGGTGCTTTGTCTCTGGTTTACGGGAGCTGGAATCACAGCAATTTAAATGGAGATTCAGACGTGAGCGGGTTTGCCGTGGTCACAGAATACTAAGCGTTGCCGCGTGGAGGATCAGATTCAAAGTTTCACTCGCTGTGCTGCCTGGGGAAATCCATCATTCATAAGGGCTAGGGTTGAGTAACGGCTCCGGCTGGAACCTGGGACAAAGGGTCAGGAGGACGCAGAAAAGAAACTTGCAAATTAGACTCCAAGGGTTTAAAGCTCTTTACGTATGCGCTGTCCTCTCTAACGTCAATCAGAAGTCACCGCGGAGCAGTCCCAGAATGCAATACTGCACTGAAATAATTAGAAAGGCTTTTATGTAGATTAAATGGCCTGCATGTTATTAAAGGTAATGTGTTGTCAAAATAGAGCAGCCTGAACTTTTTAATAGACATTTACAGGTGAATACTGAATCCTTCAGCGCACATAATTATGCATAATTTACATAATTAATTTTTGAGACGTCTAACAAATTGATCTGCAGTTCTCGTTTTTAGACAGGCAACAATGTTTTTTTTTTTGTTTTGTTTTTTATTGTTGTCGTGCGCCGACAATTCTGTCATCTGAAGGTTCTCATGCTACGCCATCAGACAGTGAATTAGTTTTACAATAATTTGTAACGGTCTTCCAGACAGAGAAATTTTACAATTTATTCAAAACAGCAGCCTAAAGTTAGTAAAGGGATGTCCAAGGAATGATCGTATAAAAGCTCCAATGTGTTATGCTCACCAGTTCCTGCAAAAGCACACAGCCCTAAGAAAGCATGTCAGTAGTGCTGTAGATATTTAAAGGCTGCTTTTAATGTGTCTCTCGTTCTGGTCAGACCCATTCAGCCCCATCGCTGTTTTCCCTGTGAATTGAGAACCCCAGGAGGCTGTTGTAGGAGGGTCAGAGAGAGGCCCATTGCATTGCAATCAAATAACAACATTTACGTGTTTCATATTCATCTGGAGAACATGCATTTCCAACTGGGAGGAAACTTGGTAAGGACACGGTTTTCTTGAGAGTAACCGAATCTGGAATTATACTGAGGAAGCGGCCTACCTTTCCCAGTGTATGAATGTCATGGGGGATGTACCGTATAATGCAAACTTACTTGTTACATACATATTATATTATATATACAGACGTGCTCAAATTTGTTGGTACCCCTCCACAAAAAACGAAGAATGCACAATTTTCTCTGAAATAACTTGAAACTGACAAAAGCAAAGCAGCCCCAAAACATAACCGAGCCTCCTCCATGTTTCACTGTAGGTATGGTGTTCTTTTCTTTGAAAGCTTCATTTTTTCATCTGTGAACATAGAGCTGATGTGACTTGCCATAAAGCTCCAGTTTTGACTCATCTGTCCAAAGGACAATCTCCCAGAAGGATTGTGGCTTGTCAATATACATTTTAGCAAATTCCAGTCTGGCTTTTTTGTTTTTCTTTCAAAAGTGGAGTCCTCCTGGGTCTTCTTCCATGGAGCCCACTTTTGCTCAAAAAGCGACGGATGGTGCGATCAGAAACTGACGTACCTTCACCTTGGAGTTCAGCTTGTATCTCTTTGGCAGTTATCCTTGGTTCTTTTTCTACCATTCGCACTATCCTTCTGTTCAATCTGGGGTCGATTTTCCTCTTGCGGCCGCGCCCAGGGAGGTTGGCTACAGTTCCATGGACCTTAAACTTCTTAATAATATTTGCAACTGTTGTCATAGGAACATCAAGCTGCTTGGAGATGGTCTTGTAGCCTTTACCTTTACCATGCTTGTCTATTTTCTTTCTGATCTCCTCAGACAACTCTCTCCCTTGCTTTCTCTGGTCCATGTTCAGTGTGGTGCATACAATGATACCAAACAGCACAGTGACTACTTTTCTCCATTTAAATAGGCTGAATGACTAATTACAAGATTGGAGACATGTGTGATACTAATTAAAGAAACCAATTAGTTTGAAATATCACTATAATCCAATTATTTATTATCTTTTCTAAGGGGTACCAACAAATGTGTCCAGGCCATTTTAGAATATCTTTGTAGAATAAGCAATAATTCATCTATTTTCACAGCTTCTTTGCTTTATTCTATGACATACCAAAGGCATGCAAGTATACATGATAAAATAGCTTTTAATTTCATCACTTTTCAGGAGGAATGAAGCATTATTTCAATGAGCTGTAAGGGTACCAACAAATTTGAGCACGTCTGGGGGAATGAAGACTCCCACGTGGCCTGGGCTGCAGAAAGCCGGTGGGGATGATTCTGTGCTCACTCAAGAACTGGTGTCAGGTTAAGTGTGGGGCTTGGTTTCAATGATGTTCGGGTGGGAAGATTGCTCTGAAGACAATGCAGGGCCTCTCACAGTGGAGGGGTGCTATTCCATGCCAAGCTCAGCAGGGTCATGCCCAGCTGTCTGTCAGAATGTGGGGTCTTAGGCACGCCTTCACAAGAGGTGCTGACAGGACCATTAATGCTGCCCGGGTTGGCATCCAGTGCTTCAACTATATCCTTAACATCAAGCTATTCAGAAGGACAGAGGGAGCAGTTTATACTGAAAACTTCACTTAGTCAATCCTATTTGTAGTTTTATAAAAGGACTGCACTGTTGAGTTTCAGCTTTAAAAATAGGAACATACAGTAGTGTTTCTACAAAAGTCTTCAAGCACAAACCTTAGTTAGGACTTAATTGTGACAGCGATACAGATAGAGAAAGACAGAGTCAGGGTCTATGAGCTTAGAACTAAGACCTGCGAGCCTGTAGTCAAATCAGATTTGAAATCTGAGACTAAGCTCTGCAATGATAACTCATCTCATTTTAATCTTCAAACTGAAGATTTGGAGACTTTCCAAATACATCCCACTACCATCTAGGTATTTCCATCCACCCAATGTGACTTACTCCACTACTGGTTTCAAGGTATGACATTAACAAACATTTTATTATTATTACTTACATGCAGAGATTGTACAAGCAATTAAACATGGTTCTTACCTGTGTGATAAAACGTTAAGAAAAATAACAAGGCTCCCATGAAGAGGTTGCTTAGGAAGGTGACCACCCCACATGTGATGCCCTCTGGCACTGGATAGACTGTTTCAATGAAGAGCTCGAAGAACATTGGCACGCTGCTGATAATGAATATTCCCACTAGGATACACGAGGTGTACAGAGTAGCTGCAAAGCAAAAAGAAAAGTCCATAAAGAAGCGGCACAAACTTCTCTGAAACATTCGAAGCAGCAAATGGAGGAAATGAAACCGCTTTTAAAATCCCTGATAACAGTCTAATGATTGTTTATCACCAAAAAGTGAAAAGTAAAAAAAATCTCAGATTTATTTAATGCTACTACAACTACCTATACTGGTTCATTACAACGCTGATCACTGCAGCGCTGGGGAACCCAACTCAGTTTATACAACAGACAGCTTTCTGCTGCTCGCAGTTCGTTTGCATTTGAGAAGAGAAATGATCTTCCGATGTTCCCCTCTGAAGTGGCAGATCAAAACATAACATGCAGAAAAGCTCTGTACAGATGCAGTGCACATAGCTCCCTTTTCACATAACCGGTTGAGTTGAATGCAATGGTACATTGCCAGCACCCATTTCCTGCTGGAAAACACACTTGTTTGGTTCTAAACCCCCAAACAATTATTTTCCAGCTGGGGATTGGCCTGTGGACCATTCACAGGATGGAACCAAAAACAAACTATGTATTTAAACCATAAAACTATGCAAAGTTAAAGAAACTCCAATCAAGTAGACAGTTTCATTTAACATGTTGTTTGTCAATATGCTGCATTACTGTACAACACATGCAGTGCAGCAGATCATGGATCTGGGTGTGTGGAAATGCAGAACCAAACAGGGTGGGGCTGTGCTCCAATAACAACTCTGCAAGGTAAAGCAGTGTGCAGAACAAAACAGGGTGGGGCTGTGCTCCAATAACAACTCTGCAAGGTAAAGCAGTGTGCAGAACCAAACAGGGTGGGGCTGTGCTCCAACAACAACTCTGCAAGGTAAAGCAGTGTGCAGAACCAAACAGGGTGGGGCTGTGCTCCAATAACAACTCTGCAAGGTAAAGCAGTGTGCCAGAGTATTTGGAGAATCTATCATTCATTTAATATGAATCTAGACTACATTTCAAACTCTGTGGTTCACTTCAGTGTCAGGGAGAATTACAGTCACTTTATGTCATTTTATTTCCTGCTGACACAGTCAACTGTTCCTGATCAGAAAGATATTACTTCACAGTAAAATTGGCTGTTATAAAAAAATGGAAGGGAGGATAATAAAAAAAGAAAGAAAAAAAAACTGCTGTACTTAACAGCCGCAGGAAGAATCTCTGAAGGGACAAGCAGACTATTCAGTGAAACCACAACTATTCACATAAAAATAAACATTCAAATCAATTTTTTATATATGTGTAAGGAGGCCTACATTAACAATCTGCAGATACTATAAAAGGACTCCTGCCTTGTAATAAAACCTTTTAAAACACTAAAATCTCAAATAAAACCAGGCTTTTGAAAATAGATGTTTTAAAACTGGGAAAGTGACTTGGATGAGGCCAAGGGCAGACGGTCTTGTTATTTATGATACAGTAGCTAATCGCTTTAACTAACGTTGAATTCCCTTTGCACTGGCTTAGCTCTCAACAGGCAATTAGACCTGCAGAATTACATTACATGCTCCAGTCTATCCAGGTGAGGGAACCCTCATAAAAAGGATCTTTTTATGGCGACCCAAGAAAGCAATAGTTCTCCATTACATGTACATTTACAAAGCTCCTGACATGCAATTAACATCTTCGATTTCTTTTTCTATATGTTCTTGCTTCCTGGTGCCAGTGAAACGTTTCCCTTCTCAGTATCCAGTGTTGAAAGCCTGTGTGCGGTCCTGCTTACCTGTGGTTAAAGGCAGATGAGAGCCACTGTCTGGGAGGCAGGTGAGGGTGAGCCAGGTAGACGACAGAGTGGCTCCGGAGAACATCAGCAGCAAGATGAGCTTCAGCATGCCCCTCATAGAGTCTGCAAACCTGAGCCAGGGAAAAACACAACCCAAAAAATTATCTGGCAGCAATTGAAATAACAGCTCCCAAACAAGAGTTTTGGTGTTTAATATGCTGGACTGCCAAGTTGTAAAATGACCTGTCATGCGTTGTGCAAAGGTACATTTGTTTTTTAAATAATTTCACCACAAAACAGACCTGATGACAGACAGGATTTATCATCATGTTCGTGTTCACATCACTGCAGGTCAGAAATAATTGGTTCTCCTGCACAGATTTCACAGCATTCACTGATTCTGCTTTTAATGTGTTTCTAAATAACGATAACTCAAGCCTCAGCAAACCACAGAACCCAGCCCTGAGAAACCTCCAATTACAACCCAACAGTGAACAGAGACCTGCGGAGGCAGATTCTGAGGACACATTTCAGCTTAACGCTTTCTTCAGTGTACTGAGCTCAACTGGTTTGTGGCAGTGGTGGGGTTTCTAAAGCATTGGACATGTATTTGGATTGGACCCTCCCAAGTAAAGACAAGGTAGGGAGTGGGGTGGAGAATAACAATGTATTTGACATCGCTGACTGGATGTTAAGTCCACTGTGCCACCCAAACGCCTGCACTAAGCCACCTGTTACAGCCTATCTTTCAAAGGTATAAATGAATAATAATAATAATAATAATAATCATAATAATCATCATCATCATCCTGGCAGCACATGTGCAGAAGGCATCGATATGCTACGGTTTATAACATGATCTAGGAGTGCAGCAGATTAGTGGTGCTGATGTGGATGCAATTGTAATTCCGCAGCTTCAATCACAGGCTTTGAAGAGATGGTGAAAGGATGAGGTGCTGTACATTGTTAAACTGAAGACAGGATTTCAGACTTATCAGGACATCGCGACACAAGAAACATTACGCAAGGTCTCCAAAACACTGCAACAGGCATACTCATCGGAAACCACTGCAACAGGCATACTCGTCGGAAACCACTGCAACAGGCATACTCGTCAGAAACCACTGCAACAGGCATACTCATCAGAAACCACTGCAACAGACATACTCGTCAGAAACCACTGCAACAGGCATACTCGTCAGAAACCACTGCAACAGGCATACTCATCAGAAACCACTGCAACAGGTATACTCATCAGAAACCACTGCAACAGGCATACTCATCGGAAACCACTGCAACAGACATACTCATCAGAAACCACTGCAACAGGCATACTCGTCGGAAACCACTGCAACAGGCATACTCATCAGAAACCACTGCAACAAGCATACTCATCGGAAACCACTGCAACAGACATACTCGTCGGAAACCACTGCAACAGACATACTCGTCAGAAACCACTGCAACAGGCATACTCGTCAGCTGGAGGCTTTAGAGTGAAATGTCCTCGGAATGAAATCTCCTGCTGATAATACATCTATTGATATCGAACCCGCGGCTCTCTCCATCCTACTGAAAACCTCATTATGGACAATTTTGCTCTAAACCTCTATATGAGAAGTATAGCCATTCTTCTTGGAAAGTTGCTGTGAATGCTTGTAAATTGTATAAATTGTGTATAATTGTGGAAGACTTGTTCCATTTGTCAAAACCTGAAAAGTCTTGTTTATGAAATGGATATCAGATTCAAAGCCGCATTCATTTTAATGCTTTATTGTGTTACTTTAATAAACAGATTATTGTTTGTGTGTAGAGCGTCATGCTGGGGTTAATTTACTACTACTTGGGCTGCATGTGACGAGACTCATTCATACATTATTTGTTAAACTGTTTTTACTGTAATTCACCACATAGGTTATTATTTTTGAAGTGATATACAATAAAAGCTTTTTTTTTTTTTTTTTTTTTTTTTTAAATATCCTCATGAAGACATAAGACCTCTGTGGTTCTGCAGGATGTCAGCAGTGAAACAAAAAAGGGGCACCAGTCTTCAGAACAGACACACAGTCTATGCAGTATGCATCACTTTAAGAGAATGTATACTCCGGGGTACAGAGACGCCAATCAAACCAGAGCAACCTACATTAATTAAACTTACAGGAGGCACAGAAAAGTCACAACTGTCAAGAGGGATGAAAACTGTTGACTCTGGACCCTCTAGCACGTAAATTTACGACGGCATTCGGTGCTGGAAAAAATTACAGCTAAAAAATTGGCTTCCTGCTTCCACAGAACTCCTGAATAGCACTGCAGTTTATCAAGCCATCACATTTAACAAGAATTATTACTAATTTTCCTAATTAAAACTTCAGCAGATTAAATCAAGAGATGTCATTGATTCAACCATGGCTTGAAACTGCTGAGCAGACCCAACAACGAACCTCCATCCATCAGAAGTGACAAAGAGCTCATTTTGCAAAGTATACAGTTTAATACATGCTATTTGTACAGTGGCACGGAAAACTATTCAAACTAAATACTGTATTTTTAATGTCCACAGGTATATGTAATTCCATCTCGGATTTCTGTGACAGTTTATACTCAACCTAACGGTCTCATAGTTTATGCCGTCACAGAAACCTGAGATGGAATCATTTTCCTGTCCACATGGATATTAGCCTCTGTAATAAAAGACAATAAAATGGGTGTTACAGTTCAAAATACAACTGAATTTAATGAATAATAAGAACTTAAATTAAGTCAATATTAAAGACTCTTAAATATAATTTTCTTTCTGATAATTCAGGAACAGTGTTTTAAGCGGGGTAGATAATGAACTGCTAAAAATAATGTATTTATAAGGAAAAGGAGTTTCAATGGGGTATGATTTTTTTTTTTTTCTTAGTCGCTGTCAGAGTTGAAGATTATTGGTCTCGCTTGCTTGTTTTTTGCTCCCATTGGTGGAGGATGATTGTAAATCTTCAGAGAGACAGATTTGTTAAAAATGCCTAAAAACCACGAATTGTGGGTGTTGTCGAGTGATTAAAAATGAGACATTTTGTGTTTGAAAGTGGTCTCGGGGGAGTCATATGGGTCAAAGGTCAAGTATAATATTCTAGACAGATATGCCATTTTGATGTCACTACCGTGGTATTATGCCTTTTTTTCGAACTGGCTCAGGATGCAAATATAGCCTTCATCCATGTATTATATCTTAATATATAAAGAAGAACGTTTATCTGTCTGTCTGTTCCTTCATGCATTCGGACCCTGCAGGAGCCAGTGCAACCAAACTTTGCATGGCCTCCTCTTTCATCCAGGGGAAGGTCGAGGGCTATGTTTGGACCCCCTCAAATTAAAGAAACCCACAAAACCAAAAAAAAAAAAAAAAAAAAAAAATTGGCAAAAACCAAAAAAAATAAATAAATAAATAAAGGGAAAGGGGTATATATATACAACAAAATAAATAAATAAATATATGAAAGAAATCTCTTGTCAGCTTGCATGAGACTTACCTGGCCACTCCAATACCAACAACACATCCTCCGACTGTAGACCAGAATCCGATCCAACCAGCATCCACCTGCAAACCCACACAGGACAGCATGTGTTATTACAGACCACTACTCTACATACCCGATCCAACCAGCATCCACCTGCAACCCCACACAGGAGAGCATGTGTTATTACAGACCACTACTCTACATACCCGATCCAACCAGCATCCACCTGCAACCCCACACAGGAGAGCATGTGTTATTACAGACCACTACTCTACATACCCGATCCAACCAGCATCCACCTGCAACCCCACACAGGAGAGCATGTGTTATTACAGACCACTACTCTACATACCCGATCCAACCAGCACCCACCTGCAACCCCACACAGGAGAGTGTTACTTTACACACCAGATCCACAGAGCAGGCTGGGATTGCTCTGCCAATTGCAATCCCTCCACTTCTCTTTTTGTGCTATTTGGAATGTTAATTGTTAAACTGAATACACTGAATGAGCTTGATTGGTAGCGCAGAATGAATGAGGAAACTGGAGTCCTAATGCTTAACCAGACGTCTACACCTACTAGCATTTAAACAGCACAGGGTACGGGACAGCTTTATTCAGGAACGCTTTGCAGCTACAGTATTTAATGAGATGGAACTGGAAAATATCTTGTATCATCTGGTTGCACCTTGTCCTTCACACTGGCACTTACTGCTCAAATGAAAACTGATGGGCATTCATTCATCACAAATCACTATTTAGTCATCTTCTTCTAGTGCAGTTTTAAATAAACAGAAAACATGTACGTTCATTTGAAATAATGATGGGATCAGGTTAAAGAAAGGGGTCTGTTTCCATGCCTGGTTTTTAGGGAGTCTGCTTCCTTTTCTAAGACTCCAGCAGGGTCTTCAGGGTCACAGCATGTTATTGCTGAAAGCATGTTTGTCAGCAGTGAAAGCAGCTGGTTGGTTAATGACAGGAAGGGGGCAATGTTTACTCTTCAGGAGCAGCAACCAGGTAAGTGAAACACCTCCTGAAAGCACTGCCTTCAAAACAGAGATTCTTTAACCTGGTGCAACACAGCAGGGATCAACTTTCAAAACGCTGTCCTAAACAAAGATTCTTTAACCTGGTGCAGCACAGCAGGGATCAACTTTCAAAACGCTGTCCTAAACACAGATTCTTTAACCTGGTGCAGCAAGTTTTCCTAAACATGCTTTCTTTCAAAACTACATATTTGAGACCAATACAGCTAAGATTTTTTTTTAATATATTTTGTTAGCAACAACCACAGTACCAACTGCTAGATGGGCAGCTTGCCGAGATGCTACACTGTAACATGCTAACTTAGCTGCTTGCATTACTCCACTTCCAATCATGATCCCAGGGACACAGATACACTGCAAGCCCTGCATCATACACCTGGAGGTTTCTTTACATTCTGCTATGAGCTTATGATCTTGAGAAGACCTGCTCCGACCTGCAGCTAACCTCCCGAACACCAAAGCTTTATCCCCGTTGTGTTAAAAGATGTAACCCGGCAGAATACACTAAAAATACACTCCTTAGTATTTTCTTTTTTCAGGGACAGCACCAAAGAGGATATTCTTCCTAACAAAAGTTTGGAAAAAAATTAAGAAAAGCAACAGATCAACGGAGCACAACACAATGATCATATTGCTAGAACTGACTTCCAAGCCTTGGTTCAAGTACAGTAAAGTCATTTCATCCTTAGGTAGTGCATGAGTTTATGAGTTCAGGCTTCCTTACCTGGCTGACTTTGGCAGGTGTCAAAATCATGTCCAGGACTCCTGACCATCCGGCTAATATACCAAGCGGCACGGAATAAGCCAGAGCGATCATCAGAAAGCGGAAATTGCTGAAAAGCAAAGATTAAAAAAGCAGCAACTTGTCAGACAAATCCTGCTTTTTTTTCTTCTTCATGCTTTCTTGATCAAATAAAATAAACACAGGACATCAAACCATCCTATTACTCCATGTTCTAACCAAAGGTTTTAAATACATTCCTTATTAACACAAGCATACTTTGGTTTAGTTTTTTCTTTAATTTTATACTTAAATTTAGAATTTGTTTCCTGGTACAAAAACACTTCTGTTATATAGCTCAGTTTCAATGCAGGGGTGGCAATAAAACTCCTATTGCACAGCAGTGTCACCCATTCCAGGTTTTACTACGACCTTGATTAGCCACAGTGTGTAGGTAACAAGCTCAGGTGCATCTTATTAAATGTTTGTCAATTTTTTATAAAAAATTGTTTTATTTGTTTTATTTTTTATTTTTTATCCTGGACTAAAGGTTTTTAGAATTGGGATGATCATTTCCAAAACAAGAAGCTTTCTTGCAGCAGAGCATTGCAAGGGCAGTGTGCAGCAGTGTATAGCAGCAGGGCCGTCAGCTTTCAGAGGATTACTAAAGCTGCAAGGGAGCATTTGCTGGTAATGGATTAGTATTAACTGGATTAGGAAGTGTAACCGCAGATGAGAATTTGATGGAGGTAATCTAATTAATGGTAATAATTATAGGATTATACTGTTGTTGGTTCCCAGTTTTATTAAGATGCAATTGTAATATATTCAGTGTGTTTGTTAAGAAGATGGGAATAAGTGGGACTTCTCTCTACAGTGCTGTTCTGAGAAATACATTACACCAAACATATTTCCATTTGAATGCATGAATTCTGGTACTGCACTGCACTGCACTGTTCTCTTGCAGCAGCGTTTTCAGAGCAAGACATTTTACTGCCGGCAAAGCATGTCAGTTAACAGAGAACCGAACCGATTGGACAACAGGAAAGAAAGCATGACGTAGCAGGGAGAATTTCACACTCCAGGTAAAATAGATGAAATGACCAAGGAAGCGCAAGACCCAGATTCCAAGTGTAGTACCAGATATCAAGCTTAAACTTCAAATATTGAGGCGCTTTTCCATGCCTTTCTTGCAGAACTGCACATTTGAGACCAGCAGTATATAGCCAACGGGTTATTATTTACAGCAGCTGTTCAAACCACTTTCGGAGTTTCCCTGGGCTTGCTTTTTGGCTAGGATGGCAGATAGTCCTTGCAGGAGCATATTTCCCTGGGACACATTTTTCCATTAACCTTGCTGCAGTGTGAAATCGATATTAATGCACCTTCCAAACAGAAATCTGCTCTGTGTATTAGAGTAAATAAGTAAGCAGGTCTTTGTAAAAATAGTCCTGAAAGCCACAGCGGCAGCAGCAGCAGCATGTGTTTGTCCATGGCAGGTGGGACCGTTGTGGTGCTCAATACTGCAGAAAAGAACACCGAGGCAGCCCCCAATCTCCTTTAAAGATGTCAGCTGTTTTTTTTGTGTGTTTTTTTTTCAGTTTTCACAGGTTTAACCTTCATCTCCATGTCTGTCAGCTTCACAGAGCTTTATGGACAACTCACATGTCTTAGAACAGGGGCGGTCCCAAGCTGGCCCTTCCACTCCTGGTCTTTGTTCCACCCACCCATTATAAATTGTTGAATTGAACCAATTAAACATGCATCCAGTCCCTAAAGTAGTTCATTATATCACTGTACCTGTTAAACCTGCAGTGGAAAGGCTTCCAGGACCATGATTGGACACCCCTGTCTCAGACCATGAAAAGTATCAAAAGTGCATTTTATCTGGGTGTTGGAGAGCAGAGGGAACCTCACACTCACCTGAGGAGTCGACAGAAGCTGCTTCGATAGCTCAGTCTCTGGCTGGCTGCAGCCACACTGGGAGGGAGAGGGGGCCGAGACGGGAAATAGGCCACCACCGCAGCAAACAGCAGGAAGACCATGGCAAACTCTGGAAGAGAGACGCATACAAAGAGCAATCAAACAGCAGGAAGACCGTGGCAAACTCTGGAAGAGAGACGCATACAAAGAGCAATCAAACAGCAGGAAGACCGTGGCAAACTCTGGAAGAGAGACGCATACAAAGAGCAATCAAACAGCAGGAAGACCATGGCAAACTCTGGAAGAGAGACGCATACAAAGAGCAATCAATCAAAGAGAGGTTAACCAGAGCCGTGCCCACATGCAAAAATAACACGAGACGCGAGAAAAATAGGCTAACCCACACCATGTGCACGCTTCTCAGGGGACACTAGAGCCAATATCTGGGAGCATCTAATCTCCATCATCCAGAATCCAGAAAGTCAAGAGACCAACAGGATCAATACACTTAAATGACCGAAACACATAATTAGACGTCTTGAAAACAAAACAGCGCAGCTACCGTAATGCTAGAAGATAGATACCGGGTGAGAGTAATTTCTTTCATGACCTCTAAAGCCTTCAGATCACATCAGTGTTTCTCAGTTCACTCCTAGGAATTAAAACCAAGATCCCAAATGCAAAAAGACAACTCCGGAGCTTAATCTATTATTAAAGGAGTTTAAGACTACTTTAATTTTCTGAATCAGTTAACCAGAACATGCCTAACATAGCTCAGCAGTTTTAAAGCAGCTGCGTCTTTTAAAGCTGCACTGTCAGGGCGCACTTCATCTTCCACTGTTTGACGAAATTGGATGTACAGCACATTTATAGCTCAGGTTTTTTTGTTGGCATTAAATATTTTATTTTATTTTTTGGAAACAAAACTTTACGCTCCTGGTATGCCTTTTTTTTATCAAAGTAAATGTCTTAAACATATCATTCTAATGCAAGAGATTAGAGGTGGATACAGGGATGGAAATGAGTCTCCCATTGCATAGCTGTTTGATCCATTCCTGGTTTTGCTATGAGTTTAATAAGACACACCTGAGCTTCTTGTTAGCTATACACTGTGGATAATCAAGCAAATTGTTAAGATCTGGAATGGAGGAAACTGCTATGCAACAGGAGTCTTATTCCCATCCCTACGGGCATGTCATATTACTGTGCTTGACATTATAAAATGAAATACTCAAATTAAGAACTGGCTTTTAACATGTGGCCTGTTGGTAGCAATGGCTGTAAATTATGAAATCAACAGCCTTGCATTAGCACAAGCAGTCAGACGAGGCCACGTGGAATTGATAATTCCCCTCCAGACCTTGACACTTGTGCTAAAACAACACTGCTGCTGTACCCTTGAGCAAGGTACTTTACCTAGATTGCTCCAGTAAAAACCCAACTGTATAAATGGGTAATTGTATGTAAAAATAATGTGTAAAATGTGATATCTTGTATCAATTGTAAGTCACCCTGGATAAGGGCGCCTGCTAAGAAATAAATAATAATAATAATAATAATAATAATAATAATAATAATCAGCCTCCTCACAGTGTATGCCCTGTCTTAGAAATAGGCTATTATTAGCAGGAAATGAACAGCCGTCATTAACCTTTAAAAGGACCATAAGCACTTAGACATGCAGCACGGAAAAATGACACTACATAATATATTATTTAAATCAATATACAATTTTCTACAGTACCTGCATACAGTACAATTTGAACACAATCCCTTATATGGGCACTGCTCTTGTCTGCTGAACAATGCAGCACTGCTGTCTGATTGGGTGCCGGCACCACCAGGGGACCAATCAGAAACGAGCATGCAGCTCCCAGGTAGCTGAGCAGAGCTGCAACAGCAGTGGCCGTGGCCCTTTGATCAGGAGCGAACCACGTTGTGGAGAGCAAAGGGGGAGCACTCATAACAGTTGGGCCGGCCAAACCATTCAGTAGCTGTCCACCATGGATCAACCTGTGAGGAGAGATAGAGGGAAAAGAAAACAGCAATTAATTATGAACCACGTCTCTGAACAGAACAATACTTACAGGGGTCTACTTCATAATGATGAGCAGTGAGCAGCGGCAAAGCTATATACATTCAATGTGTCTACCCCAGTGGTGTCTTATTGGCCCCTGCATTATTAAAAATCCTGAATACAATAAAGACACAGAGAGAAAAGGCAGAAGTTAGAGCAGGCTTGGGACCGTAGGGGTACTGCATCTTTATACTCCACTGTTTAGATTATAAGAGAGTCTACTACTGGAGTAATTCTATGACTATAGCACGCACCTTTTGTATAACATGCACCCTGTTTAACCCTTTGCGGTCCTGTGTCGGACCAGGTCCGACAATACAATTTTTCCTTTCTGGTCCGATGTCGGACCCTGTCCAACATCATCAAAAAGACATCAAGCACAGGTCTCTAGTCGTTTTTTCTACAGAAAAAGCAGAGAAAACATTTCAATTTCCGAGTGAGGCTGAAAGAAAAAAACCCGGAGGTGGATCTGAGCAATACGCATGGTCCCTTCACCACGTAAACAAACAAGATAGCTGCTTCCGCATCCAGCGCTCAAAGAATATTGTGGACATTTGCCAAGCTTTTTTAGATGTTACAGTAATAAAATATTGATTTGGATAGCATTATTGAGGAGTGATAAATGGAAAATTCGAAACGGAAATTCTGCCAATATTGGTAAAACATGCTTATACTCTGAAAATTATGGTACTATTACTTATGTGACAAAAATAAACAAATCTAAACGTTCTTAACGCAGCAGGACTGAAATGATAATAGAACTGGGAATGAGCTTGAATTTCCAAATACAGTGCAGCTGTCAAAAAGTAATCTATTGGCCATCTCTATTAGACAGCATATTATCTTACTGACATATAAAAAAAATATATATTTGGGATTGATGCTTGGTGCCTTAACTTACTTAATACACAACACCAGTCACTGATTAGAAAGGGGTTAGTCAGGCTTAAAGAACAGCCTTTCAGAAAATGATTTTGCTTCAAATAGATTATGGAGAAAGTACTCAGAATTCTCTACAGACTATATACAACAGCACAACAGACTGACTTGCTTTGTTTTGACCTGTGCCGAAGGATCTCTTTCTTTGATAAAAGTTTTATACTGTAGGGCTTCTGTGTCTCCATATTGCCAGTATCTATTGTCCCTGTGTATGTCTCATATAATCACTGACACACAGTGCCTCGGTCTCTATTGTCCCTGTGTATGTCTCATACAATCACTGACACACAGTGCCTCAGTCTCTATTGTCCCTGTGTATGTCTCATACAATCATTGAGACACAGTGCCTGGGATTCATTCTACAATGTGTAAAGCCTCACTCTACTGTTCGCCAGTACATTTTGAAATGTTTTTTCAGTGTATTAAGCTGCATTCTTTTCCCTGGTCCATCCTAATCTGACCATCATTTATCATTTCGTTCCTACAGTCTCTCATAGCAAGAACAGGCTCATTGTTATACCATGCTCGTGCAACAATCCTGGTCAACATGGCTTTAATACTCGTCTCCAAAGGACAGCTTCCCTTCTTCAGAACATGCTGCTGTCCACTATCAGTGCACTGACCATAGCGGTCTGCTTATACAGTAAAATGAACTGTGGACAAAGGATCTGGTGAAAACTGGATGTTTTTCTTTTTAGAATATTCTAACCCCCATGCATGCTGTCTCCCGACGTCCTTGAAAACAACATGTTCCATTCCAATGGACCATGTCCCAGTTGTTTAAAAAATATAATTCTAGAGACATCTACAAATATAGAGATTTGAATCTGTTTGAGGATCATTCCTGTGGCTGCTCAACTGAGATCACAATCAAAGCTCCTCTGATGGAGTTTTCAACATTACTAAGCTGAAGGATGCATTTAAATGGAGAATTTATTCAACCTTCATACTGCTGTCGCCTGAAACCATAATTATTATTTAAACTAGACATTTCTGAACGGAAAGCAAGTATTCCCATGGGGCGCCTCCCTTTGCATAAACGTACTCATATTTACCAATTCAAAAACGACATACTTTACTGTAGAAACTGACTGACAGAATTACTTTGAAAACTAGCTGAAACAAATGCCCAAGCAAAATTTAATGAAATATGAGCAAGCACTTCCCAAGAAAGAGCTTTAACCATGATGTACACAGCAGTACCCTCCAATCATAAATGCTGTGAATTCACAATGACCTTTAACCCTAACCCAATCCTACATGCTGTGAATGCACAATGACCTCTAACCCTAACCCAATCCTACATGCTGTGACCTCTACAAGGCACTCTAGTAGTTCAGAGGACAAGGTCACAGATATCAGATAAGAACAGCAGTGAAAAGGGAGCACTACAGTTACAGGTACTGTTGAAATTCAGTAGGATAACAAAATGACTGCAAACATCAACATACAATTTATTGAACATGGATTACAAAGTAAAAAGCTACAAAGCTTTGCCACATGGTTGCTGAACAAGCCAAATAACAAGTGCTTTTTGACAACCTATATTCACGACAGAGATATGTCTGCGTTACTACTTTTTGCAAACGATCAATATAGTTTCCAGCTTTGTTGCAACATAAAATGATTTTCGTTTCGGAGGCATAGTTACACAGCGCCCTCTTCTTATTAAGACAAAAGAGCTGACATCACTGCGGAGGTGGCATGACCCCGTGCATACAGACGGGGATGTTGACACTCTGTGTATACTGTAACACAAATCCTTAACACTATAAGAATGAGCCTTCAGTCGATTCACTAATAAATGATCAAAGACAATCTGCACATTGTTAACTAACAATTAACAGGTCGCTGTGGGCCATGACCTACGCCGCTAAAACAAATTCATTTTTTAAAGGAATCCCAGGGTGGAACCATTCTGTCTCTATTTATTCGCTTCTCTCTGCTCCACAACAAACACTCTCCTTGTCACTGGTCTTTATCCCCAGTTAGTCCCGCCTTGTCCCACACCACGGCCAATCACCACCAGCTCCTGTGGTCCGTGCCTGCTGCCCATAGGCTGTTCGACCGATGTGAAACACAGCCCCTCCTACTCCAAGCGTTCCTGCACTTCAGAGACCTCACATACATTATAATATTATCTTTTTTTTTTTTTTTTTTTTTTTATTATTTGGGGTCCAGTGGCCAGGTTCGTTGTAGCCGAAGGTTTGTTATAATGAAGGGTGTTATAGCGAGGGTGAGCTGTATTACTAAAGAGATCTTATCCAGCGGAGGACAATAAGAAGAATGCATGCAGTCATGTGTATATATATATATATATATATATATATATATATATATATATATATATATATATATATATAAATCTTGCAGAATTTTCTCATATATAATATTTCAAGAAATAGTTATGAATATCAAACTATTATATTTATAAAAACAGAATCCCTATGTAATAAACTCACAGGTTAAAGCTGTGTGAACAAGGGGCTCCCGAGTGGCGCATCCAGTAAAAGCACTTGCGTAGAGTGCAGGATGCGACCTGTAGTCTGGATGTCGCGAGTTCGAGTCCAGGCTATTCCTTTGCCGACCGAGGACGGGAGTTCAGAGGGGGCGGCGCTCAATTGGCCGAGCATCGCCTGGGGGGAGGGAGGGTTAGGTCGGCCAGGGGGTCCTCGGCTCACTGCGCACCAGCGACCTCTGTAGTCTGGCCGGGCACCTGTGGGCTTGCCTGTAAGCTGCCCGAGAGCTGCGTTGTCCTCCGACGCTGTAGCTCTTGGGTGGCTGCATGGTGAGTCCGCAGTGTGAAAGAAAGCGGTGGGGCTGACGGCACATGCTTCGGAGTACAGTGTGTGTTCGTCTTCGCCCTCCCGAGTCAGCGCAGGGGTGGTAGCGGTGAACTGAGCATAATAAAATAATTGGCCATTCCAAATTGGGAGAAAATAATAAAAATAATTGGCAACGACTAAATTTATAAAAAAAAAAAGAAAAAAAAAAAAGCTGTGAGCCCAGGTGGGGGACATTGCTGTTGTATCCTTGAGCAAGGTACTTTACCTAGATTGCTCCAGTAAAAACCCAACAGTATAAATAGGTAATTGTATGTAAAAATATGTGATATCTGTATAATGTATAATGTGATATCTTGTAACAATTGGAAGTCATCCTGGATAAGGGAGTCTGCTAAGAAATAAATAAAAAAGAATAATAATAATAATAATAATAACAATACTGTAACAAGGCACACTGCAATCAAAAGACATCCTTACCATTTCTTTATTGACAGATCCGTAAGGGGGATGCTCCGCACCCCAGTCCCAACCACCATCAGGAACGCAGACAGCAGCATTGTAACACGGAGACCTAGGAAGGGGACAAGCATTCCTTTTCAAATCTAAGAGGCACGTTATACCCCTTAAGCAAGTCATCAACACAACAGAGTACTGAGCAGTTCAGTTCAATTACAATGGGCTACAGAGGTGACATACATAATCTAATAAATTAACAGCTTGAAATAATGATTTCTATTATTTATTTTTTTTAATTAAACACTAATCTCTAAACGCTACATAATGCAATACAGATGCTATTACAGTAGGAACCTTTATGTAATAATAACGTAATCATTGTGAATCCCTTGTAAAAGCTGGTCCTACTGCAACCTCCTAATTTCAGATCCACAACACCCCTCAGCATGCACTGCTGTGCAGGATCTCTGTGTACATCAGCTGCAACAATCAAAGGCCCACTGTAAGAAATATCATTAGCAATGATGGGCTTCAAGAGGAGCTGCGCTCTGCTTTTTATATTTCATTTCTCCAGCCTCCGATTAGAGGACACCTGCAATAATACAACAATAACAATAATGTCTGTATACGTTTGAAGACCCCAATTCACTTCACCGCTGAATCTGGACATGAATCAGGAACAAAAGGGTGTTGCCTCTGCTCTCTGGCTTCTCCAGAACGTGTCAAGCTACTGCAGTTTCAGAATAATGTCATTTTTTGACATGGAGTGTTATAGTATTTATTAGGGTTGGGTAGTCAAAGTGCTTTTTAGTTGCAAGAAAATGACAATATCGATTTTCAGTTTTATTTGATTTGGAATTTCAGGTACAGTATCCTAAATGCTCAAGTTATTTTGGTTTCACAAAAAATCTCCATGTGTACTATACTTCATAAATGAATGACAGACTGAAGCAGTGTGTCTTTTTCAAGTTACGTCAGTCGCAGGACTCAAGCCTAACAGTAAGCACAAGGAATGTACTGTGTGGGTGCTGTGAGGGCAGTACAGATCTCCTCTGTTATTTCACGGGTACTGTGTGGGTATTTTGAGGGCAGTACAGATCTCCCCTGTTATTTCATAGGTACTGTGTGGGTGCTGTGAGGGCAGTACAGATCTCCCCTGTTATTTCAAGGGTCCAGCACGTTGACATGTACACGCTTCTCTTGCCTAATTCACGGATTCCAATGTTTCACAATTGTTTACGATGTGGAGCAATAAGAAGGAAGCCCCGTACAGCAAGTTTCAGGAAGTTGGTCAGACAGAAAGAGAACTGGAGGAGCTCTGGATGGTATGTCAGTTACAGTAGAGCTGTCTTTTAAAGATGCCAAACTGTTCCACTATACATTACGCACAATAAATGACATTTTATTAATGACACTGTATGCATACATGCCTATATCTGCCTACAGCTAAGACACAGCATATCCAGGTTTGATAACCCTAAACCTACAGCTCACACAGCATGTCCAGGTTTGATAACCCTAACCCTGCAGCTCACACAGCATGTCCAGGTTTGATAACCCTAACCCTGCAGCTCACACAGCATGTCCAGGTTTGATAACCCTAACCCTGCAGCTCACACAGCATGTCCAGGTTTGATAACCCTAACCCTGCAGCTCACACAGCATGTCCAGGTTTGATAACCCTAACCCTGCAGCTCACACAGCATGTCCAGGTTTGATAACCCTAACCCTGCAGCTCACACAGCATGTCCAGGTTTGATAACCCTAACCCTGCAGCTCACACAGCATGTCCAGGTTTGATAACCCTAACCCTGCAGCTCACACAGCATGTCCAGGTTTGATAACCCTAACCCTGCAGCTCACACAGCATGTCCAGGTTTGATAACCCTAACCCTGCAGCTCACACAGCATGTCCAGGTTTGATAACCCTAACCCTGCAGCTCACACAGCATGTCCAGGTTTGATAACCCTAACCCTGCAGCTCACACAGCATGTCCAGGTTTGATAACCCTAACCCTGCAGCTCACACAGCATGTCCAGGTTTGATAACCCTAACCCTGCAGCTCACACAGCATGTCCAGGTTTGATAACCCTAACCCTGCAGCTCACACAGCATGTCCAGGTTTGATAACCCTAACCCTGCAGCTCACACAGCATGTCCAGGTTTGATAACCCTAACCCTGCAGCTCACACAGCATGTCCAGGTTTGATAACCCTAACCCTGCAGCTCACACAGCATGTCCAGGTTTGATAACCCTAACCCTGCAGCTCACACAGCATGTCCAGGTTTGATAACCCTAACCCTGCAGCTCACACAGCATGTCCAGGTTTGATAACCCTAACCCTGCAGCTCACACAGCATGTCCAGGTTTGATAACCCTAACCCTGCAGCTCACACAGCATGTCCAGGTTTGATAACCCTAACCCTGCAGCTCACACAGCATGTCCAGGTTTGATAACCCTAACCCTGCAGCTCACACAGCATGTCCAGGTTTGATAACCCTAACCCTGCAGCTCACACAGCATGTCCAGGTTTGATAACCCTAACCCTGCAGCTCACACAGCATGTCCAGGTTTGATAACCCTAACCCTGCAGCTCACACAGCATGTCCAGGTTTGATAACCCTAACCCTGCAGCTCACACAGCATGTCCAGGTTTGATAACCCTAACCCTGCAGCACACACAGCATGTCCAGGTTTGATAACCCTAACCCTGCAGCTCACACAGCATGTCCAGGTTTGATAACCCTAACCCTGCAGCTCACACAGCATGTCCAGGTTTGATAACCCTAACCCTGCAGCTCACACAGCATGTCCAGGTTTGATAACCCTAACCCTGCAGCTCACACAGCATGTCCAGGTTTGATAACCCTAACCCTGCAGCTCACACAGCATGTCCAGGTTTGATAACCCTAACCCTGCAGCTCACACAGCATGTCCAGGTTTGATAACCCTAACCCTGCAGCTCACACAGCATGTCCAGGTTTGATAACCCTAACCCTGCAGCTCACACAGCATGTCCAGGTTTGATAACCCTAACCCTGCAGCTCACACAGCATGTCCAGGTTTGATAACCCTAACCCTGCAGCTCACACAATATGTCCAGGTTTGATAACCCTAACCCTACAGCTCACACAGCATGTCCAGGTTTGACATTGCACAATGATTACGCTTTTGTATCAGAGGCACCTTTTGGTGAAACTAATCAAATTTCATAGAAAAGAAAGAAAGGTTCCTTCATTATCTCGCTGGAGACTTGATTTTGAACAAATGATTTGTTGACAGAAAAAATAAATGCATTTGTTCCATTTCACCAGAGATGAGAACCTGGCTCTAAGAAAGCTCTTTGTTGAAAATAAGATCTGAAACGTTTGCAGTGCGCAGAGTGACATGGTTCTTTGTGTGAATTCAGAAATAGATGCTACAAGGAACAACACTTTTCTACTAAGATGCTCAGTTTTAGGGTACCTGCTGGAGAAGATGAAATGTGGGGCGCGAAAACAGTTTCTACTTAATTGGGAAGTCAGGGTAAAAATGTAAATCATCTTGATATTTGCAAATCAATCAATCCATAATTGAGGTTGTAGGTTGCAGCGGATAATAAATGCATTGTTTCTAAAATTCAATTACTGTACATGTCATGTTAAGCTCATATAAGCTTGGGTGACTTTATCAGTGCAGGGAGTTACTGCAATAACTCATGTACAAAATAAGCAAGCGCTGCATTTCCAATGCACACACATACTGCAGTGGGTCATTAGAAAAGCTTGACAACACTGATGTGGAGTGAATCTGTTAATAAAGCAGAACATGGTTTGGGCATTATTACCTGAAAAACATCACTTAACTTAGCAAATTGAAAACAGATTTAACCTACAGTTTCGTTTAACGTTAAAATGCCAAGTTCCTTGTAGGACCAGAATATATTGAACCTAGACAAAGAGGAAAATAAAAGATGCGATTCATTTACTGTATACCCCTTTGACTTTGTCCTGTCTGGTGTATTTATCATTGATAATACATTTCAGGCAGGTATATTTATAAATTGTAATTCATTCAATATTTTGTAAGAGCAGTATGATACATGCAGAAGTGTCATCACAGCCACAGAACCTCAATGCAGTTCAAATGGAAGGGTTATTTCTACAGATGAGCTCATTTCTACTTGGAGCTCAAAATATGAATCGGACCAATGTATTTATTTTTAAATCTACAGCAAACAGCAGGTCCTTAAGCCGTTAAGCTGTCACACTAGTAAATTAGAAGGCCTACTGGTATTCCAGTCTTACACCAAATCAGAACCTAAGAAATGATAGTTACGATGCAACTGGCTTGGGCAAGGTGTGCGTTAAACAGGAAGGAAGAACAACAGCCTGGATCTCAAAAACCCTGACGTGTGAAACTTTACAACTGTGAACCACAAGTGAACACTGACACATCCTGTTACTTTTCATAGAAATAATTAACTACTTCATTTAAAGTGTAACTTCCATTAGATATGGCAAAGCATGCATTACTGAGCAATGATTGGATCCATTATTCCAGAAAGGAATTCAACAATTTCAACATTATCAAACCAGCCATTATCACAGAAACCAACTGCTGGCTCCAACCTGCAGCTACGTGGGCTCTTGTTAGATTTACAATATTGATGCAAATGAAAAGCAACAAAGCTCTGAGTATTGCAGGGGTGCTGTGGAAGAGCCACATGTCAAATATAGTCAAACTGATCACTGACAGAGATTCAAATTCTATCAAAGTGCTAGTGGTGCAAAACATCACATAAAAAAGAGGAAAGTGAAAAAAGCAATTTCAGGACAGTTCCTACTAATTTTGAATCATTAGAAAATAAAGATTTACTTGCAGAAATAGTGTTGCATGCAATGTTTGCACTGGGGCCTGTCTTGTCAAAAGACAAAAGGCTGTGCTCAAACCAGGTCTGAGAGACAGCTAACTGTTAGAGCAGGACTACTGTAGCTGGAGTCTGAGCCAGCCATATGGGAGGGAGATCACATGGCAGTTTCGGAAGTGAATCTTGAGATCCTGCAATACCAGGGAAACCACACGGTGCACAATCATCAACAGAGCCTGGTGCAGCAGTGATGTACTAATCCTGCAGGTGAAGAGCTGCTCTACATTCAGTACAGGGTGTTACCTGGACAACGTGCCCCACGGAGCCATGCTGTTCACACTGATCAATTCACTTTCACCAGCCAGCATCCTTTACAACACAAAGAATAGCATGGTGGAGAAACACACAGCAAACAGATTGACAGATGCTAGGCACAGAAAATTATTCAAAACAAAATCGTATGTCAGTCCTGAGTATTTATTCCAGACAGTCAACAAAATAGGCAAGAAACCCGCTCCAGATTCACGAAACGCATCAAAGTGTGGAAGAACTTCATTGCATTATGGGCTTAAGGGAGGAAAAAAGAAAAAAAAAACACATTCTATAGGGAAACAAAGTGCTGTGAATCTTTTGTGAGTGAGTGGAGTAGAAAATGAAAGGAAACAAAATGAAGCTCCAGGCTCTGGGGAAGTGGAATTCCAATTAGTAAAAGCAGGCCTGCATTGCAAACACGAACAATGTGAACAAGGGACCAACTGGTTTGTGGACAGAGTCTGGTATCTTCACAAATGCACGACAGAACTTCCTGTTCAGTGAACGGCTAATCGTGTTGCAAAGCATCCCACCCACTTCTGTGTAATTTCAATACCACTACTTTATTGGATGCGCTGTTGTCATTTACAAATGCCTAAAGTTGCCATTTAGAATAACATTTGCTGAAACGTCTAGGCATATATACATGGTCCTAGTGCCCCCATGTATTGTCTCTGCACAATAGTAATTACTGATTTGTTTACCATCCAGTTGGTTTACGTTGTCCTTTCACATTGTATTCGTTTTCTTTAACCAATCCCTCACACTGTATAAACTATGCCTCCAGTACAGTATCTAGCGAGTGAAGTCTAGTAGATAGTAAGACAGAGTCATGTGTAAATGGTTTTCTGTATGGGACAGTCAGTGTTTTCATTTGGATTGTAAGTGGCAGTGGAGTTCCGGTGTCTCGCTCCATTCATTACTAAAGCAAAGTCGTTTTGAATTGCTAGGCACATTGCTTTCAATGACTCGCAATGACTTCACTATTTTTAGGTACTGTATTTACAGCCTGGATTTTCCCACTTCCCTTTATTAAGTTGTGTTGAAAATGACCTTTCATTATAAAATATTAAAATACTTATGTTTTTACTCTACTTAATTGAATACAGTAGCAGCACCGTGGAAACCAGGCTCCACTATTCATTCTTTCAGCAGTCACCACTCTTCTTCCTTTGAGGGCTACTATATATATATATATTTTGTAACAACTGTAAGTCACCCTAGATAAGGGTGTCTGCCAAGAAATACATTCTATATAGGGTTAGGCTATATGTTTTACTCCTAAAAATATAATGAGCCAGGATTACTGTTTTTTATTTTAATTACTGGTATATTCCCACGCACCAGGGCAGCAGTCACTGATGACAAACCCACAGGACTTGCACATGTATTCACCACTGCTTTGAATAAGAAGTCATTATTGCAGATTCATTCATTCACTGAGGTCACTTTTGGGTAATCCAAACCTTTATCAGCAAGTTGCTACAATTCTGCTTACGTTACAGTGAAGTAAGAGAGAACTCCTTCAGTGTTAACTGAAATATTCTCAGAGGGACAGTTTGTCTTGTGTGTGTGTGTGTATATATATTGTAGGAGATGACATTCTGCATAAAGTATTAATTATGTATTTGATTAGAAGTTTCTTTACTTCTATGTTATTTTCTTATTTTGATATAGCTTAAAGCATGTGTAAGACATACGAGAGAATATGTAAGACAGTCTCTCGTATCTTGGTGTCTGGGAAGATAGCCAGTTATCAGGTGCCTAATCAAGATGTGTGGACACAGTGTGAAAACAGAACACCATAAACAAAGAACAGATTAGATTAAGACAGTCTGTAAAATGCTTAAATGTGACGCACTATAGAATGTGATAGATTTGGGCGAGTTTCCCCCCTGTACCAGATGTGTTGAAGGTGTGTGATCATAGGGTGGAGCCATACTGATTGGAAGATATGGGGGTGGAAATGCTAATATTCATAATATTTAATGTAATGTTTTTGTTTGAATCGTCAGTCACTTCCTTGAATTGACTCCACATGACGTCTGTGTTGTGATACAAGCGTATACATTGGTTCATGCTGTGACTTGCAAGTCTTTGCGTGCTTGTATCCAACTGCTATGGAATAGGAGTCTTATTTCCATGCCTATAAGCCTGTTGGTTCAGACAAAATGGGTAGATGAAAGTGTAATCTGAATGTGCCGTGCTTGGTGTTCATCTACAGATTCTGTGGTCTGAGCAGAGTATCTATAATCTTGCATGAGGGATCCACAGTAAAATGAGAGTCAGGTTGCATCACCACAACTCTCTTACTTACTTTTTTGCAGAACCATTCAAGCCCATGTCATTCTTAAATTGTGCAACTTTTGCCCTGCCACTACAGTGAAAAGGACGTGTTTGCGCAGGTATGCACTTGGATGAGTTCAGTGAAATGTGTCTGGGTTTGTGGATATGGCATGAGAGCCAGCTTACCAGTAAGTGCCATGCGTTTAAGTGCAGCAGTGAAACTGGGTTCCTCTTCCATTCTTCTCTTTTAAGCTTCCTCATGCAAGAGGCAAGAGGTTAAAGGAGGGGTCCCTTTGTGACGCTGCTGATCAACTCATTTATACTGGGAAAGCAAAGCTTGTCTCTTTTGCATAAATACAAATAATAATATAGTGAGGCTTTATGCAGACTGTCAGGCATTCATTTCTTAAATTACCCTTACTAGGAACAAATCCATTACCACATCCATGGTTTCCACTTTGCTGAGAAGAAGCTCCATTGATTTAGCACGCAAGGAACACACCGTCATATCACTGATGAAGGAAGTGCAAAAAAACACTGACTAAATTAAATGTAAACTAATAGTTAAAGAGGAAAACGCAACACATTAAGAGGGAAGCTACCATCAGTATTTTTATGAATGGAATTGGCTATATGAATTAAGGTGTTTCTTTTTGTTGTTGTTTAGGTGCAAACTTTAGATATCTACTTTTTATTTCTCATGGGAAACATTACCAGTGCGATTACAAACCACACAGTTAAATGGGATTATACATCATCAAGACAAAAATGAAGACAAAAGCAACGCATGCAGCCTCTCTTACCCTTTTTATCCATCAGCCACATGAACAGGAACCAAGGAATAAACCCAACTGGACCGCACAGCACAAGCATGGCAATGTCTGTGCTGGTGAAGCCGTAGGCTTGCTTGGCAGAGTTCTGGATCGGACCCCAGGTGTTCCACACCATTCCCTGCATGAACCCCAGCAGCGAAAACAGGCCCAACACCAGCCATCTTCTGCTGTACACCCGACTGGCTGGCTGAACAAAACTCGAATCAGACTGCTGTGTTGTGTTCAAAAGTGGCTCCCTTTCGTCGTCTGTGCTACTCGAAACAGCACCCATATTTTTTTGGTTGAACGTTGGAAGCGTTTTTCTCTCCTGGCCCGGGTTTAAAGCTCTAGGCTTATTGTTGTGTTTAACAACCGGTTTTTTTTTTTTTTTGTTTTTTTTGCCAGTCCTTCACTCAAACACAACCAAAACAAGCTGCTGTGGACTCTCGAAGCTCTACAGCGCCTGCGCAACACAAAGACGAAGAACAGCACTCGGGTTATGAAACTGCAGCTTTGTAAGCGCCATGTTGGCTCAATTTTCCTTTAGTTTGAACGCGATGCCGGTTTTATGGTGGAGCCCGAATGGCGGCAGTTTCGCAGCACATCCGAGATACTCACGTGAGTTTGTTTACAGGGAGCAGCTGTGAGTCAAGCAGCTACAACGATTGAGGAGACCTAGATAGTCTGTTCACCCACTTGTCGTTAACAGTCGTCCGTTTAGGGGCCATATTTAGTAAACGTTTCAGACTTGTATTTATTGACACTTTAAAGCCTGTTTGGATTTCAAATGAAAAAATATAAACATTCTACTAATGTGTAAGTGACGTGTATCTGTTCGCCAGCTGGACTTGTTATACCCCAATCTTATTTTTATAATAAAGACAAAAACAAGCCCTATCGGTGGCGTCTTCATCAGAAAGTAAAGACGAATTTGAAGTCATTTGTAAGTTATTGACGGAGATGAAAAAAAAAAAGTGGTTGGGTACGTATGTTTTCGGATTCATTTCGGTAATTTCTTCTTAATGCCTCCACAATAAAAAATAAACCTGTTCCCCGTGGCTTTGTTTTGCAGTGTACTACAAGGCGACTTGTTTCAGTAACGACAACCTCTTGCTACACATCTGCTTGTTCAAACACCGTACCAGTAAGTACAAAGTAGGAACTTACATACAACGGTCCCGCGTGCATTGTGATTGGATAGTCCAATGCCTTCACTGCGATTTTACTGGAAAAACCCAACTGCTGCTGTATGGAGTTTGTGAAATCCAAATTAGAACTATCGATTTCTGGATGTATTCGTCTTCCAAAATGTCATTGTTGGGAACTACTTCTATAGAGTGCATTGCGTAATGCAAACGGTTTGATTAAACCTGGGGCTAGGTGTTACTAATCAGGCTAATGCACTTTCCCCGTTGGAAGAGGTGGTTGAAATCCAGCTCAGGTCCCAAGTGGAATTAGTTTGGATGGGGTTTGAGCTTCCCACAAAACCACCACCAAGCCCTTTATTTGTGTGAATTTATAACATGTGGATACAGATAATACTCTTGTTACATGGAAGTTGCAGTGCAGATTTGTGACCATATCCATACCATTGACACATCTTCCAGATACAATGATGTAGTGCTTTCTCTACAGTGTTAGGGATCATTAACTTGGAGTCGTGGTTACACTATGTAACACAATTTTTGTTCCTGGGTAGTAAGTGTTATTTCCTAATTGCTTATGCCTCAAAAGTATAGAAAATGGCTATTATTCCCCACAAACTTTGCTTTTGTGACCAGGACAGTGATATTTTGAAATTTACCTATTTCCAATGAGAAAACGGGCGAATTTGTGTCTTTTCGTTCACATAAAGTCAGAAAAAAACAACATATGAATCCAAATTAACATGTATTTATACTAAAGTAATACAAAAATGACTACAAAAGATTTAGAAGTGAGTAGTTTTTCGAGATTTACGATTATACTTTAAATCACTTTCACGAATCAGCCCCCAAATGTAGTCTCCCATCATGTTCTCGTTATACTGTCCTTGGTAGCGGTGTTCAAAGTCCAGTATATCCTGGTGGAAGCGCTCGCCTTGCTCCTCCGAGTACGCTCCCATGTTCTCCTTGAATCTATCAAGATGAGCATCAAAGCTATGGACTTTGAGGGACATCCTACAGCCCATTGTGCCGTAGTTCTTCACCAGAGTCTCAACCAGCTCCACATAGTTTTCAGCCTTGTGATTGCCCAGGAAGCCCCGAACCACTGCGACAAAGCTTTTCCAAGCCGCTTTCTCCTTACTAGTGAGCTTCTTGGGGAATTCATTGCACTCCAGGATCTTCTTTATCTGTGGTCCGACGAAGACACCGGCTTTGACCTTTGCCTCAGACAGCTTAGGGAAGAAGTCTTGAAGGTACTTGAAGGCTGCCGACTCCTTATCTAGAGCTCTGACAAATTGTTTCATAAGGCCCAATTTGAAGTGCAGTGGTGGCATCAGCACCTTCCGGGGGTTCACCAGTGGCTCCCACTTGACGTTGTTCCTCCCCACTGAGAACTCAGTCCGCTGTGGCCAGTCCCGCCTGTGGTAGTGCGCCTTGGTGTCCCTGCTGTCCCAAAGGCAAAGATAGCAGAGAAACTTGGTAAAACCGCCTTGGAGACCCATCAGGAATGCCACCATTGCAGCCTCTTGATGCCATCTCAGAAAAATGCAGATATGTATCCACTTAGACAGCTGGAACTAAACTGAACTGGTGGGCTTAAGGCCCCTGTATTTATACTGCTATTTATATTACTGGAAAGTTCTAGAAGTTACTCCAAGTTTACTCAGCACTGAATCTATCTGGAATGTTCTGGAAAATAGGTAAATTTCAAAATATCACTGTCCTGGTCACAAAAGCAAAGTTTGTGGGGAATAATAGTCATTTTCTATACTTTTGAGGCATAAGCAATTAGGAAATAACACTTACTACCCAGGAACCAAAAAAAAAAAAAAATTTGTTACACGGTGTTATCACAATATTTAGAGTGTCACTGATTCAGTGCGAATCTCAATACACTGTGCAGCTCAGTCTCATTCTATCAAACTGTATATACAGTGCATTCCTGTTTCGCATGACAGAGCTCAGTCTAGAGGATGAAGAGACATGCAGTCCTTGTGTGGGGTTTTCCCTGCAGGAGTTTGGTGGTGTGGATTAAACATGGACACCTTGAAATGAGCACAAAATAAAACCTTTACATCTGACAGTTTTCAAAGAAATACAATTAGATAATGTACAATACAGAAGAATAAAGGAAAATAAATGTATATATAGACGCAACATCACGATGCCGGAAGGTTTAAATAGAAAGGACTAGTAGATTGTTACACCAGTACCTCCACTGTTTTTTTCCAACACACTCCCTTGACAATGGTAAGTTAAACATACTGAAACGTTGGGAAGTTGGCTCTTTTGAGCAAAAACACTCTCTCTCTCTCTCTCCAATTCCAGTTCAGATTTCCTGTTCCTGTCTGTTATGATTAGCACATTGGGAGCTCCAACTCAAGCGTTGTCAAAGTGACAGTCCGAGACGCTGGGATCAGACTTTGTTTTAAATGTGTGCAGTTTGATGTGCAGTAATTGGAAGTGATGAACTTTTCACCCTGACAGTGAGTATATTTACGAGTCTGAACTGTCCAAGGATAATTCTTGTATCTCACGGCGATGTTAATTTAGCTGCTTTCCTGAAAACTGATCTGAAGATTATTCTTTAAAATGAGGCAAAAAAAACCCACATCATCAAGCTGGACTGAATGCATACAGATGTTGCTGTATTGCCAATGACCGAAAGACCCAGGGGACTTCTTTGACCTGAAAAAAGAAACAAGGACCAGGGGTCACAAACGGAGATTAGATAAAGGGGCATTCAGAACAGAAAATAGGAGGATTGTGAGGGTCTGGAACCAACTCCAGGGTAATGTTGTTGACGCTGACACCCTGGGATCCTTCAAGAAGCTGCTTGACGAGATTCTGGGATCAATAAGCTACTAACAACCAAACGAGCAAGATGGGCCGAATGGCCTCCTCTCGTTTGTAAACTTTCTTATGTTCTTATGTAAATGAAGTCATTTTCAGTGCTGAATGCTTCCTGTGCTCCAGTTCACCTTGTAGCCGTGCTGAATGCTTCCTGTGCTCCACTTCACCTTGTAGCCGTGCTGAATGCTTCCTGTGCTCCACTTCACCTTGTAGCCGTGCTGAATGCTTCCTGTGCTCCAGTTCACCTTGTAGCCGTGCTGAATGCTTCCTGTGCTCCAGTTCACCTTGTAGCCGTGCTGAATGCTTCCTGTGCTCCACTTCACCTTGTAGCCGTGCTGAATGCTTCCTGTGCTCCAGTTTACCTTGTAGCCGTGCTGAATGCTTCCTGTGCTCCACTTCACCTTGTAGCCGTGCTGAATGCTTCCTGTGCTCCACTTCACCTTGTAGCCGTGCTGAATGCTTCCTGTGCTCCAGTTCACCTTGTAGCCGTGCTGAATGCTTCCTGTGCTCCACTTCACCTTGTAGCCGTGCTGAATGCTTCCTGTGCTCCAGTTCACCTTGTAGCCATGCTGAATGCTTCCTGTGCTCCAGTTCACCTTGTAGCCGTGCTGAATGCTTCCTGTGCTCCAGTTCACCTTGTAGCCGTGCTGAATGCTTCCTGTGCTCCAGTTCACCTTGTAGCCGTGCTGAATGCTTCCTGTGCTCCAGTTCACCTTGTAGCCGTGCTGAATGCTTCCTGTGCTGTTTGCTGATGAGATGGCAGCTCATTGTAATAACGTGTGAAAAGGGCCCTTTGTCAGAAAGCTGTGCCGAGTCTCTCATTGCATTGTCTTTTGCTCCAGTTCCCTTCATTGTTTAACAGCCACCGTGTTTGAAAATGGAAAATGTTTGTGAACCAAGAATTCCAATATCTCAGGGGTCCTGAAGTAGAAATCCCCACAAATGCAGCCCCTGCGTGAGACCCTGTTCTCAATCTCTATAAAGCAGGGTTATCAGGCATGGTTACAGTGCTGTTTAAGATAGATGGGATTGCCCTGGGTTGCTAGAGTTCATCACATTTCATGCACGGCTAATGTACATTCAATTGCAGGTTTTAAAACTCAAGTAGACGCACACTCGCTGAAAGGCACTTGAAAGTCAAACAATTTTCTACCACATTTTCTCTCTTTCATTTGACAGATACAAGGAGTACAAAACGTTTTGTGTTTTTATTTCAGTTAAATTGCCTCATTCGGAGCTGCAGTTTAAAAAGAAACATATATATTAAAACAGTTAGCTTTTTTACTGAAAAAACAGCTGGTTATTTTGTACTTATTTTATTTTATTTCTGCTCATACCTGTGGGTATCCATATAGTAATCCAAGGGCAGGGATGGAAATAAGAATCCTATTGCAGAGCAGTGTCACCCATTCCAGGTTTTACTACCAGCTTGATTAGCCCCAGTGTATAGGTTACAAGCTCAGGTGTATTCATTAAACTCACAGTAAAACCAGGAATGGATCAAACTGCTGTGTAATGGGAGTTTATTTCGATCCCTGATATATAAAGTGGGACTGCAAGATTCTAATTTGGTCTAATTTACCATTTATTAAAACATAAACACACACTTGAGTGGATATTTGTTAATTACAGATTTGTTTTTTTAAGACATCAGTGAAAGACATTTCTTAATATTATATTTACTCAATAGGACTCGCTGAACCACCAGAGTTCATTACGTACGACACCCCCTGAAAGCTCTCTCCTGATTCCAGTTCTTCCACAGACATGAATACCAAACCCTACGGTCCTGAAGAGGCCCGGGGCATTGTGGGCTCGTTGAAGCAGCCTGCAGTCTTCTGTAACATGGCTTGCGATTGGCCAGCACTGAAGTGGAGCGTGGAGTATCTGTCCAGTGTCCTAGAAGATAAGCCACTCAGGTTCCGGATTGGAAAGAGACAGACAGCAAAAGGTTAGATCAGGGCAGCTGGGGAAAAAGCATGTCCACCATATAATACAACACAATACAATACAACATGTGTTTGAACACAAGCCAAGCAGAGTGTGGAGGTCTGTATTCAATGATGATGGGGCATGATTTTTTGAGTCTTTGTTAAAATCACAAACTGCAATACAAATACAGCTGGAGAGGTCTGCAAATTAGAGCAGGTCTACCAATAGCAGGCTGGCGGTTTTAAAATCCAGCAAAATCCATCTTTTACAAGCAAAATGGTTATCATGCCACATTTATCTCACACCCAGAGCCAGACCTCCACATGCATCAGTATATCTGTCTGTGTGGCTCTGTGTCAGTGTAACAGACCTCCACATGCATCAGTATATCTGCCTGTGTGGCTCTGTCAGTGTAACAGACCTCCACATGCATCAGTATATCTGTCTGTGTGTCTCTGGGTCAGTGTAATTAGCTGTGCAGTGTTTCACAGATCATTGTGCCTAGAGCTGCAGGGCACGCCTGACAGGTCGACACTGCATTTCAGAACAGGGTTGGATGTGATCATGAAATCGGTGTGTACACTGCATAACGATGCAACAACCTCGGTGCACATGCTTCAGTTAACCAGCCCCAATTAGAATGTGTTTAGAATCTGATTGCTTTGGATCCCTGGCTGTTACCTGTTTTTAATTAGGTTGGAACTTTAATCCATACAGTAGTTTTGTGCTAATTCCCGTACTCACAGTGCTGGGCCTATGCTGACTACAAGTACATTGCCATGCTGTTTGAAGAGGAGTCAGCAATGTTTCAGGTACAGTGTGTGACACTATGGTGTGCTGTGTATGTACAGTACATCTCCCAGCCAGGGTTTGGTGCATAGTTGCCATTTGAAAGTGTCTGGTTTGGGGACTATTTTCCACAGCAGCAGTCCTGAGTGTACAAGCGACTTTGATCACTCTGGGTTCATTGCAGCCTCCTGTAGGGCACACATCTGTAATTCATGCCAGTCACCCTTCTTTGTAAATAGAAACAACAAAGAACTGGCAAATGGGTAGGTTTTATGAAAATAAAACAACAATGGCGCTCTTTAAGAGTATTTTAAATCCTTACATTGCACTGTTTATCATTTACAGTTGCCTGAATATAGTAATGATTTCATTATCCACAGCGTTGCGCAGCATCTCTGTTTGAAAAAAAAATATATATATATGATTGACAGTTATAAAGTCCAACTGATTTAACCAAGTGTGTTATCATTTTAAAGAGAAAGTTGGTACAAATATACAGAGTTTTATTTACTTTTTATTTACTTTAAATAATAGGCATACAACCTACATTAAATTTGGTAAGAATCAACCCACTCCAAGGATCAACCCACTCCAAGGATTAACCCACTCCAAGGATCAACCCACTCCAAGGATCAACCCCCGCCAAGGATTAACCCCCTCCAAGGATCAACCCCCTCCAAGGATCAACCCCCTCCAAGGATCAACCCCCTCCAAGCAGATATTATGGTACCTTGTCCAGACCACCCGCAAAATAAAACGCATATGTAAGGCTGAATTAAAGGTCAATACTGGCTGGTTCCTAGCCTTTGTGTGCAGCACAAGACTAGAGTCTGCACGTCTGCGCAGTTATCAGCACAAGACTAGAGTCCTCCATGTCTGCGCAGTTATCATCACAACACTAGAGTCCTCCATGTCTGCACAGTTATCAGCACAACACTAGAGTCCTCCATGTCTGCGCAGTTATCATCACAACACTAGAGTCCTCCATGTCTGTACAGTTATCAGCACAACACTAGAGTCCTCCATGTCTGCGCAGTTATCATCACAACACTAGAGTCCTCCATGTCTGCGCAGGTATCATCACAACACTAGAGTCCTCCATGTCTGCACAGTTATCAGCACAACACTAGAGTCCTCCATGTCTGCGCAGTTATCATCACAACACTAGAGTCCTCCATGTCTGCGCAGTTATCATCACAACACTAGAGTCCTCCATGTCTGCACAGTTATCAGCACAACACTAGAGTCCTCCATGTCTGCGCAGTTATCATCACAACACTAGAGTCCTCCATGTCTGCACAGTTATCAGCACAACACTAGAGTCCTCCATGTCTGCGCAGTTATCATCACAACACTAGAGTCCTCCATGTCTGTACAGTTATCAGCACAACACTAGAGTCCTCCATGTCTGCGCAGTTATCAACACAACACTAGAGTCCTCCATGTCTGCGCAGTTATCATCACAACACTAGAGTCCTCCATGTCTGCACAGTTATCATCACAACACTAGAGTCCTCCATGTCTGCGCAGTTATCATCACAACACTAGAGTCCTCCATGTCTGCGCAGTTATCATCACAACACTAGAGTCCTCCATGTCTGCACAGTTATCATCACAACACTAGAGTCCTCCATGTCTGCGCAGTTATCATCACAACACTAGAGTCCTCCATGTCTGTACAGTTATCAGCACAACACTAGAGTCCTCCATGTCTGCGCAGTTATCATCACAACACTAGAGTCCTCCATGTCTGCGCAGTTATCATCACAACACTAGAGTCCTCCATGTCTGCACAGTTATCATCACAACACTAGAGTCCTCCATGTCTGCGCAGTTATCATCACAACACTAGAGTCCTCCATGTCTGCGCAGTTATCAGCACAACACTAGAGTCCTCCATGTCTGTACAGTTATCAGCACAAGGCGGTCTTGCTTGTAGAGTTCAGATTGTGTATAGTGCACTCCATTCATTGATGGGTTCTCAATTCAAGTTGCAAATTATATAACTTTAAATTAACCAATGCTGCTGTTGTTGTTGTTGTTGTGTTCTTTTTCGTTTATAATGATTTGTAATTTATCTGAAATCTGAAGCCTGGGATATTAAAAGTCCTATAACCAAGGCAACACTTTTTTTATACATTTATAGAACTAGTACAGTAATTAAAATGGTGATCAGCTAAAAACATATATATTGAATGATCCAGTCTATAACCTACAATGTATTCCAGAACAACCCACCTACAGCACATCCAACAAGGCAAGCTGTGCTCTTCCCATACATTCTTAACTTCTGTAACCTCCATATTATTATTTTTTTTATTTCTTAGCAGACGCCCTTATCCAAATGTGCAGCTCACAAAAGTGATAAATGGCTAAGCCATTGTGTGCACAATCACAACATACTGACATTCCTTTGCAGTGACATTTCATTTTCCAGAGGCCCCATTTCCAATCTGTTTCATAGCTGATTTATTTTACTGCATTGGCTTAGCAAACACATTGTCTGTTTTTCTATTAATGCTTTTTACCCCCGGGTACAATCTACATACAGCATGCAAGTCATGTTACAAAACTAATAAGAAGTCCTGACAATACCCTCCCGAGGTGCCGTTCACAACTTTTGGAACATCCACAAATGGTGTGTTTTTGTTTTTTTGTCCCTCAGTGATTCACGTAAATGCCAGAATTGTGCCATTGAAATGACTAGCGCCGAAGCGTATGTATTTCTTTGTCTTGCTGATGTACTTCCACGACAGGAGGTTCTGGGGAAGACAAAATAACAAAACCAAAGCTTGAACTCATTTGGCATTCCGGGATTGACAAAGAATTTGATGAGGTTGATTTACACACAGCAGTCATCTCCGTCTCCTTTTAATTCTGAGGTTCTATTTAATAAGGCAAAGATTATATTAAAAAGCTTAAACCAGCAACAAACATGAGCCAACAGGTTTGTCAAGATTGAAAAATAAACTCCATGCACAAGCAATTTAGTATGGTGAGACATGAGTAAACATTCAATATAGCTTCATGCAGTTTTCTTATTCAAAGCCATTCTGTGAAATTGTATACATTAGTTCCATTAAGTCTGTGCTTTGCTCTGCATGTTTGTTTTTTTCATCCTTCGTATCACTAATCGAATTTACTTCAGCTCAAAGTGATTTGTTTTTTGTTTGTCTTTTTTTCAGTTTAACTCTGCATTTGCCTGTTTTTTGGGGGGAATGTTTTACGTAAAGGGGGGGATATACTTTACACGTGTATTATCTTTAATACTGGTTTCTTTTTCCTTTTAATACTAGCATGAACATCTGTGAGCTTCACAGAAGTGAATTATTACCCTTTTTAGGACCAACCAGAGGGCTATCCTGTGTACCAAGTGAAAGCTTTTCCGACCGTGCCAAATAAATGATATCGCTGGTTTTGCATTTAATCCCAAATACCAACCCCATGCATTGACTTGTCGGTCTACTGCAGTCAGAGCTGTTAGACATTTGCATGTTCAGTATACCGATGCTATCTCATTATATCCCACAAGCTAACAGCGGCAACAAATCACAGCACCTTGAAATCAGCCTTGAAATCAGCCTTGAAATCAGCCTTGAAATCAGCCTTGAAATCAGCCTTGTCCAACATCAGAAGGTAAACTGGACTGGGTCCAGGCCTGTGAGGCCTGCCTGTGCTCCAGGGGCTGGTGCTGGTGGCTCAGTACAGTGTCCTGCTAACAAGGTGTGCTTACCTAACTGAGATTATCAAACAAGATACCGTTGACTGGCCAAATGAACATTCTTCATCTCCGGAGATTTCTCTTGCATTGGCATTCTGAGTGTAAAATAATGTTATCTCCAAAAGTGGAGATTAAAAAAAAAAAGAATAATTTTATATATATATATATATATATATATATATATATATATATATACACACTGCATGATCTACAGTACATTATGGGATAACGTGTTGCCATCAGTTACCTTTGTGATGTCATAATAAACATTCCACCTCCTGGAAGCAGAGCTGACATAGAAATTATTACCAGGCAGGTTTATATAGATTCCACGGTTTCTAACAATAGCTCCCTTCCAGCACACCCCCTTCCCCCTACATACTGTATGTTTAGCCCTTCCATCAGACTTGTTTTCTTTGGAAGCTTATGGTGAGCATAAGGAAATATTATCCTGAGGTCCAAGCCGTGGAATTTGCTTTTTTTTCTACACATTCACACACAGATTGCTTTATTCCCGTGTTCCTCTTTCTTTATAACGTCAATATTTGCAGAGCCATTGAGGAGCATAACCCTAAAAGCCTGTTTGACGTCTGGGGAAGATTTATAATTGAACAAACATACTTGAAATGGCAGGACTGGAAAGACAAAGTGTGCTTCCTTGCTGTGTCACAAAGTGATTTCCTTCTTTGTTTTATATCCCATGATCAGGTCCTTTTTGTTCCCAGACACTGGTGGCACTATGTGGAGTCCATTGATCCAATCACTGTCAGCATCAACTCCTGGCTTGAAATGGTAATTCAGAAGAGTCTCTCATGTTCACTGTACTTACAATATTGCATCTGTGGTGCTGTATGTTGATTTTTTATGAAAGCGCGGATAGTTATCATTTATTTTATGTGGCATAATGACTGATGTGTATACTATGTGATTTACACAGAACCAGTTATAAGGCTGTATGACATAATGCCGTTCCAGTAGTGACTGCACTCTGCTCATAATGCAGAACACAAACAGCCAGGCCTCCTAACTATTCACCCTGACTGGACTGAAGCTTTACAAAGGACTGCATTGAGTATCATTGTTTACAGATTCTTATTGTCAATTCCAGGTATCTGTCACTGAGAAATAACTATAGAAAAACAAAAAAACTATAGGATTAATGAATAGGCTCTCATGAACTATAGGATTAATGAAAAGGCTCTCGTGAACTATATGATTAATGAACAGGCTCTCATGAACTATAAGATTAATGAACAGGCTCTCGTGAACTATAGGATTAATGAATAGGCTCTCATAAATTGTAATTGAGTTCTTCAAGATAACAAAAGAGCAAGTCATACCCTTTGTTATACTGGAGGGCTCAAGCCAGGTGAATCAAGTGAACTATTGCAATCACAAAAAACAATTCTCCTTTTGTATGTCTGTGCTTCTTGGTGTGCTGTGGTTCTAAGGGCCCCTGTTTCCTCTGTCCTCAGGATGTCGATGATGAAGCACGTGTGGGAGAGGCCCTCACTAAAACACTGGTCTGTGCCCTTAAGTCTGCTCCGAGCCCTGACAATTCAGATAACTGGTTAAATCCCACGAGGTATATTTGCATTGTGTAGGCAGAGGCTTCGCTCAGAGGTCAGCCCTCTGGCTGACCTGGCAAAAAGACCCCCAGTGCCAGGGCACAGCAGAAATCTCACAGCTAACCACTGCGGCTAAAGAAGCCCTGGAAGTTATACTAAATGAATACTGACCAGGTAAAACGTTAAGATAATGGCTTCTCAAATGCAAGCGATATGCTCAAAACCTTAAAAGCAAGGCTGGCGTGATGTGCCATCGACAACCTGGACAGACAGTGAGGTCCAAAGACACTCACAAGCAGAGACTCCCTGTGTCCATTTGGAGGGGGAAGAATGCTCTAATGCAGCTCAGCTTCCAGCCCTATCAATCAGCAGAGAGTCTCTGTGTCCATTCGGAGGGGGAAGAGAGCTCTAATGCAGCTCTGCTTCCAGCCCTATCAATCAGCAGAGAGTCTCTGTGTCCATTCGGAGGGGGAAGAGAGCTCTAATGCAGCTCGGCTTCCAGCCCTATCAATCAGCAGAGAGTCTCTGTGTCCATTCGGAGGGGGAAGAGAGCTCTAATGCAGCTCTGCTTCCAGCCCTATCAATCAGCAGAGAGTCTCTGTGTCCATTCGGAGGGGGAAGAGAGCTCTAATGCAGCTCTGCTTCCAGCCCTATCAATCAGCAGAGAGTCTCTGTGTCCATTCGAGTGCTCTAATGCAGCTCAGCTTCCAGCCCTATCAATCAGCAGAGAGTCTCTGTGTCCATTCGGAGGGGGAAGAGAGCTCTAATGCAGCTCTGCTTCCAGCCCTATCAATCAGCAGAGAGTCTCTGTGTCCATTCGAGTGCTCTGATGCAGCTCAGCTTCCAGCCCTATCAATCAGCAGAGAGTCTCTGTGTCCATTCGGAGGGGGAAGAGAGCTCTAATGCAGCTTGGTTTCCAGCCGTATCAATCAGCAGAGAGTCTCTGTGTCCATTCGAGTGCTCTAATACTGCTCGGCTTCCAGCCCTATCAATCACGCAGCTTTCATATAGAGTACATGTTATTCCAAATTATATGACAAACTATAATTCCCCAGACAATAAAAACATTTCAATGGGATTTCCACAGTTCTGTTCTCGCAGGGTAACAGCATGTGGATTCACATCGTAAGTGCCCTCTACAGTCTGGATAAAAAGATGTCACAAAGAGCCCGTAGCGATAGCAGCCTGCCGTCGAGCTGAACGAAGGTTACATTAAAACCAAGGACCTTAAAAAGGAAAGAGCAAACCACTTAGCATTTAACAGCTATGACTAGGCATCTCCTAAAATAGGGAGACATTGTACACCTGCTACCAAACTTCAAAGAGGTACCAGGATGCTGAGAATGGAAAGCAGGTTGCCCTGGTGGTTTTGACAGCTGAGACAGAGCCAAGTCAGTTCAGAAGCTGGGAATCAGCTCTAACCCTGATTCACTGGGTGACCTCCCTGTGAGTCAGTCATCCAGCTGGAGAATTGGGTAGCAGTAGTATCTCCCCACTGGAACCGAGGGAATGAGTCTCTGTAATGACTTCCAGAAGATCAAAAAAATAAAAATGCATTGAGCTGACTCTTAATTACTCTCATATTTTCCTTATTACCCAGGTTGAAGCGACATCACATGAATTGAATCTGCGGTACCTGAGCCTTGCTGTGCAGTCATGCCTGGGCAAGCGGAATGACCTCTGTAACGAGACCTTGTCTGTGAATCCTGGGGCAGTGGTGAGCTCCCATACGAAGAGGAAGCGGGATACTGATGGAACTACGGCAAATAAAATAAGAAGAAAAGGTCATTGTGAACCTCCGCAGATAACCTTCGGACTGCACCTGATTCCCGTGCCTCCGAAATTAGACGAGCAATCAGCAAGTCCTGGGGACAAAGGAGGAGAGCGGTGCAGCTGTAAGCACTCTGATTGCAGTGCACCCAGTAATAAACTTGAGAGGCACTGCTGTGAAAAATGCAGTCCCAGCAGTGCACCTGAAAGAGACAGCACTAATGAGGCTGTGCTGGAGGAAGATAAGAAGGAAGCAGACACTTTAACAATCACTACCAACGACCTGCTAGATTGCCTGCTCCATCCACAGGTTGTCTCTTTAGTTGCTAAGCTTCTGTCCGATAAACGGCACGTTTTGATTTTTGTTTGTGTTTCAATAATGTTTGTAATAAGCTCATCATTGTTATTAAGTGTCCCTCTGTTCCTGCCCTCTGTCTTTATGTAAGAAAGTTCATGTGAATCATCTTCTTAAACTTATACAGTCATTTTCTTTCAACACTAGTGAATCCCTTACAAAACTTTACCACAGTATTGTTGCACTTTTCCCATGCTTACACTATGCATTTACCACAGTTTACCCTGGTTTGCTATGTTTTTTTTTACTATCCGTTATATCTTTCTAGTCTTTACAATGCTTACCTATGCTGCACCATGATGTCACTGTGCTTTATTACACTTTGCTATGCTTTTACTATGATAAACTTTTATAATGGTAGGCTCCCTGCTGGTTTGAACCCTGCTAGTCTGAAATGAGCTACAATCTGAACCCTGCTGGTCTGAAATGAGCTACAATCTGAACCCTGCTGGTCTGAAGTGAGCTACAATCTGAACCCTGCTGGTCTGAAGTGAGCTACAATCTGAGCCCTGCTATCACAATGAAACGCAGTCTGTCAGCAGCAGTGGAAACCAAAGTTCAAAATTATAATTCTGTGATGAGTGTGTAACCATTTACTGCTATCTCTGTACATTTTTGTTTAAACATAAAATATTGTAAAAACAAAGCATAGATTGGTACAGCTTCCTATCAGAGTACTGAACAATCCCAACGGATTTGGTTTCGACAGAATCTACTGTACTTGAGTTTACTTTTGAAAATATAAAACATACAGAGCTAGAAGATTCTCAAAGGAGTTCTGGGGCACTGTTTGATGAGCACATGTAAATATTCTCACTGCTGCAGTCAAGATGTTTTGCATTTGAATTCTTGACTGTTTGCAGAGCGCAGAGTACAGCTTTTGAAATTCATGAGGTTCAGTGCTTGGTATGTCAGCCTACTGTCTTCCTGCCTTTGCTGTCATCCAGCTTTGTTTGTTAGTAGACTGCAGACTTGCAATCTGAAGTGCAGTGTCCAGACCTCAGAGAGTATTCCTTCAGGATATAAAAAATGAATGGAGTGGCGCTGTCTCTAGAACCTCTTCTCAAGGGCTTTTTAAAACATGTATTATTCAGGTATTCGTGAGGGAAGGAGAGAAAGACAATTCCTATGCACCCCCACCTCCCCTTGCCTTAACAATGGGAATATTGGGTGGCCTCTCAGTATGTGATCTTCAAGGCTACCTTTTACCCAGGCTTCAAAATAGAAAAGCAGAAATAAAAGTGGAAAAGCATTCGTAGCAACCGGGAAGATCATCCAGAACTAGAAAACCAAGCTCTGTAGAAACAAAAGAGACTTTGAAATCACCCGGTTTCTCCAAGATGATCATCTAACTGACTGAAATCTAAAAACTGATTGAAACCTCGTCTTGCTATGAACAACTGTACTCTGCAAGCGCTTTCTCCGTCTCAGGTAAAACAAATATTAGCCTCAGAATAAGGAAACAGAAAAGGCTGTACATTAGGCTGTACACAGACAGTGCAGAACACCCATCTGTTCTCAAGGGAATGTTAGTGCTCTGAAGCAATGTTGATACAGGGAGAGAGATCCAACCAGCATCCCAATGAGAGCATGTGAAGCCGGAGTGAAGGAGGGAGGAAATTGCACTGCCTGAGTGAACTTGAAGGAGGAATCGCTGCTGTAGGGTTAGTTTAAACCCGGTAACAAACTGGGACAGCGGGCAGGAAATTGTACAGCAACGTTCTGAATATAATGCACATGGTGTATATAACACGTATTCACGAGCAGCCCTGGGTCACATCCCTTGAACAACGTGCGCCTCTTCAATACTACTCAAGCACCTTTGTGTGCAATCCTGTACACTACATGCCTTGCACACAGCATGCAGTCCGTATACAGCACTTGAATTCTTCTAAGATTTGTATATTTGCACTTAATTCTCTAGGAGGTATGGTAATACTCCAATCCATTGAGAGTACAATAGCTTATAAATATCAAAAACAACTGTGTGTGAAGCTGTTTGCGCTCCCATGATCTCAGATCCCTGAGAATATAAAGTATCTCTGCTGCTAAACCCCTGACAGCTGTATGCTTTCAATTTGGAGATTATTTTTTTATTTTTTTTTTATCTGAAAAAGGTTAGGAACACATCATGCTAATTTAAGTGGATGCTGTTCACTTGAAGACTGGTGTTTTTAATGAAGTCTTTGAAATGTTCTGTGCAGGGAATCCAGCTGCCCATATTAAAGAGCCTTTGTAGTGATTGATGGACTCCTTTCTTTAAAGTTCAGGAGAGCTGTGGGCATTGTGTTTGGCTCCTCCAATTTAAACCTGAATTAATCCTGCAAGACGCTTTTTTTGCAGTTTGCTGCCAGTGCCGAGCACAGTGTACTTCCACGCATTCATGAACAAAAACATGGGAAGCATTTATTTAAAAGAAAAGCAATACAACATGTTTTAATCGTAAAACATATATATATATATATATATATATATATATATATATATATATATATATATGGAAATTGGCAATAGTAATGTGTGTGAAGTAATGTCTTCCCAGACTAGTGCACACTAGTAAAATTGTCTGCTTACTTTTTAACTGTTTAGGATTATCTAGTGTGGTTACAGAGTAATCACTCTTACTTCTAAAGTGTTCTGCTGGTGATTGATGATTGTGGTTTGCAAGTTCAAGAGTTAATGAAGGCATCCAGCTCCTGGTATCCAAGCTCTTTCTCTTTCCTCTTTGCTTTTTCTTTCTCTTCTCTCTTGTCTTGCTCAGCGAGCTCCTCCGGGTCCACGTAGGTGTAGAAATACGCCATGATTGAGAAGATGATACAGACCCCAAACAGGAGACAGGAAAACAGAACAAACTCTACCCACTGGAAGAGAACACAAGACAGCACGGTACTGAACCCATCCTCTCTGCTTCATGAAATCTTGTCTCATCCTCTCCTTCTCTCTCCTTCATGAAATCCTGTCTCATCATCTCTGCTTCATGAAATCCTGTCTCATCCTCTCTCCTTCATGAAATCCTGTCTCATCATCTCTGCTTCATGAAATCCTGTCTCATCCTCCTCTCTCCTTCATGAAATCCTGTCTCATCCTCTCTCCTTCATGAAATCCTGTCTCATCCTCTCTCCTGCTCTCTCCTTCATGAAATCCTGTCTCATCCTCTCTGCTTCATGAAATCCTGTCTCATCCTCTCTCCTTCATGAAATCCTGTCATCCTCCTCTCTCCCTCATGAAATCCTGCCTCATCCTCTCTCTTTCATGAAATCCTGCCTCATCCTCTCTCTTTCTCTCTCCCTCATGAAATCCTGCCTCATCCTCTCTTCTTCATGAAATCCTGCCTCGTCCTCTCTCCTCTCTCCTTCATGAAATCCTGCCTCATCCTCTCTCTTTCTCTCTCCCTCATGAAATCCTGCCTCATCCTCTCTCCTTCATGAAATCCTGCCTCATCCTCTCCCCTTCTCTCTCCCTCATAAAATCCTGTCTCATCCTCTCTCCTTCATGAAATCCTGCCTCATCCTCTCTCCTTCATGAAATCCTGCCTCATCCTCTCTCCTTCTCTCTCCTTCATGAAATCCTGCCTCATCCTCTCTCCTTCTCTCTCCTTCATGAAATCCTGCCTCATCCTCTCTCCTTCATGAAATCCTGCCTCATCCTCTCTCCTTCTCTCTCCTTCATGAAATCCTGCCTCATCCTCTCTCCTTCATGAAATCCTGCCTCATCCTCTCTCCCTCTTGAAATCCTGTGCCAAGGAGACATAGTGGAGGTGGTCGTTCCTACATACATACGTACAGGGGATGCCCTGCGTGTTTTGTATTATAAACCACACAGATCATGGCTGGTTCCAAGACACATTAGTCATTATCTTATGAGATGTCTTTTAAGCTAACAAGGCTATAGGATCTTGAAAGTCTCACTGGAACAGTGAGACGTCCTAAAAAAAACCCTTTGCTGCAACCATTGCCTGCTAGACAATTGTCATTGTCTTTCATTTTCAATTAAAACATGACAGTACATATCAGGGTTAGTTTGGCCTTTAAGGATAGACTGTAGCTTGGCTTACAACAGAGATCTGTATGTTATGTTTGGAAATTGGTGATGGCAGTAACCTTAAAGCTGAATGCAGGTACCTATAACATCAATTAAATCAATCTATTTAACATCTGCCAGTAAGTCACTGACATTTAGACAGGTGATACTCTGGCAGCAGCTGGTCTGCATTACATAGAGCCGATTGAACTATTGTACAAGATTGCCACCCAGTGGATTAAAACAGTACTGGTCTACTTATCAAGAAATAGTCAACAAATCAATATGATCGTTTCAATGAGGATAGGTTCAGACAACAACTTCTGTGACCTCTGAAGAAAGCTAAAAAAAAAGTGTCATCATATGAGTAATATACAAATTCAAGTTATCTAAAAAACAAACTATATGTAGTGTAGGGGTATTATACATCCCAAACACAGACTCTAGAGTGATGTTCATGGTGAGGACACTTGATGTACCGATGTGCCTCCTCCCCAGCCAGTCCCCCTCCATACCTGTTCCAGCACTGCTCCCTGAGCTACAATCAGCACAATCACATTCCCGAAAGCCACGGTCATCAGCCAAGCAGCCTGGAGGACCGCCTTCATACTGGCTGGGGCCTGAAAGAGAAACAGCGCCCGAGTCACCACTCACCCAACCGGACTCGACTTCCAGGTCACTGGCACTGTAGTGCAGAGCTGCAGAAACCAACCAAGTGTGCCTGATAGCGTTGAGAAAGCCATAGTAAATTACATAGTTAAAGCCTATCTGCACCAAATACAATATAAATAATGCATTTGTAAGAATCATTCCATTTGCAAAATATGTTTCGGTTCCAAGCAGATTATTTTAATAGTTTCCGGATCTTTTTGTATTATGCGTTATTGTGGTGCTGCAGCATGGCTGGTTTTCATGTCCAAAGAGAAGCCCCTCCCTCCGGAGCCCTTACCTGTGAGTAGAACTCAAGCCCCTCCCCCTCCGGAGCCCTTACCTGTGAGTAGAACTCAAGTCCCTCCCCCTCCGGAGCCCTGACCTGCGAGTAGAACTCAAGCCCCTCCCCCTCCGGAGCCCTTACCTGTGAGTAGAACTCAAGCCCCTCCCCCTCCGGAGCCCTTACCTGTGAGTAGAACTCAAGTCCCTCCCCCTCCGGAGCCCTGACCTGCGAGTAGAACTCAAGCCCCTCCCCCTCCGGAGCCCTTACCTGTGAGTAGAACTCAAGCCCCTCCCCCTCCGGAGCCCTTACCTGTGAGTAGAACTCAAGCTCCTCCCCCTCCGGAGCCCTTACCTGTGCGTAAAACTCAAGCCCCTCCCCCTCCGGAGCCCTTACCTGTGAGTAGAACTCAAGTCCCTCCCCCTCCGGAGCCCTTACCTGTGAGTAGAACTCAAGCCCCTCCCCCTCCAGAGCCCTTACCTGTGAGTAGAACTCAAGTCCCTCCCCCTCCGGAGCCCTGACCTGCGAGTAGAACTCAAGCCCCTCCCCCTCCGGAGCCCTGACCTGCGAGTAGAACTCAAGCCCATACCCCTCCGGAGCCCTGACCTGCGAGTAGAACACAAGCCCCTCCCCCTCCGGAGCCCTTACGTGTGAGTAGAACTCAAGTCCCTCCCCCTCTGGAGCCCTTACCTGTGAGTAGGAGAACTCAAGCCCAGTGATGGAGAACAGGACCTCGCCGGCTGTTATCAGCACATACTGTGGGACCTGCCAGCCTATGTGCAGGCTGTTTGCAAAGATATCTTGGGTTGTGTTGATGTGGACAGTAGTGACAGAGGTCTAGCAGAGACAATACAAGACAATTGTGTTCACAAGTAAAAGTATACATATTTTGATTTTATATATAAAGTTGAAATACCACACTGACTTTATCAAAGCTTTAAAAATCTACCAGTTTTGCTGCTGTCGTTGGCATTACAGTGGCAATGTGCCCAAAAGGTGCTGTCCTACCACTGGTATCTACGTGCCTGCCTGCCTGCCTCCCTGCCTGCCTGCCTCCCTGCCTCCCTGCCTGCCTTCCTGCCTCCCTGTCTCCCTGCCTGCATCCCTGCCTCCCTGCCTGCCTCCCTGCCTGCCCGCCTGCCTCCCTGCCTGCCTTCCTGCCTCCCTGCCTGCCCGCCTGCCTCCCTACCTGCCTCCCTACCTCCCTCCCTGCCTCCCTGCCTGCCTTCCTGCCTCCCTGTCTCCCTGCCTGCATCCCTGCCTCCCTGCCTGCCCGCCTGCCTCCCTGCCTGCCTGCCTCAGTAACCATGCCCTGTTTTGGTTACACTGCTGTTTTGATTGTAAAATCGTCAATAGAACATTTTTTTCATAGATAATAAATCATAACAAAATTTAAAAAGATGTGTTTGTTGGTTTTAAAATTGTAATTGGTGTTGCTCTAATGACGATTCGATGCGAACAGCTTTCAGAATGTAGCTGGTTGAGTAAGCAGAGGCAGCCCCTATACTAGCGCTTCCTTTGCTGGGATGAGGCTGGTAACTCACCCCTGTTATAATAACAGTGTATGAGGCACCAAAGTCAAGCAGCCCCAGTCCCACGTCAAGGCTAGTCCCACTTAAGCCAACTTTCATTTTTGCACTGTACCTATAATAGAAAAGAAGAAGAAAACATAAATCACACGCAGCAAAGTAAACGTTTTTAATGTGACGCGATCTTCAAACATCACCATCATGTGTTATTTATTTATTTATTTATAATGCTTTTATTGATCTTTCAGGAAATACAAAAGATGAATTTATGAAAGCATTACATGATTTTACAATAAGCAGAAAACAAGATACCAGGGAGGGGGAAAGTAAAACCACCATACTAATAAAAAAAAAATATATATATATATAAAATTAAAATATATATACAGAAATAATAATAATAATAATAATAATAATAATAATAATAATAATAATAATAAAAAGAAACCTGTTATAGGGAGAATGCAGCATGTCCTAAATCATTAGACCTCTATATCACCCTTATTTTTAAAGTGAGTTATAAAAGGTTGCCAGGTGGTGTTAGCTTTATCAGTTGAACCTTGCAAGGTGTATCTCACTTTCTCAAGTTAGAGAAAATGTAGAACATCCCTGGTCCAATAAGAACATAAGAAAGTTTACAAATGAGAGGAGGCCATTCAGCCCATCTTGCTCGTTTGGTTGTTAGTAGCTTATTAATCCCAGAATCTCATCAAGCAGCTTCTTGAAGGATCCCAGGGTGTCAGCTTCAACAACATTACTGGGGAGTTGGTTCCAGACCCTCACAATTCTCTGTGTAAAAAAGTGCCTCCTATTTTCTGTTCTGAATGCCCCTTTATCTAATTTCCATTTGTGACCCCTGGTCCTTGTTTCTTTTTTCAGGTCAAAGAAGTCCCCTGGGTTGACATTGTCTATACCTTTTAGGATTTTGAATGCTTGAATCGGATCGCCGCGTAGTTTTCTTTGTTCAAGACTGAATAGAAAAAATTCTTTAAGCCTGTCTGCATACGACATGCCTTTTAAACCAGGAATAATTCTGATCACTCTTCTTTGCACTCTTTCTAGAGCAGCAATATCCTTTTTGTAGCGAGGTGACCGGAACTGAACACAATATCCTAGATGAAGTCTTACTAATGCATTGTAAAGTTTTAACATTACTTCCCTTGATTTAAATTCAACACTTTTTACCATATATCCAAGCATCTTGTTGGCTTTTTTTATAGCTTCCTCACACTGTCTAGATGAAGACATTTCTGAGTCAACATAAACTCCTAGGTCTTTTTCATAGATTCCTTCTTCAATTTCAGTATCTCCCATATGACATTTATAATGCACATTTTTATTGCCTGCTTGCAGTACCTTACACTTTTCTCCATTAAAAGTTATTTGCCATGTGTCTACCCTGTTCTGAATGCTGTCTAGATCATTTTGAATTACCTTTGCTGCTGCAACAGTGCAATCAATGGGGAAAAGAGGGTAGGACAGCTTGCTTCCAGTTTAGTAAGATGAGACGCCTGGCCAGTAAGGTTCTCAGTAACCAGGGCTGCACTTCTACTCCATTCCAACTACAACCAGAAGTCCAGCACCATCATGTTTTAATACTGATCCCATCTCATAATGCTAAACCACATTCTGAAGACTGAAGCTGTTGAAAGACGACGCTTACATGAACAGTCTGGATATGTAGTCTTATTCTAACATGACTAATGAAACAGACATTCAAGGAGCCTCAGAGTGCATGTTTGCTTTTCTACTTACTCTCCTCTCTCGAGTGTTCTGTAGGGAGAGACGTCACAGCCCGTCAACACTGCCCCAAAGTCTTCTTCACCCACGGTTATGTTAACATCCTCTGAATGGCCATTGATAAATCTGTCAAAGGGAGATCGTGCACAGACAAGCTAGAATAACTTACATCTTTAAAATGAAGATGGCATATCAAGCATAAATATATCCGTTCCATAAAGACGGGAGCCTTTGCAGATCGTATATTTGTGTCAATGCAAAGAATAGAGGCTTTTTGAACCGATAACCAGGTTCATTAAATAACTCAGCTAAAATGTTTCAAGCAATCGCAATTAGAAGCTCATTTTGTGCTTCGAATGGGGAAAAAATGCAAACACTTCCAAACTGCCGTTGCAGAAAAGCTTCATAAGCAAATTCTAAGGGCCAGCTGGTTTATCTAGCAGTGTAAGACATTCCCAGTCAAAATGATTTCCAGTGCAGTGTCACTTTCAAAACAAATACATCTCAGTGTGTTTTTCACATTGATGGGAATTGCTATTGTCAAATATTTCAGCTACAATAATGAAAAACAGCCCGGGTTAATCAGTTTATCAAACTATAATAATGGACTTCATTGAATTTCTGATGCTGTGTTTTCATTTTATAAGCACACAGTGTGATCTTCTATCTGCCTGGATGAATGTGGATTGCTAAACTATGATGTCACTTGATCTGATTTGTAGCAGAAACATGCTTGTGAGTTGAATTTCCCACCTTAAAGCTGCATGTCCATTGGCAGGCTTTTGAATTTCATCTTGCATCTAAAAAAAAATACAAAAATGGATAATTCTCATTTAATACAGTATTAGATACTGTATTGTAAATGTTTTTTTCAGTTGTTCTGGGCATTTTCTAGTCATTTTATTATAGACTTTTAGCAGTGTATTTATATATATATATATATATATATGTATATACAGTATATATATATATATGTGTATGTGTGTGTGTGTGTGTGTGTGTGTGTGTGTGTGTGTGCTTGAATCAAAACATTGGAGGTATTTATAGGTTTTTGACAGCATGACGATGACTTGTTATTGTTTATATATATTCAAATCTATGATTTATTCTTACATGATGTAATGGTGTTCTATATATTGTGACATCATTTTTACTTCTAGCTTTAAATCTGTATTAATTCTAATTTACATTCGTTTTTATAAACTTCTAATTTCATTATCATGCAGTGCTGGCTCAGCCTTGATCTGGCCTCCCTATGCACAACTCTTGAATGAATTTTGTTTGTTTATTTATTTATTTAAATGTTATATATTTATTGGAGTTAATTAGTTCATTCTTTTCTGTTGAGTCCCGCTGGCATCATCGTGTTCAGTCTATATCCATTTGCTTTCTTTTATTCTTCTATATGTCTCATTATCTAATTTAACCTGTTCTAATACTACAAACTTTACATCATTCATGTCATGTCCTTGACTGGTGAAGTGCTGTACTATTGGTTCATTCATTTTCTTAGTTCTAATTAATGAAAGATGGTTCAGAATTATTTTATATAAAGTTGTTCCAGTCTCTCCAACATATTTTATTTCATCACATTTTTCACAGGCTATTCCATAAACAAACATTTCTGTTTTTACAGAAGGTATTCGTTTTTCAAGGATATGTGTTGTTCTTATGTTTAATTATAGTTTTACTTTTGTCCATGTATGTGTGTGTGGATACAGTTATTTAATGCTAACACTGCATAAAATTGCAAAAACAACTAATGACCTGAATCACAGTTGTTGTTTGTTTAGTAATACCATAATTCTCCTAGGGTTAGTAAATTTCCTTTTAGTACAGTATGATTAGATAGATAAATAGATAGATAGATAGATAGATAGATAGATAGATAGATAGATAGATAGATAGATAGATAGATATGCTTTGGTAAAACATACATAGAATGATATCCCCATAGATTTAATCATTTCACTTACAAGTTTGCATGCAAGACCTGTGCTATCGTTGTACAGCACTAAACTGTATGCTTTTCCTCCAGTGAAGTGTTGGCTGCAAGGAAACGTTGCTTCTTTGTACATCACAGTGAAATTCAGGGTTTCAGAGTCTGCATTCAGCTTCAATGTCTGGTACTCCAGAGGATCCTATTAGTGACAAACACAAGGCAATTCAACAGCACTCAGCATGTCAATAGGAACTTTCTGACAAGAAGAAAACTGTGTCAGTCCATCGGGTTTATATGAAGTAATGATTAGAGGACTTTCTCAATGTGTTCAAGGTGTTGATAGGAAGTGAGGGGCAAGTCTTGCTGTGCCAGCCATATAATAAGGGGTTTCTGTAAAACACAAACTAATTCAAAGAGGTAAGCTGGTGTAACAAAGACAGCGTTTTAACCACCATGCGAAAGAGCCGGGCTTGTCTTCATCCGTGTTTCTAAAGCTGTTACCCTCATCTCACCTCACGACAGGTTCTAAAGCTGTTACCCTCATCTCACCTCACGACAGGTTCTAAAGCTATTACCCTCATCTCACCTCACGACAGGTTCTAAAGTTGTTACCCTCATCTCGCCTCACGACAGGTTCTAAAGCTGTTACCCTCATCTCACCTCACGACAGGTTCTAAAGCTGTTACCCTCATCTCACCTCACTGACAGGTTCTAAAGCTGTTACCCTCATCTCACCTCACGACAGGTTCTAAAGCTGTTACCCTCATCTCACCTCACGACAGGTTCTAAAGCTGTTACCCTCATCTCACCTCACGACAGGTTCTAAAGCTGTTACCCTCATCTCACCTCACGACAGGTTCTAAAGCTGTTACCCTCATCTCACCTCACGACAGGTTCTAAAGCTGTTACCCTCATCTCACCTCACCGACAGGGGATACAACCCGTAACGATGACACTGACGCAAAAGCTGCTTTTGAATTGTTCCCTCTTCAGCGCTATTAAAGATGGCATTGTGTCTAGGCATGTCAGACAGATCTGAAAGATTCCCACAGCCACTTCGCTAAACAAGCCACCTGAAAAGGATGGATTGGATCTCCAGAGAGGGCGCTCCCCGGGAGGTGAGCATGAACGCTGTCCTCCGCCAGGTTCAGGATCTGAAGCAAGCTCTCTCGGGCAGCTGGTGCTGGGATCACCGTTTCCTAAGAAGAAAAACATGATGTACTCCTCTTCTACTGGTGAATCAGGCCATCAGAATGGGCTTGTTTATGGAATGTGATCATCTCTGAGCCTAATTGTATTCCAAAACAGGGACTGGGATCAAATAAACAACGTAGAGCGCGGCTTTATCACTATTCAGTCATCATGGGGTGAACACTCCACAGGCTGTTAATCTACCAACGAGACATTGCCTTTTCAACAGCCTTCAACGTTACAGCAATTGGCTGAATCACTTTCCCAACACCCAGTTCTCCTCGATGGCGAGATCCGCCCTTTAAAATACTGCTTTTCATCAACAGTCACAGTACTGTACTTTAATACAATGATAAAACTGTTCAAGTTTCGCACAGTGATAATTGATTACAAATATATGCAATGAAAAGGGTTTAGTTCCCACTCTCCTACATTGAAGATCCTTACATTGACTTTCATTTCCACCAGCGCTGCTGCTGCAAACGCAATTGCTGCCAGGACCATGCCGGTTGTCATCCTCTTAAGAGGCCTGTAGGACACAAGAGGTGAATGATCGTCAGTCTAGCCGGCAGCACTGCAGTTACCCTCTGCTCAGGGTCCGCACAGTCTCAGGTGGAGACAAGCATACAAGGCATTCCTATATAAAGAACGCTACAGACAACACAGCACATAGCATAAGCACAGTACTGCAAGTATGGACAGATGGACACCTCTACGGTATCCTGCTGGGAATGATAGGACCATAGGTCCTTTAACTAAGATGACAATCACTAATGGATGGATCAAACTGCTATGCACTAGGAGTCCCCGCATGAGCACAGTGAAAGTAAGGTAAAGCACAGGCAGTCATGGTATATGACCTGCAAAATGAACACACCTGCACATCTATCACAGTAACCTTTTTATAACAGCAACCCAGGAAGATAGCATCCTGCTGCGGGATCAGCCTCATTACAAGACTTCAAGCAATGCTGTCTAAATGAACAGCTTGTGGTTTTGCATGGCCCGGATCTTTGACAGGGAAACAGAAGTCTGAGTAGGCATTGTTTTTGAAAACTGTACAGTTACCATGAAGAAGAATGGAGATGAGCAGAGACCAGATACTCACGTGAACTTTATGTTGCACAGCCCTACCAGTGGGTAGAGGCCCATATCAAAGACAGGGATGAAGAGCAGAATCAGCAAGGCATTCAGAGTCTAGGGAAACACGGTACGTTCCAGTAAACTGAAGCAATCCAAACAGCATGTGACAGAACGAGCCAGACTGCAATGCAGAGATTGGTATGCTGAATCTGCATGGGGTTTTTATACAAAACTGAAGCAATCCAAACAGCATGTGACAGAACGAGCCAGACTGCAATGCAGAGATTGGTATGCTGAATCTGCATGGGGTTTTTATACAAAACTGAACCAATCCAAACAGCATGTGACAGAACGAGGCAGACTGCAATGCAGCGATTGGTATGCTGAATCTGTATGGGGTTTTTATACATTTATTTTGCAATATATACAATCTGCATCTCCCTGCTGCAAAGCTGGTAAAAGGAGTTTGGTGAGACAGTGTTCTGGCAGGTGTTTCTTATCTAAGCCCCGTAGAGAGTGAATGAAAACGAATACCTGCATTTGATCAGGCTCTAACACAAACCCGCCCTGCAAGAATGAGAAAAGGCCATAATCAACACAATTATATTAACAATCCTCCATTCACTCATCGTCCTCCTTTGTGCATTTCCCTTGCCATTGCTTCTTTGGTTGCTCTTCACAACATTTGCATGTGTATCACGTCTGCATCATATGAATTGTATTGCATGTCATAGTTAACAGTCAATACATGTGAATTCGGTTTTAAGGTCATTGTTTAGTTAAACTGCGATTTAAATGACTATTGTCACTTTGAAACATGTAAAAACAAACCAGTAAAGTATCTTATTATAACTGTGTGTGGAAGAGCTACCTCTAGGGGGCTGATATAGACAGTGGGTTCTTCAGGGTTAGAAAATAAAATACATTTCAATTAAACCCACTCACAAAATCCATGTTCATTCTGGCAGCCTGCAGAGTCCAGCGGGTTCCCTGTTTGAAAAGCAAAGAGAAATAAACCCTGATCTGCTCCTGACTTTGTATTTGTTGACTGTTTATAGAAAATGAGTTTTCTATCTGTTTTCTTCTCATGCTGTGCAGGGTTAAACAATCTCATACTGTGTGCTCCCCGGGTTAATGCTTGACTGCTGTATACATACAGCCGTGTAATTTAACTTGAGTTTAGTAATGTAATTAGTTTGGATTCATTTCATTCCTACTGTAAAGCCCTACAACACTTCACACACTGTTACAAACTCCTGGTTTGCTGACACTTGAAGTGTGGAGTAAATCTTTTTTTTTATCATCTCAAACTCCGCCCTTAAAAGAGCAGCTTGCTCACGGGTCACTGGCACCCAATCTGTGCTGACAACGCAAAATGAGGCTACGATGGGAGGACTTTCTGCTCATTCGTTGATCTCTAGTGTGTTTTTCATCTCTTAAAGACCTGGAAGAAACTGAGCGGTTTAAAAAAAAAAAAAAAGACCTGGCAATACCTTTATTCAGCATGTATTTTGCCTTACAGAATAGTAGGCTTTTTATAATAAACTCATTACCAACCAACTAACTAACTAAAAAGCTAATCAACTAACTGACTAAAGGTCAGTTTTTGCAAGTTCAAAATGACTAAAAGTTTGCAAGGTCCAACTGCTAGCTTTACAGACCCTGGTCAGCACTAATCCTGGACCAGCCAATCTTACATCAGGGAGGGGAGTCCGAGATGAGTGCTCATCAGGGGTGTGAAACCAGCTGCAAGTGTTCTCACAAACACAGCCATTTTAAAAGAAGTCAAAAGATATCTGTTCACCTGCTGATCAAACAGAGCCCAGAACATTGGCAGAGGGATGTACAGGAACAGCACCCTGGAGACCATCTTAATCTCCGTGATCAGAGACTTCTGTGGAAGAACAAACAGGGAATGTGCTGAGCGATGGTCCTGCACTCTGACCCTGGTCATCTAATGAGCCTAAATACCAAACTAGCACTCTGTGTGCGGGTGGCTGTCTCTATAGCTACGTGCATGTATTCAGTATTCATTAACAGCCTGTCTGATAATCAATACTGTTATCAGTCTTCTTCCTGATTCTGATCAGTGGATTAGATGCTTAGCTGCATCTCTCCTGCTAACCCTGAGGGTGGCGCCCTTGTCTCTGTTGAGCGTGGCTTTCTGGATTTTATATAGCAAAAGAAAACCAGGAGCCAGAAATCTGATAACCAGCAAGTCATTGTTAAAGGCTTCCTGTAAAAGAATGACTTACTGACTGCACCCAAGAACTGGGTGTTGGTTAGTTGTTTGGAAATGAGATAAATACATTACCTGGTACTTTTCTTCAGCCCAGTCAAGCCAGTGCTGCCTCTTTGGAAAATGACTAAAACGATGCTTCCAGCGATTGCTTACTGCAAACTAGAGAACCAAACGACACAAGAGAATTGTGTGCAAGCACCTTTACAACACAACGTCTCTGAAAGGAACAGCGTCTATAGAAATAATAACATATTCTATCATTCATTTACAATCATAACCGAATTCTTGATTATGTAAGAAGCGGATTCTGGCCAGCAAAGCAAACATACATCTTAAGATGATGTAGACTGTAACATGCTTTATTATTGAAGCTACTGTAGCATTGTATAGTACATAGCTAAAGCTGCGTGCAATAAACTATAACATGGCTTGCAGTATATCTAGCATTGCATAGTAAATAGGTAAGGATTGAAAATGATTAGAGCCAGTCCCCTCAGTATGTTAGTACAGTCAGTAACTTACTCCAACACATTTGCAGACTTCCACTATAATGTTTCCTTGTGGAGGACGCTTCTTGTACATTCCACTGCCAGCAATAAACACAACTGAAGGTATAAAGAGAGCCGAGTCAATGGAAGCCCAGCCGCCTCAAGCCTAACTGGAGCCCAATCAATATTACCAGTTATAACTGCACAACAGAGACAATGGGAGGCTGTCAATGACCTTACTTTGAATTGGGTCATTCCTGTTCATTATCGCTTGGCAAATTTAAAGCATATACATTTTTGTTAAACATAAACCAGAAAGTCATCAGAAACGTCCAAACCCAGTAGATGTTTTACCATTTAAATCTGTCCCTTTCTGTACTGAGTTTATGCAAAGCAACATCTCAAGCAGTGTCTGATGTGAGTGTCGTTGGGTGACGTCTCACCTGTTCAGACAGCATCTGTAAACCTCGTAGCTCTCACTACACTGGAGTGTATGGCACCCAATTGTTCCAGTACTTGCATCAGCTTGTACTCACACTGAACTTCTTCCTGTATCTTGTACTTGATTTTACTCTTATAGGTATCTGTACTCACGTTTTTTGTAATTGTTCTTATTTGAAATCAATCTCATTCATTCATAGTGCTTACTTTGTGTTCTTACTGGACTTTACTCGTATAAGCTAATAGCTTTATTATTAGTTAACTGCTCTTAGTTGAACCTGCTCTTACATGGAATTATTTACTGGATTCTCTAGTTTTTGCTTTTATTTGAATTTGATCTTATTTGCTACTGATTTTATTGTACTTTATAACTGCTCTTATCTGTAATGTGATATTCTTTAATGTGATATTTTACAATGTGATATTTTGTAGTCACCCTGGATAAGGGCATCTGCTAAGAAATAACTAAATAAATAAATAAATAAATAAATAAATAAATAATGTCTAATTCCAGGGAGAGCCCTCAGTAACTCGTTTGTACCATGGCAGTATTTTCTCACATACTCTTTTTATTTATATATATATATATATATATGCTGTGAGCATGCTCTGAAACTCAGGGGAGACGTTTAAGGAGGACAGAGATGTTTTAAACTCCTGTAAGTGGTTTTGTTCGTGCACTGGGCATGTCCAGACAACTTTTTAATATTCAAGAAAATCACACAGACTCATTTAATTAAAAGTTTTAACGAATCAGAGCAGTAGTGCTCTTTTCGGTTTATTAAAAATGGATCAAGTGGGTGCAAGCCACTTTGGATCCCTGCTAATTGGCAGCCTGGGCGTTTCCAGTGGCTTTACAGGTTTAACAGGTTCACACTATAAAATGCAAAAAGCTAAAGCACCCACGCTGTGTTCTAGAACATTCAATATATCACTCTCTACAGCTAAAATATAAATCCTATACCTTATAGCAATGCATCAATATAAAAGAGATATTAAATTCAAATATATGCTTACCCTCCAGTGTATGGAAGTGTAGTGTAGGATATATTGAAAAATAAGAACTGTCTTCAAAAGGTAGAGACTTCTGAATTTGATCAAACAGCAGTCCGTTTTTCAGAGACCCTCAGAGCATGGACCACGTCAGCTTGCAAGAGCAAGTTCAATGGTACAGAATGGGGACTTGCTCTGGGCTTATACAGGAATTTCCCTCCATTGAATACATCAGAAGTCCTAAGTAAATCTAATCATAACTTCTTGCCAGAAAATATTGGAACATGATTTCATCGCTCTCTTTTTCCAACTCCTCCTTTTTCTAAAACGTCAGGTGGACCAAAGTTCACAGAATTCTTGCTACCAAATACAATACAAGTAAATCTGTATATATGAGAGGTGTTTTTAATATGTAACACCAGATCTATTTAATGATATTAACCTGGGTCAAAAAATATACAGTATGTCCCTCTTAGCCGCATATTATGTTACCTTTTCAGTGTGTTGTCAATGGGTCAGTTTAACTTCATATACAAATGTGTGTTAACAAAGTGTAGAACAAAAAGACTGTAGGGGTTCATCACAAGCCTTTGAATAAGCATACAGTGGCCAGTCCAGTTATTTTCATTTAAATTTTAAACTATAATGAACATGTTAAATATAATAGCCTTGTATTAATTTGTACCATGCTTGGACCAAGCCTGACCTCTCTCTGTTTCGTCTGCACAAGCAGGTTTCAAACACTCTGTTTACTTGCCAAGGCTAGTGTTTTAATTCATATGAAACTCCACTGTAAGCACTTTAACAAATTCACAGCATGAAGTCATTTTTTGGTCGATTCATGAGACACCTGGACCGGTATCTTTTCAGATAATAAAAAAAAAGCTTACATCCTAATTTCTATAAGTCATATTTTCTTATAATATAATGAGATACATACTCCTGTCTTTCTTAAAGCACCTTCCGTTGGTTATCATTCAAGGTTGGAAATCCCACTTTTAAGAGCCAACACCAAATCCTGCATTGAGACCAAGCCTTATCTGTTGAAGGTCTAATGCCCTTCCAGAATTCTACTGTGTGTCTGAGACAAACATTTAATTCTTACACTTTTAAACTCTACAGTTTCCCTGTAAATAAATACCTCTGTTTATTACTACAGTAAAACCTTTATATAAACTAAACATTTATATTATTTAGTTTAACTGATATTGTAATGTCTAAAAGACTTTTTGTTTAGTTGGAGAAACTGAACAAATTCTTAAATTGATTAAATTAAATTAAATGAACGTTATTTCAAATGTGTCTTAACAATATATTTACAATATTGT